>NC_088399.1:93708674-93851174 GCF_034236695.1 Oncorhynchus nerka | reverse complement strand
CTGTGGATACTTCCTACTTAGCTGAGATACTTGCAGCTGTTTAGTTCCAGCCCATATGACTCAGTGACTGAGGGAGGTTTGTGGTAGAGGCCTGAATGTTGGTGTAGGATCAAGACACAGGGGAGGGGGGCTCTTTGCTGTGGTTTGTGTGTGTTTGTCTTTGCTGTGGTTTTGCCACAGTTGATAGACATAGGCACTGTGGTTTGTGTGTGTATGTGTGTGTGTGTGTGTGTGTGTGTATGTTTGTGTGTTTGTCTTTGGTGTGGTTTTGCCACAGTTGATAGACATAGGCACTGTGGTTTGTGTGTGTATGTGTGTGTGTGTGTGTGTGTGTGTGTGTGTGTGTGTGTGTGTGTGTGTGTGTGTGTGTGTGTGTATGTTTGTGTGTTTGTCTTTGGTGTGGTTTTGCCACAGTAGGTAGGCAGATGTGAGACGGTGCGTGAACGTGTGTGTGTGTGTGTGTGTGCGTGTGTGTGTGTGTGTATGTTTGTGTGTTTGTCTTTGGTGTGGTTTTGCCACAGTAGGTAGGCAGATGTGAGGCGGTGTGTGTGTGTGTGTGTGCGTGTGCGTGTGTGTGTGTGCGCGTGCGTGTGTGTGTGTGTGCGAAGTGAGAGAGTCCTAAGCAGTAGCAGACATCACAAGATCTGTCTGACATAATAATGTTGACTCCAGTGTGGCGCAGCAGTCTAAGGCACTGCATCTCAGTGCTAGAGGAGTCACTACAGACTCTGGTTCGATTCCAGGCTGTATCACAACCGGCTGTGATTGTCCCAGTGTCGTCCGGGTTAGGGTTTTGCCGGGGTAGGCCGTCATTTTAAATAAGAATTTGTTCTTAACTGACTTGCCTAGTTAAATCAAATGTAGATTATACAAGACAGAAGTTTGGGTCACCCTGATGTGGCCACTCTGAGAACTCTGTGGCTGTCTCTATTTAAATCAGGGGTCTCAGGCTCCTGTCACTATTTAAATCAGGGGTCTCAGGCTCCTGTCTCTATTTAAATCAGGGGTCTCAGGTTCCTGTCTCTATTTAAATCAGGGGTCTCAGGCTCCTGTCTCTATTTAAATCAGGGGTCTCAGGCTCCTGTCTCTATTTAAATCAGGGGTCTCAGGCTCCTGTCTCTATTTAAATCAGGGGTCTCAGGCTCCTGTCTCTATTTAAATCAGGGGTCTCAGGCTCCTGACACTATTTAAATCAGGGGTCTCTGGCTCCTGACACTATTTAAATCAGGAGTCTCAGGCTGTTGTCTCTATTTAAATAAGGGGTCTCAGGCTCCTGTCACTATTTAAATCAGGGATCTCAGGCTGCTGTCTCTATTTAAAGCAGGGGTCTCAGGCTCCTGTCTCTATTTAAATAAGGGGTCTCAGGCTGCTGTCTCTATTTAAATCAGGGGTCTCAGGCTGCTGTCTCTATTTAAATCAGGGGTCTCAGGCTCCTGTCTCTATTTAAATCAGGGGTCTCAGGCTGCTGTCTCTATTTAAATCAGGGGTGTCAGGCTCCTGTCTCTATTTAAATCAGGGGTCTCAGGCTCCTGTCACTATTTAAATCATGATGCTCCCTGACTGTCTAGCGTTCATGTCTGTGATTATATTTGATGCTCCCTGACTGTCTAGCGTTCATGTCTGTGATTATATTTGATGCTTCCTGACTGTCTAGCGTTCATGCCTGTGATTATATTTGATGCTCCCTGACTGTCTAGCGTTCATGTCTGTGATTATATTTGATGCTCCCTGACTGTCTAGCGTTCATGTCTGTGATTATATTGGATGCTTCCTGACTGTCTAGCGTTCATGTCTGTGATTATATTTGATGCTTCCTGACTGTCTAGCGTTCATGTCTGTGATTATATTTGATGCTTCCTGACTGTCTAGCTTTCATGTCGGTGATTATATTTGATGCTCCCTGACTGTCTAGCGTTCATGTCTGTGATTATATTTGATGCTCCCTGACTGTCTAGCGTTCATGTCTGTGATTATATTTGATGCTCCCTGACTGTCTAGCGTTCATGTCTGTGATTGTATTTGATGCTTCCTGACTGTCTAGCATTCATGTCTGTGATTATATTTGATGCTCCCTGACTGTCTAGCGTTCATGTCTGTGATTATATTTGAATCTTCCTGACTGTCTAGCGTTCATGTCTGTGATTATATTGGATGCTTCCTGACTGTCTAGCGTTCATGTCTGTGATTATATTTGATGCTTCCTGACTGTCTAGCGTTCATGTCTGTGATTATGTCACGACTTCCTCCTCTCATTGTTCTGGTGACGTTTGGTGGTCGACGTCACCGGTCTTCTAGCCATCGCCGATCCACCTTTCATTTTCCATTTGTTTTGTCTTGTCTTCCCACACACACCTGGTTTCAATCCCATCAATTAATTACATGTTGTGTATTTCGTTTTAGTCATTTTAATGTATATTCGGTTGGTTTCCCCTGCAACAATAAATGTATATAGATAGATGCTTTTTTGTTTGTTGATTCAAACCAACCACAGGTCAGGATGGACCACAATTTTTGAGACACTTGGTTTAAAAGGCTGATTTTATTTGGTCCTAGTAATATACACTATGCCATTTACTGTAGCAGATGCTTTTATCAGAAAGATGTGAGATGTGCATATATTTTTCTTTTCTATGGGTGTTTCTATGGGCCCCAACGGGAATCGAACCCACTATCCTGGTGTTGTAAGCGCCGATTCTCTACCTAGAACCCTGAGGTGCTAAGCCTGAGACCATCAGGACCACAGAGGATGTCACTATTGCGCGTCACTTCTATCTGCGTTCATTATGTATGAGGCACATGTCGTACAGCCACGCTAAAATGAAAACATCAACTCTAAAAACACTTGCTGTGTCCTTACTGTCCCTGAGTGAATCCCAAATGGCCCCCTAGTCACTTTATAGTGCACTTCCCTATGGAACCTGGTCTAAAGTAGAGCACTATATAGGGAATAGGGTTCCATAGGGCCCTGGTCTAAAGTAGTGCACTATATAGGGAATAGGGTTCCATAGGGCCCTGATCTAAAGTAGTGCACTATATAGGGAATAGGGTTCTATAGGCCTCTGGTCTAAAGTAGTGCACTATATAGGGAATAGGGTTCCATAGGGCCCTGGTCTAAAGTAGTGCACTATGTAGGGAATAGGGTTCCATTTGGGATATAATCCCCTCTGTTGAGGAGGGAAGGAAGGTTTGGTTTCCTGTAGCTAACAGTGGCTGTTCCCTCTCTCACACACACACGCACGCACGCACGCACGCACGCACGCACGCACACACACACATATACACACGCACGCACATACACACACACACACATATACACACACACACATATACACACACACACATATACATGCATATATGCACACACAGCTAACAGTGAACGTGTTGCCTCTGTGGTGGGTCTATGGGCTCTAAATCCTTATGACTCCACCACTACACCACGGCTGCACCTCAGTATGGTTGGCTTAGTCGCGCGCGCGTGCGCGTGTGTGTGTGTGTGTTTCTGTGTGTGTGTGTATGAACTTTAGTGCTTTAGTGCTTTAAGCTTGCCTACATCCTGGTGCCAACGGCCCCACCTCGCCCTCCCTCTCTCTTTTTCCCCTCACTCTTTCTCTCCTTCTCTCCCTCCCTCTCTCTCTCTCTCCCCATACTCTTTCTCTCCTTCTCTTCCTCTCTCTCTCTCTCCCCTCACTCTTTCTCTCCCTCCCTCTCTCTCCCCATACTTTTTCTCTCCTTCTCTTCCTCCCCCTCTCTCTCTCCCCTCACTCTTTCTCTCCTTCTCTCCCTCCCTCTCTCTCTCTCCCCTCACTCTTTCTCGCCTTCTCTTCCTCCCTCTCTCTCTCCCTCACTCTTTCTCTCCTTCTCTCCCTCCTCTCTCTCTCCCTCACTCTTTCTCACCTTCGCTTCCTACCTCTCTCTCTCCCCTCACTCTTTCTCTCCTTCTCTCCTCTCTCTCTCTCCCCTCACTCTTTCTCTCCTTCTCTCCCTCCTCTCTCTCTCTCTCTCTCCCCATACTCTTTCTCTCCTTCTCTCCCTCCTCTCTCTCTCTCTCTCTCTCCCCCTCACTCTTCCTCTCCTTCTCTTCCTCTCTCTCTCCCCTCACTCTTTCTCTCCTCCTCTTCCTCCCTCTCTCTCCCCTCACTCTCTCTCTCTCCCCACTCACTCTTCCTCTCCTTCTCTTCCTCTCTCTCTCCCCTCACTCTTTCTCTCCTCCTCTTCCTCCCTCTCTCTCCCCTCACTCTTTCTCTCCTTCTCTCCCTCTCTCTCTCTCCCCATACTCTTTCTCTCCTTCTCTCCTTCTCTCTCTCCCCATACTCTTCATCTCCTTCTCTCCCTTCCTCTCTCTCTCTCTCTCCCCATACTCTTTCTCTCCTTCTCTCTCTCTCTCTCTCTCTCCCTCACTCTTTCTCTCCTTTCTTCCTCCCTCTCTCTCTCCCCTCACTCTTTCTCTCCTCCTCTTCCTCCCTCTCTCTCCCCTCACTCTTTCTCTCCTTCTCTCCCTCTCTCTCTCTCCCCTCACTCTTTCTCGCCTTCTCTTCCTCCCTCTCTCTCTCTCCCCTCACTCTTTCTCTCCTTCTCTCCCTCCCTCTCTCTCTCCCCTCACTCTTTCTCACCTTCGCTTCCTACCTCTCTCTCTCCCCTCACTCTTTCTCTCCTTCTCTCCCTCTCTCTCTCTCCCCTCACTCTTTCTCTCCTTCTCTCCCTCCCTCTCTCTCTCTCTCTCTCCCCATACTCTTTCTCTCCTTCTCTCCCTCCCTCTCTCTCTCTCTCTCTCCCCCTCACTCTTCCTCTCCTTCTCTTCCCTCTCTCTCCCCTCACTCTTTCTCTCCTCCTCTTCCTCCCTCTCTCTCCCCTCACTCTCTCTCTCTCCCCCTCACTCTTCCTCTCCTTCTCTTCCTCTCTCTCTCCCTCACTCTTTCTCTCCTCCTCTTCCTCCCTCTCTCTCCCCTCACTCTTTTTCTCCTTCTCTCCCTCTCTCTCTCTCCCCATACTCTTTCTCTCCTTCTCTCCTTCTCTCTCTCCCCATACTCTTCATCTCCTTCTCTCCTTCCCTCTCTCTCTCTCTCTCCCCATACTCTTTCTCCTCCTTCTCTCTCTCTCTCTCTCTCTCTCCCCTCACTCTTTCTCTCCTTCTCTTCCTCCCTCTCTCTCTCCCCTCACTCTTTCTCTCCTCCTCTTCCTCCCTCTCTCTCCCCTCACTCTTTCTCTCCTTCTCTCCCTCTCTCTCTCTCTCCCCTCTTTCTCTCCTTCTCTCCCTCCCTCTCTCTCTCTCTCCCCATACTCTTCATCTCCTTCTCTCCCTTCCTCTCTCTCCCCATACTCTTCCTCTCCTTCTCTCCCTCCCTCTCTCTCTCTCCCATACTCTTTCTCTCCTTCTCTTCCTCCCTCTCTCTCTCCCCTCACTCTTCCTCTCCTTCTCTTCCTCCCTCTCTCTCTCTCCCCATACTCTTCCTCTCCTTCTCTCCCTCTCCCCATACTCTTCCTCTCCTTCTCTCTGAACACCCAAGCAGCAGCAACTCCCACACAGAGGAAGTCCTTTCTGGGATTAACACAATCACACACACACACACACACACACACACACACACACACACACACACACACACACACACACACACACACACACACACACACACACACACACACACACACACACACACACTCCTTCATGTGATTTATCCCCCTTGGTATTCTCTCGTTCCTCTCCTCCTCATCTACAGCCCCCTGAGCCCTTACAGATGAGCGCAACAAGCTGGATAAATACAGTTCACTGTAAACAACCACACTGCCACAAACACACACACACACACTGAATAGGATAGCTGGATTCTCCTTTTGATATGATTGACTAGAGCTAACATAAAAACACTGAATAGGATAGCTGGATTCTCCTTCTCATATGATTGACTAGAGTTAACATAAAAACATCACACGTTGCATTATTATGAAATCCCTAAGGAATTTAATTGAAATCATGAACTACTGTTTTACCTCCCCAGTGACTCTATACTGTAATTGTTAGTATCTAAGCCTGAAGTTAGTATCATCATTAATAACAAACACATTTTCAACATATGTTGTATTTAGAATAGGAGGGATGACATGTCTCTGTCGTCTCTGTTTACTCTCTACCCGGAGCAGACTAACCTTGGGAACATCGATCCACCCAGCTTATTGCCTTAGGTTCATTAGACCGTTTTCCATGCAGTGTTTGGAGGTTTTGGTCCCTTCCGTAAATGCTTGCTCTTTGGGGTTTTAGGTTAGGAGTCTGTAAAGCACATTGTGCTATGGCTGATGTAAAACAGGCTTTATAAAATACATTTAATTGTTTGATAATAGCTCGTCAAGTCAGTAGATAACAGCTTCCCAAGTTAGTAGATAACAGCTTCCCAAGTTAGTAGATAACAGCTTCCCAAGTCAGTAGATAACAGCTTCCCAAGTCAGTAGATAACAGCTTCCCAAGTCAGTAGATAACAGCTTCCCAAGTCAGCAGATAACAGCTTGTCAAGTCAGTAGATAACCGCTTGTCAAGTCAGTAGATAACAGCTTGTCAAGTCAGTAGATAACAGCTTGTCAAGTCAGTAGATAACAGCTTGTCAAGTCAGTAGATAACAGCTTGACAAGTCAGTAGATAACAGCTTCCCAAGTCAGTAGATAACAGCTTCCCAAGTCAGTAGATAACAGCTTCCCAAGTCAGTAGATAACAGCTTCCCAAGTCAGTAGATAACAGCTTCCCAAGTCAGTAGATAACAGCTTGTCAAGTCAGGAGATAACAGCTTCCCAAGTCAGTAGATCATAACTTGTCAAGTCAGTAGATACCAGCTTCCCAAGTCAGTAGATAACAGCTTCCCAAGCCAGTAGATAACAGCTGCCCAAGTCAGTAGATCATAGCTTCCCAAGTCAGTAGATCATAGCTTGTCAAGTCAGTAGATCATAGCTTCCCAAGTCAGTAGATCATAGCTTGTCAAGTCAGTAGATACCAGCTTCCCAAGTCAGTAGATCATAACTTGTCAAGTCAGTAGATACCAGCTTCCCAAGTCAGCAGATAACAGCTTGTCAAGTCAGTAGATAACCGCTTGTCAAGTCAGTAGATAACAGCTTGTCAAGTCAGTAGATAACAGCTTGTCAAGTCAGTAGATAACAGCTTGTCAAGTCAGTAGATAACAGCTTGACAAGTCAGTAGATAACAGCTTCCCAAGTCAGTAGATAACAGCTTCCCAAGTCAGTAGATAACAGCTTCCCAAGTCAGTAGATAACAGCTTCCCAAGTCAGTAGATAACAGCTTGTCAAGTCAGGAGATAACAGCTGCCCAAGTCAGTAGATCATAGCTTCCCAAGTCAGTAGATCATAGCTTGTCAAGTCAGTAGATACCAGCTTCCCAAGTCAGTAGATCATAACTTGTCAAGTCAGTAGATACCAGCTTCCCAAGTCAGTAGATAACAGCTTCCCAAGCCAGTAGATAACAGCTGCCCAAGTCAGTAGATCATAGCTTCCCAAGTCAGTAGATCATAGCTTGTCAAGTCAGTAGATACCAGCTTCCCAAGTCAGTAGATCATAGCTTCCCAAGTCAGTAGATACCAGCTTCCCAAGTCAGTAGATCATAGCTTGTCAAGTAAGTAGATACCAGCTTCCCAAGTCAGTAGATAACAGCTTCCCAAGTCAATAGATCATAGCTTGTCAAGTAAGTAGATACCAGCTTCCAAAGTCAGTAGATACCAGCTTCCAAAGTCAGTAGATACCAGCTTCCCAAGTCAGTTGATACCAGCTTCCCAAGTCAGTAGATACCAGCTTCCCAAGTCAGTAGATACCAGCTTCCCAAGCCAGTAGATAACAGCTTCCCAAGTCAGTAGATAACAGCTTGTTAAGTCAGTAGATAACAGCTTGTCAAGTCAGTAGATAACAGCTTGTCAAGTCAGTAGATAACAGCTTGTCAAGTCAGTAGATAACAGCTTGACAAATCAGTAGATAACAGCTTCCCAAGTTAGTAGATAATAGCTTCCCAAGTCAGTAGATAACAGCTTCCCAAGTCAGTAGATAACAGCTTGACAAGTCAGTAGATAACAGCTTCCCAAGTCAGTAGATAATAGCTTCCCAAGTCAGTAGATAACAGCTTCCCAAGTCAGTAGATAACAGCTTCCCAAGTCAGTAGATAACAGCTTCCCAAGTCAGTAGATAACAGCTTCCCAAGTCAATAGATAATAACTTCCCAAGTCAGTAGATAACAGCTTCCCAAGTCAGTAGATAACAGCTTGTCAAGTCAGTAGATAACAGCTTCCCAAGTCAGTAGATCATAACTTGTCAAGTCAGTAGATAACAGCTTCCCAAGCCAGTAGATAACAGCTTCCCAAGCCAGTAGATAACAGCTTCCCAAGACAGTAGATCATAGCTTACCAAGTCAGTAGATACCAGCTTCCCAAGTCAGTAGATACCAGCTTCCCAAGTCAGTAGATACCAGCTTCCCAAGTCAGTAGATACCAGCTTCCAAAGTCATGAGATCATAACTTCCCAAGTCAGTAGATAACAGCTTCCCAAGTCAGTCGATAACAGCTTGTCAAGTCAGTAGATAACTGCTTCCCAAGTCAGTAGATAACAGCTTCCCAAGTCAGTAGATCATAGCTTCCCAAGTCGGTAGATCACAGCTTCCCAAGTCAGTAGATAACAGCTTCCCAAGCCAGTAGATAACAGCTTCCCAAGCCAGTAGATAACAGCTTCCCAAGTCAGTAGATAACAGCTTCCCAAGTCAGTAGATAACAGCTTCCCAAGTAAGTAGATTACAGCTTCCCAAGTCAGTAGATTCCAGCTTCCCAAGTCAGTAGATAACAGCTTCCCAAGTCAGTAGATAACAGCTTGTCAAGTCAGTAGATAACAGCTTCCCAAGTCAATAGATAATAACTTCCCAAGTCAGTAGATAACAGCTTGTCAAGTCAGTCGATACCAGCTTCCCAAGTCAGTAGATACCAGCTTCCCAAGTCAGTAGATACCAGCTTCCCAAGTCAGTAGATACCAGCTTCCAAAGTCATGAGATCATAGCTTCCCAAGTCAATAGATAATAACTTCCCAAGTCAGTAGATAACAGCTTGTCAAGTCAGTCGATACCAGCTTCCCAAGTCAGTAGATACCAGCTTCCCAAGTCAGTAGATACCAGCTTAGAGTCAGTAGATACCAGCTTCCAAAGTCATGAGATCATAGCTTCCCAAGTCAGTAGATAACAGCTTCCCAAGTCAGTCGATAACAGCTTGTCAAGTCAGTAGATAACTGCTTCCCAAGTCAGTAGATACCAGTTTCCCAAGTCAGTAGATAACAGCTTCCCAAGTCAGTAGATACCAGCTTCCGAAGTCAGTAGATACCAGCTTCCCAAGACAGTAGATCATAGCTTGTCAAGTCAGTAGATGACAGCTTCCCAAGCCAGTAGATAACAGCTTCCCAAGCCAGTAGATAACAGCTTCCCAAGTCAGTAGATAACAGCTTCCCAAGTCAGTAGATCATAGCTTCCCAAGTCGGTAGATCACAGCTTCCCAAGTCAGTAGATAACAGCTACCCAAGTAAGTAGATCATAGCTTGTCAAGTCATGAGATCATAGCTTCCCAAGTCAGTAGATACCAGCTTCCCAAGTCAGTAGATACCAGCTTCCCAAGTCAGTAGATACCAGCTTCCAAAGTCATGAGATCATAGCTTCCCAAGTCAATAGATAACAGCTTCCCAAGTCAGTAGATAACAGCTTGTCAAGTCAGTAGATACCAGCTTCCCAAGTCAGTAGATACCAGCTTCCCAAGTCAGTAGATACCAGCTTCCCAAGTCAGTAGATACCAGCTTCCAAAGTCATGAGATCATAGCTTCCCAAGTCAGTAGATAACAGCTTCCCAAGTCAGTCGATAACAGCTTGTCAAGTCAGTAGATAACTGCTTCCCAAGTCAGTAGATACCAGTTTCCCAAGTCAGTAGATAACAGCTTCCCAAGTCAGTAGATACCAGCTTCCGAAGTCAGTAGATACCAGCTTCCCAAGACAGTAGATCATAGCTTGTCAAGTCAGTAGATGACAGCTTCCCAAGCCAGTAGATAACAGCTTCCCAAGCCAGTAGATAACAGCTTCCCAAGTCAGTAGATAACAGCTTCCCAAGTCAGTAGATCATAGCTTCCCAAGTCGGTAGATCACAGCTTCCCAAGTCAGTAGATAACAGCTTCCCAAGTAAGTAGATCATAGCTTGTCAAGTCATGAGATCATAGCTTCCCAAGTCAGTAGATACCAGCTTCCCAAGTCAGTAGATACCAGCTTCCCAAGTCAGTAGATACCAGCTTCCAAAGTCAGTAGATCATAGCTTCCCAAGTCAGTAGATAACAGCTTCCCAAGTCAGTCGATAACAGCTTGTCAAGTCAGTAGATAACTGCTTCCCAAGTCAGTAGATACCAGTTTCCCAAGTCAGTAGATACCAGCTTCCCAAGTCAGTAGATACCAGCTTCCCAAGTCAGTATATAACAGCTTCCCAAGTCAGTAGATTACAGCTTCCCAAGTAAGTCGATTACAGCTTCCCAAGTCAGTAGATTCCAGCTTCCCAAGTCAGTAGATAACAGCTTCCCAAGTCAGTAGATAACAGCTTGTCAAGTCAGTAGATAACAGCTTCCCAAGTCAATAGATAATAACTTCCCAAGTCAGTAGATAACAGCTTGTCAAGTCAGTCGATACCAGCTTCCCAAGTCAGTAGATACCAGCTTCCCAAGTCAGTAGATACCAGCTTCCCAAGTCAGTAGATACCAGCTTCCAAAGTCATGAGATCATAGCTTCCCAAGTCAGTAGATAACAGCTTCCCAAGTCAGTCGATAACAGCTTGTCAAGTCAGTAGATAACTGCTTCCCAAGTCAGTAGATACCAGTTTCCCAAGTCAGTAGATAACAGCTTCCCAAGTCAGTAGATACCAGCTTCCGAAGTCAGTAGATACCAGCTTCCCAAGACAGTAGATCATAGCTTGTCAAGTCAGTAGATGACAGCTTCCCAAGTCAGTAGATAACAGCTTCCCAAGCCAGTAGATAACAGCTTCCCAAGCCAGTAGATAACAGCTTCCCAAGTCAGTAGATAACAGCTTCCCAAGTCAGTAGATAACAGCTTCCCAAGTCAGTAGATACCTGCTTCCCAAGTCAGTAGATAATAGCTTCCCAAGTCAGTAGATAACAGCTTCCCAAGTCAGTAGATCATAGCTTCCCAAGTCAGTAGATCACAGCTTCCCAAGTCAGTAGATAACAGCTTCCCAAGTAAGTAGATAACAGCTTCCCAAGTAAGTAGATCATAGCTTGTCAAATCAGTAGTTACCAGCTTCCTAAGTCAGTAGCTAACAGCTTCCCAAGTCAGTAGATCATAGCTTGTCAAGTAAGTAGATGCCAGCTTCCCAAGTCAGTCGATACCAGCTTCCCAAGTCAGTCGATACCAGCTTCCCAAGTCAGTAGATACCAGTTTCCCAAGTCAGTAGATACCAGCTTCCCAAGTCAGTAGATAACAGCTTCGCAAGTCAGTAGATCATAGCTTGTCAAGTAAGTAGATACCAGCTTCCCAAGTCAGTAGATACCAGCTTCCCAAGTCAGTCGATACCAGCTTCCCAAGTCAGTAGATACCAGCTTCCCAAGTCAGTAGATACCAGCTTCCCAAGTCAGTAGATACCAGCTTCCCAAGTCAGTATATAACAGCTATCCAAATCAGTAGATTACAGCTTCCCAAGTAAGTAGATTACAGCTTCCCAAGTCAGTAGATTACAGCTTCCCAAGTCAGTAGATAACAGCTTCCCAAGTCAGTAGATAACAGCTTGTCAAGTCAGTAGATAACAGCTTGTCAAGTCAGTAGATAACAGCTTGACAAGTCAGTAGATAACAGCTTCCCAAGTTAGTAGATAACAGCTTCCCAAGTCAGTAGATAACAGCTTGTCAAGTCAGTAGATAACAACTTGTCAAGTCAGTAGATAACAGCTTGTCAAGTCAGTAGATAACAGCTTGTCAAGTCAGTAGATAACAGCTTGTCAAGTCAGTAGATAACAGCTTGACAAATCAGTAGATAACAGCTTCCCAAGTTAGTAGATAATAGCTTCCCAAGTCAGTAGATAACAGCTTCCCAAGTCAGTAGATAACAGCTTCCCAAATCAGTAGATAACAGCTTCCCAAGTCAATAGATAATAACTTCCCAAGTCAGTAGATAACAGCTTCCCAAGTCAGTAGATAACAGCTTGTCAAGTCAGTAGATAACAGCTTCCCAAGTCAGTAGATCATAACTTGTCAAGTCAGTAGATAACAGCTTCCCAAGCCAGTAGATAACAGCTTCCCAAGCCAGTAGATAACAGCTTCCCAAGTCAGTAGATCATAGCTTCCCAAGTCAGTAGATACCAGCTTCCCAAGTCAGTAGATAACAGCTTCCAAAGACAGTAGATCATAGCTTAGATAGATACCAGCTTCCCAAGTCAGTATATCAGCTTGTCAAGATAGATACCAGCTTCCAAGTCAGTAGATAACAGCTTGTCAAGTCAGTAGATACCAGCTTCCCAAGTCAGTAGATAACAGCTTCCCAAGTCAGTAGATCTTAGCTTCCCAAGTCAAGAGATACCAGCTTCCCAAGTCAGTAGATAACAGCTTCCCAAGCCAGTAGATAACAGCTTCCCAAGCCAGTAGATAACAGCTTCCCAAGTCAGTAGATAACAGCTTCCCAAGTCAGTAGATAACAGCTTCCCAAGTAAGTAGATTACAGCTTCCCAAGTCAGTAGATTCCAGCTTCCCAAGTCAGTAGATAACAGCTTCCCAAGTCAGTAGATAACAGCTTGTCAAGTCAGTAGATAACAGCTTCCCAAGTCAATAGATAATAACTTCCCAAGTCAGTAGATAACAGCTTGTCAAGTCAGTCGATACCAGCTTCCCAAGTCAGTAGATAACAGCTTCCCAAGTCAGTAGATACCAGCTTCCGAAGTCAGTAGATACCAGCTTCCCAAGACAGTAGATCATAGCTTGTCAAGTCAGTAGATGACAGCTTGTCAAGTCAGTCGATACCAGCTTCCCAAGTCAGTAGATACCAGCTTCCCAAGTCAGTAGATACCAGCTTCCAAAGTCATGAGATCATAGCTTCCCAAGTCAGTAGATAACAGCTTCCCAAGTCAGTCGATAACAGCTTGTCAAGTCAGTAGATAACAGCTTCCCAAGACAGTAGATCATAGCTTACCAAGTCAGTAGATACCAGCTTCCCAAGTCAGTATATCATAGCTTGTCAAGTAAGTAGATACCAGCTTCCCAAGTCAGTAGATAACAGCTTCCCAAGTCAGTAGATCTTAGCTTCCCAAGTCAAGAGATACCAGCTTCCCAAGTCAGTAGATACCAGCTTCCCAAGTCAGTAGATACCAGCTTCCCAAGTCAGTAGATCATAACTTGTCAAATCAGTAGATAACAGCTTCCCAAGCCAGTAGATAACAGCTTCCCAAGCCAGTAGATAACAGCTTCCCAAGACAGTAGATCATAGCTTACCAAGTCAGTAGATACCAGCTTGTCAAGTCAGTAGATACCAGCTTCCCAATTCAGTAGATACCAGCTTCCCAAGTCAGTAGATACCAGCTTCCAAAGTCATGAGATCATAGCTTCCCAAGTCAGTAGATAACAGCTTCCCAAGTCAGTCGATAACAGCTTGTCAAGTCAGTAGATAACTGCTTCCCAAGTCAGTAGATACCAGTTTCCCAAGTCAGTAGATAACAGCTTCCCAAGTCAGTAGATACCAGCTTCCGAAGTCAGTAGATACCAGCTTCCCAAGACAGTAGATCATAGCTTGTCAAGTCAGTAGATGACAGCTTGTCAAGTCAGTCGATACCAGCTTCCCAAGTCAGTAGATACCAGCTTCCCAAGTCAGTAGATACCAGCTTCCCAAGTCAGTAGATACCAGCTTCCAAAGTCATGAGATCATAGCTTCCCAAGTCAATAGATAATAACTTCCCAAGTCAGTAGATAACAGCTTGTCAAGTCAGTCGATACCAGCTTCCCAAGTCAGTAGATACCAGCTTCCCAAGTCAGTAGATAACAGCTTCCCAAGCCAGTAGATAACAGCTTCCCAAGCCAGTAGATAACAGCTTCCCAAGACAGTAGATCATAGCTTACCAAGTCAGTAGATACCAGCTTGTCAAGTCAGTAGATACCAGCTTCCCAATTCAGTAGATACCAGCTTCCCAAGTCAGTAGATACCAGCTTCCAAAGTCATGAGATCATAGCTTCCCAAGTCAGTAGATAACAGCTTCCCAAGTCAGATAACAGCTTGTCAAGTCATAGATAAGCTTCCCAAGTCAGTAGATACCAGTTTCCCAAGTCAGTAGATAACAGCTTCCCAAGTCAGTAGATACCAGCTTCCGAAGTCAGTAGATACCAGCTTCCCAAGACAGTAGATCATAGCTTGTCAAGTCAGTAGATGACAGCTTCCCAAGCCAGTAGATAACAGCTTCCCAAGCCAGTAGATAACAGCTTCCCAAGTCAGTAGATAACAGCTTCCCAAGTCAGTAGATAACAGCTTCCCAAGTCAGTAGATACCTGCTTCCCAAGTCAGTAGATAATAGCTTCCCAAGTCAGTAGATAACAGCTTCCCAAGTCAGTAGATCATAGCTTCCCAAGTCGGTAGATCACAGCTTCCCAAGTCAGTAGATAACAGCTTCCCAAGTCATTAGATCATAGCTTCCCAAGTCAAGAGATACCAGCTTCCCAAGTCAGTAGATCATAGCTTGTCAAGTAAGTAGATACCGGCTTCCCAAATCAGTCGATACCAGCTTCCCAAGTCAGTCGATACCAGCTTCCCAAGTCAGTAGATACCAGTTTCCCAAGTCAGTAGATACCAGCTTCCCAAGTAAGTAGATAACAGCTTCCCAAGTCAGTAGATCATTGCTTCCCAAGTCAAGATTACAGCTTAGTAAGTAGATTACAGCTTCCCAAGTCAGTAGATTCCAGCTTCCCAAGTCAGTAGATAACAGCTTCCCAAGTCAGTAGATAACAGCTTGTCAAGTCAGTCGATACCAGCTTCCCAAGTCAGTAGATACCAGCTTCCCAAGTCAGTAGATACCAGCTTCCCAAGTCAGTAGATACCAGCTTCCAAAGTCATGAGATCATAGCTTCCCAAGTCAGTATATAACAGCTTCCCAAGTCAGTAGATACAGCTTCCCAGCTTCCCAAGTCAGTAGATTCCAGCTTCCCAAGTCAGTAGATAACAGCTTCCCAAGTCAGTAGATAACAGCTTGTCAAGTCAGTAGATAACAGCTTCCCAAGTCAATAGATAATAACTTCCCAAGTCAGTAGATAACAGCTTCCCAAGCCAGTAGATAACAGCTTCCCAAGCCAGTAGATAACAGCTTCCCAAGTCAGTAGATAACAGCTTCCCAATTCAGTAGATAACAGCTTCCCAAGTCAGTAGATACCTGCTTCCCAAGTCAGTAGATAATAGCTTCCCAAGTCAGTAGATAACAGCTTCCCAAGTCAGTAGATCATAGCTTCCCAAGTCAGTAGATCACAGCTTCCCAAGTCAGTAGATAACAGCTTCCCAAGTTAGTAGATAACAGCTTCCCAAGTCAGTAGATAACAGCTTGTCAAGTCAGTAGATAACAGCTTCCCAAGTTAGTAGATAATAGCTTCCCAAGTCAGTAGATAACAGCTTCCCAAGTCAGTAGATAACAGCTTGACAAGTCAGTAGATAATAGCTTCCCAAGTCAGTAGATAACAGCTTCCCAAGTCAGTAGATAACAGCTTCCCAAGTCAGTAGATAACAGCTTCCCAAATCAGTAGATAACAGCTTCCCAAGTCAGTAGATAATAGCTTCCCAAGTCAGTAGATAACAGCTTCCCAAGTCAGTAGATAACAGGTTGTCAAGTCAGTAGATAACAGCTTCCCAAGTCAGTAGATCATAACTTGTCAAGTCAGTAGATAACAGCTTCCCAAGCCAGTAGATAACAGCTTCCCAAGCCAGTAGATAACAGCTTCCCAAGTCAGTAGATCATAGCTTCCCAAGTCAGTAGATACCAGCTTCCCAAGCCAGTAGATAACAGCTTCCCAAGCCAGTAGATAACAGCTTCCCAAGTCAGTAGATCATAACTTGTCAAGTCAGTAGATAACAGCTTCCCAAGCCAGTAGATAACAGCTTCCCAAGCCAGTAGATCATAGCTTCCCAAGTCAGTAGATACCAGCTTCCGAAGTCAGTAGATACCAGCTTCCCAAGACAGTAGATCATAGCTTGTCAAGTCAGTAGATGACAGCTTGTCAAGTCAGTCGATACCAGCTTCCCAAGTCAGTAGATACCAGCTTCCCAAGTCAGTAGATACCAGCTTCCCCCAGTAGATCAGTCCAAAGTCATGAGATCATAGCTTCCCAAGTCAATAGATAATAACTTCCCAAGTCAGTAGATAACAGCTTGTCAAGTCAGTCGATACCAGCTTCCCAAGTCAGTAGATACCAGCTTCCCAAGTCAGTAGATAACAGCTTCCCAAGCCAGTAGATAACAGCTTCCCAAGCCAGTAGATAACAGCTTCCCAAGACAGTAGATCATAGCTTACCAAGTCAGTAGATACCAGCTTGTCAAGTCAGTAGATACCAGCTTCCCAATTCAGTAGATACCAGCTTCCCAAGTCAGTAGATACCAGCTTCCAAAGTCATGAGATCATAGCTTCCCAAGTCAGTAGATAACAGCTTCCCAAGTCAGTCGATAACAGCTTGTCAAGTCAGTAGATAACTGCTTCCCAAGTCAGTAGATACCAGTTTCCCAAGTCAGTAGATAACAGCTTCCCAAGTCAGTAGATACCAGCTTCCGAAGTCAGTAGATACCAGCTTCCCAAGACAGTAGATCATAGCTTGTCAAGTCAGTAGATGACAGCTTCCCAAGCCAGTAGATAACAGCTTGCCAAGCCAGTAGATAACAGCTTCCCAAGTCAGTAGATAACAGCTTCCCAAGTCAGTAGATAACAGCTTCCCAAGTCAGTAGATACCTGCTTCCCAAGTCAGTAGATAATAGCTTCCCAAGTCAGTAGATAACAGCTTCCCAAGTCAGTAGATCATAGCTTCCCAAGTCGGTAGATCACAGCTTCCCAAGTCAGTAGATAACAGCTTCCCAAGTCCAAGTCAAGAGATACCAGCTTCCCAAGTCAGTAGATCATAGCTTGTCAAGTCAGTAGATACCAGCTTCCCCAAATCAGTCGATACCAGCTTCCCAAGTCAGTCGATACCAGCTTCCCAAGTCAGTAGATACCAGTTTCCCAAGTCAGTAGATACCAGCTTCCCAAGTAAGTAGATAACAGCTTCCCAAGTCAGTAGATCATTGCTTCCCAAGTCAGTAGATTACAGCTTCCCAAGTAAGTAGATTACAGCTTCCCAAGTCAGTAGATTCCAGCTTCCCAAGTCAGTAGATAACAGCTTCCCAAGTCAGTAGATAACAGCTTGTCAAGTCAGTAGATAACAGCTTCCCAAGTCAATAGATAATAACTTCCCAAGTCAGTAGATAACAGCTTGTCAAGTCAGTCGATACCAGCTTCCCAAGTCAGTAGATACCAGCTTCCCAAGTCAGTAGATACCAGCTTCCCAAGTCAGTAGATACCAGCTTCCAAAGTCATGAGATCATAGCTTCCCAAGTCAGTATATAACAGCTTCCCAAGTCAGTAGATTACAGCTTCCCAAGTAAGTAGATTACAGCTTCCCAAGTCAGTAGATTCCAGCTTCCCAAGTCAGTAGATAACAGCTTCCCAAGTCAGTAGATAACAGCTTGTCAAGTCAGTAGATAACACCAGCAATAGATAATTCCCAAGTCAGTAGATAACAGCTTCCCAAGCCAGTAGATAACAGCTTCCCAAGCCAGTAGATAACAGCTTCCCAAGTCAGTAGATAACAGCTTCCCAATTCAGTAGATAACAGCTTCCCAAGTCAGTAGATACCTGCTTCCCAAGTCAGTAGATAATAGCTTCCCAAGTCAGTAGATAACAGCTTCCCAAGTCAGTAGATCATAGCTTCCCAAGTCAGTAGATCACAGCTTCCCAAGTCAGTAGATAACAGCTTCCCAAGTTAGTAGATAACAGCTTCCCAAGTCAGTAGATAACAGCTTGTCAAGTCAGTAGATAACAGCTTCCCAAGTTAGTAGATAATAGCTTCCCAAGTCAGTAGATAACAGCTTCCCAAGTCAGTAGATAACAGCTTGACAAGTCAGTAGATAATAGCTTCCCAAGTCAGTAGATAACAGCTTCCCAAGTCAGTAGATAACAGCTTCCCAAGTCAGTAGATAACAGCTTCCCAAATCAGTAGATAACAGCTTCCCAAGTCAATAGATAATAACTTCCCAAGTCGGTAGATAACAGCTTCCCAAGTCAGTAGATAACAGGTTGTCAAGTCAGTAGATAACAGCTTCCCAAGTCAGTAGATCATAACTTGTCAAGTCAGTAGATAACAGCTTCCCAAGCCAGTAGATAACAGCTTCCCAAGCCAGTAGATAACAGCTTCCCAAGTCAGTAGATCATAGCTTCCCAAGTCAGTAGATACCAGCTTCCCAAGTCAGTAGATAACAGCTTCCCAAGACAGTAGATCATAGCTTACCAAGTCAGTAGATACCAGCTTCCCAAGTCAGTAGATCATAGCTTGTCAAGTAAGTAGATACCAGCTTCCCAAGTCAGTAGATAACAGCTTGTCAAGTCAGTAGATACCAGCTTCCCAAGTCAGTAGATAACAGCTTCCCAAGTCAGTAGATCATAGCTTCCCAAGTCAGTAGATACCAGCTTCCCAAGTCAGTAGATACCAGCTTCCCAAGTCAGTAGATACCAGCTTCCCAAGTCAGTAGATACCAGCTTCCAAAGTCAAGAGATCATAGCTTCCCAAGTCAGTAGATAACAGCTTCCCAAGTCAGTCGATAACAGCTTGTCAAGTCAGTAGATAACTGCTTCCCAAGTCAGTAGATACCAGTTTCCCAAGTCAGTAGATAACAGCTTCCCAAGTCAGTAGATACCAGCTTCCCAAGTCAGTAGATACCAGCTTCCCAAGTCAGTAGATCATAGCTTGTCAAGTCAGTAGATAACAGCTTCCCAAGTCAGTAGATCATAGCTTCCCAAGTCAGTAGATCACAGCTTCCCAAGTCAGTAGATAACAGCTTCCCAAGTAAGTAGATCATAGCTTGTCAAGTCAGTAGTTACCAGCTTCCCAAGTCAGTAGCTAACAGCTTCCCAAGTCAGTAGATCATAGCTTCCCAAGTCAAGAGATACCAGCTTCCCAAGTCAGTAGATCATAGCTTGTCAAGTAAGTAGATGCCAGCTTCCCAAGTCAGTCGATACCAGCTTCCCAAGTCAGTAGATACCAGCTTCCCAAGTCAGTAGATACCAGTTTCCCAAGTCAGTAGATAACAGCTTCCCAAGTCAGTAGATCATAGCTTGTCAAGTAAGTAGATACCAGCTTCCCAAGTCAGTAGATACCAGCTTCCCAAGTCAGTAGATACCAGCTTCCCAAGTCAGTAGATACCAGCTTCCCAAGTCAGTCGATACCAGCTTCCCAAGTCAGTAGATACCAGCTTCCCAAGTCAGTATATAACAGCTTCCCAAGTCAGTAGATTACAGCTTCCCAAGTAAGTAGATTACAGCTTCCCAAGTCAGTAGATAACAGCTTCCCAAGTCAGTAGATACCTGCTTCCCAAGTCAGTAGATAATAGCTTCCCAAGTCAGTAGATAACAGCTTCCCAAGTCAGTAGATCATAGCTTCCCAAGTCAGTAGATAACAGCTTCCCAAGTCAGTAGATAACAGCTTCCCAAGTCAGTAGATACCAGCTTCCCAAGTCAGTAGATACCAGCTTCCCAAGTCAGTAGATAACAGCTTCCCAAGTCAGTAGATCATAGCTTCCCAAGTCAGTAGATCACAGCTTCCCAAGTCAGTAGATAACAGCTTCCCAAGTCAGTAGTTACCAGCTTCCCAAGTCAGTAGCTAACAGCTTCCCAAGTCAGTAGATCATAGCTTCCCAAGTCAAGAGATACCAGCTTCCCAAGTCAGTAGATCATAGCTTGTCAAGTAAGTAGATGCCAGCTTCCCAAGTCAGTCGATACCAGCTTCCCAAGTCAGTCGATACCAGCTTCCCAAGTCAGTAGATACCAGTTTCCCAAGTCAGTAGATACCAGCTTCCCAAGTCAGTAGATAACAGCTTCCCAAGTCAGTAGATCATAGCTTGTCAAGTAAGTAGATACCAGCTTCCCAAGTCAGTATATAACAGCTTCCCAAGTCAGTAGATTACAGCTTCCCAAGTAAGTAGATTACAGCTTCCCAAGTCAGTAGATTACAGCTTCCCAAGTCAGTAGATAACAGCTTGTCAAGTCAGTAGATAACAGCTTGTCAAGTCAGTAGATAACAGCTTGTCAAGTCAGTAGATAACAGCTTGACAAGTCAGTAGATAACAGCTTCCCAAGTTAGTAGATAACAGCTTCCCAAGTCAGTAGATAACAGCTTGTCAAGTCAGTAGATAACAGCTTGTCAAGTCAGTAGATAACAGCTTGTCAAGTCAGTAGATAACAGCTTGTCAACTCAGTAGATAACAGCTTGTCAAGTCAGTAGATAACAGCTTGACAAATCAGTAGATAACAGCTTCCCAAGTTAGTAGATAATAGCTTCCCAAGTCAGTAGATAACAGCTTCCCAAGTCAGTAGATAACAGCTTGACAAGTCAGTAGATAACAGCTTCCCAAGTCAGTAGATAATAGCTTCCCAAGTCAGTAGATAACAGCTTCCCAAGTCAATAGATAATAACTTCCCAAGTCAGTAGATAACAGCTTCCCAAGTCAGTAGATAACAGCTTGTCAAGTCAGTAGATAACAGCTTCCCAAGTCAGTAGATCATAACTTGTCAAGTCAGTAGATAACAGCTTCCCAAGCCAGTAGATAACAGCTTCCCAAGTCAGTCGATAACAGCTTCCCAAGTCAGTAGATACCAGCTTCCCAAGTCAGTATATAACAGCTTCCCAAGTCAGTAGATAACAGCTTGACAAGTCAGTAGATAACAGCTTCCCAATTCAGTAGATAATAGCTTCCCAAGTCAGTAGATAACAGCTTCCCAAGTCAGTAGATAACAGCTTCCCAAGTCAGTAGATAACAGCTTCCCAAGTCAGTAGATAACAGCTTCCCAAGTCAATAGATAATAACTTCCCAAGTCAGTAGATAACAGCTTCCCAAGTCAGTAGATAACAGCTTGTCAAGTCAGTAGATAACAGCTTCCCAAGTCAGTAGATCATAACTTGTCAAGTCAGTAGATAACAGCTTCCCAAGCCAGTAGATAACAGCTTCCCAAGCCAGTAGATAACAGCTTCCCAAGTCAGTAGATCATAGCTTCCCAAGTCAGTAGATACCAGCTTCCCAAGTCAGTAGATAACAGCTTCCCAAGACAGTAGATCATAGCTTACCAAGTCAGTAGATACCAGCTTCCCAAGTCAGTAGATCATAGCTTGTCAAGTAAGTAGATACCAGCTTCCCAAGTCAGTAGATAACAGCTTGTCAAGTCAGTAGATACCAGCTTCCCAAGTCAGTAGATAACAGCTTCCCAAGTCAGTAGATCATAGCTTCCCAAGTCAAGAGATACCAGCTTCCCAAGTCAGTAGATAACAGCTTGTCAAGTAAGTAGATACAAGTCAGCTTCCCAAGCTTACGAGCTTCCCAAATCAAGATAACAGCTTAGAGTAGATCATAGCTTGTCAAGATCAGCTTCCCAAATCAGTAGATACCAGCTTCCCAAGTCAGTAGATACCAGCTTCCCAAGTCAGTCGATACCAGCTTCCCAAGTCAGTATATACCAGCTTCCCAAGTCAGTAGATACCAGCTTCCCAAGTCAGTCGATACCAGCTTCCCAAGTCAGTAGATACCAGCTTCCCAAGTCAGTATATAACAGCTTCCCAAGTCAGTAGATAAAAGCTTGACAAGTCAGTAGATAACAGCTTCCCAAGTCAGTAGATAATAGCTTCCCAAGTCAGTAGATAACAGCTTCCCAAGTCAGTAGATAACAGCTTCCCAAGTCAATAGATAATAACTTCCCAAGTCAGTAGATAACAGCTTCCCAAGTCAGTAGATAACAGCTTGTCAAGTCAGTAGATAACAGCTTCCCAAGTCAGTAGATCATAACTTGTCAAGTCAGTAGATAACAGCTTCCCAAGCCAGTAGATAACAGCTTCCCAAGCCAGTAGATAACAGCTTCCCAAGTCAGTAGATCATAGCTTCCCAAGTCAGTAGATACCAGCTTCCCAAGTCAGTAGATAACAGCTTCCCAAGACAGTAGATCATAGCTTACCAAGTCAGTAGATACCAGCTTCCCAAGTCAGTAGATCATAGCTTGTCAAGTAAGTAGATACCAGCTTCCCAAGTCAGTAGATAACAGCTTGTCAAGTCAGTAGATACCAGCTTCCCAAGTCAGTAGATAACAGCTTCCCAAGTCAGTAGATCATAGCTTCCCAAGTCAAGAGATACCAGCTTCCCAAGTCAGTAGATCATAGCTTGTCAAGTAAGTAGATACCAGCTTCCCAAGTCAGTAGATACCAGCTTCCCAAGTCAGTAGATAACAGCTTCCCAAGTCAGTAGATCATAGCTTGTCAAGTAAGTAGATACCAGCTTCCCAAGTCAGTAGATACCAGCTTCCCAAGTCAGTAGATACCAGCTTCCCAAGTCAGTAGATACCAGCTTCCCAAGTCAGTAGATACCAGCTTCCCAAGTCAGTCGATACCAGCTTCCCAAGTCAGTAGATACCAGCTTCCCAAGTCAGTAGATAACAGCTTCCCAAGTCAGTAGATAATAGCTTCCCAAGTCAGTAGATAACAGCTTCCCAAGTCAGTAGATAACAGCTTCCCAAGTCAGTAGATAACAGCTTCCCAAGTCAGTAGATAACAGCTTCCCAAGTCAGTAGATAACAGCTTGTCAAGTCAGTAGATAACAGCTTCCCAAGTCAGTAGATACCAGCTTCCCAAGTCAGTAGATACCAGCTTCCCAAGTCAGTAGATACCAGCTTCCCAAGTCAGTATATACAGCTTCCCAAGTCAGTAGATAAAAGCTTGACAAGTCAGTAGATAACAGCTTCCCAAGTCAGTAGATAACAGCTTCCCAAGTCAGTAGATAACAGCTTCCCAAGTCAGTAGATAACAGCTTCCCAAGTCAGTAGATAATAGCTTCCCAAGTCAGTAGATAACAGCTTCCCAAGTCAGTAGATAACAGCTTGTCAAGTCAGTAGATAACAGCTTCCCAAGTCAGTAGATAACAGCTTCCCAAGTCAGTCGATAACAGCTTCCCAAGTCAGTAGATACCAGCTTCCCAAGTCAGTATATAACAGCTTCCCAAGTCAGTAGATAACAGCTTGACAAGTCAGTAGATAACAGCTTCCCAAGTCAGTAGATAATAGCTTCCCAAGTCAGTAGATAACAGCTTCCCAAGTCAGTAGATAACAGCTTCCCAAGTCAGTAGATAACAGCTTCCCAAGTCAGTAGATAACAGCTTCCCAAGTCAGTAGATAACAGCTTCCCAAGTCAGTAGATAACAGCTTGTCAAGTCAGTAGATAACAGCTTCCCAAGTCAGTAGATCATAACTTGTCAAGTCAGTAGATAACAGCTTCCCAAGCCAGTAGATAACAGCTTCCCAAGTCAGTAGATAACAGCTTCCCAAGTCAGTAGATCATAGCTTCCCAAGTCAGTAGATACCAGCTTCCCAAGTCAGTAGATAACAGCTTCCCAAGACAGTAGATCATAGCTTACCAAGTCAGTAGATACCAGCTTCCCAAGTCAGTAGATCATAGCTTGTCAAGTAAGTAGATACCAGCTTCCCAAGTCAGTAGATAACAGCTTGTCAAGTCAGTAGATACCAGCTTCCCAAGTCAGTAGATAACAGCTTCCCAAGTCAGTAGATCATAGCTTCCCAAGTCAAGAGATACCAGCTTCCCAAGTCAGTAGATCATAGCTTGTCAAGTAAGTAGATACCAGCTTCCCAAATCAGTAGATACCAGCTTCCCAAGTCAGTCAAGTCAGTAGATAACAGCTTCCCAAGTCAGTAGATCATAGCTTGTCAAGTCAGTAGATACCAGCTTCCCAAAGTCAGTCAGTAGATACCAGCTTCCCAAGTCAGTAGATACCAGCTTCCCAAGTCAGTCGATACCAGCTTCCCAAGTCAGTAGATACCAGCTTCCCAAGTCAGTATATAACAGCTTCCCAAGTCAGTAGATTACAGCTTCCCAAGTCATTAGATTCCAGCTTCCCAAGTCTATAGATAACAGCTTCCCAAGTCAGTAGATAACAGCTTCCCAAGTCAGTAGATAACAGCTTCCCAAGTCAGTAGATAACAGCTTGTCAAGTCAGTAGATAACAGCTTCCCAAGTCAGTAGATACCAGCTTCCCAAGCCAGTAGATAACAGCTTCCCAAGTCAGTCGATAACAGCTTCCCAAGTCAGTAGATACCAGCTTCCCAAGTCAGTATATAACAGCTTCCCAAGTCAGTAGATAACAGCTTGACAAGTCAGTAGATAACAGCTTCCCAAGTCAGTAGATAATAGCTTCCCAAGTCAGTAGATAACAGCTTCCCAAGTCAGTAGATAACAGCTTCCCAAGTCAGTAGATAACAGCTTCCCAAGTCAGTAGATAACAGCTTCCCAAGTCAATAGATAATAACTTCCCAAGTCAGTAGATAACAGCTTCCCAAGTCAGTAGATAACAGCTTGTCAAGTCAGTAGATAACAGCTTCCCAAGTCAGTAGATCATAATTTGTCAAGTCAGTAGATACCAGCTTCCCAAGTCAGTAGATCATAGCTTGTCAAGTAAGTAGATACCAGCTTCCCAAGTCAGTAGATAACAGCTTCCCAAGCCAGTAGATAACAGCTTCCCAAGTCAGTAGATCATAGCTTCCCAAGTCAGTAGATACCAGCTTCCCAAGTCAGTAGATAACAGCTTCCCAAGACAGTAGATCATAGCTTACCAAGTCAGTAGATACCAGCTTCCCAAGTCAGTAGATCATAGCTTGTCAAGTAAGTAGATACCAGCTTCCCAAGTCAGTAGATAACAGCTTGTCAAGTCAGTAGATACCAGCTTCCCAAGTCAGTAGATAACAGCTTCCCAAGTCAGTAGATCATAGCTTCCCAAGTCAAGAGATACCAGCTTCCCAAGTCAGTAGATCATAGCTTGTCAAGTAAGTAGATACCAGCTTCCCAAATCAGTAGATACCAGCTTCCCAAGTCAGTAGATACGAGCTTCCCAAGTCAGTAGATAACAGCTTCCCAAGTCAGTAGATCATAGCTTGTCAAGTAAGTAGATACCAGCTTCCCAAATCAGTAGATACCAGCTTCCCAAGTCAGTAGATAACAGCTTCCCAAGTCAATAGATAATAACTTCCCAAGTCAGTAGATAACAGCTTCCCAAGTCAGTAGATCAACAGCTTGTCAAGTCAGTAGATAACAGCTTCCCAAGCCAGTAGATAACAGCTTCCCAAGTCAGTAGATCATAGCTTCCCAAGTCAGTAGATTACAGCTTCCCAAGTAAGTAGATTACAGCTTCCCAAGTCAGTAGATTACAGCTTCCCAAGTCAGTAGATAACATCTTGTCAAGTCAGTAGATAACAGCTTGTCAAGTCAGTAGATAACAGCTTGTCAAGTCAGTAGATAACAGCTTGACAAGTCAGTAGATAACAGCTTCCCAAGTTAGTAGATAACAGCTTCCCAAGTCAGTAGATAACAGCTTGTCAAGTCAGTAGATAACAGCTTGTCAAGTCAGTAGATAACAGCTTGTCAAGTCAGTAGATAACAGCTTGTCAACTCAGTAGATAAAGTCAAGTCAGTAGATAACAGCTTGACAAATCAGTAGATAACAGCTTCCCAAGTTAGTAGATAATAGCTTCCCAAGTCAGTAGATAACAGCTTCCCAAGTCAGTAGATAACAGCTTGACAAGTCAGTAGATAACAGCTTCCCAAGTCAGTAGATAATAGCTTCCCAAGTCAGTAGATAACAGCTTCCCAAGTCAATAGATAATAACTTCCCAAGTCAGTAGATAACAGCTTCCCAAGTCAGTAGATAACAGCTTGTCAAGTCAGTAGATAACAGCTTCCCAAGTCAGTAGATCATAACTTGTCAAGTCAGTAGATAACAGCTTCCCAAGCCAGTAGATAACAGCTTCCCAAGTCAGTCGATAACAGCTTCCCAAGTCAGTAGATACCAGCTTCCCAAGTCAGTATATAACAGCTTCCCAAGTCAGTAGATAACAGCTTGACAAGTCAGTAGATAACAGCTTCCCAATTCAGTAGATAATAGCTTCCCAAATCAGTAGATACCAGCTTCCCAAGTCAGTAGATACCAGCTTCCCAAGTCAGTCGATACCAGCTTCCCAAGTCAGTCGATACCAGCTTCCCCAAGTCAGTCGATACCAGCTTCCCAAGTCAGTAGATACCAGTTTCCCAAGTCAGTAGATACCAGCTTCCCAAGTCAGTAGATAACAGCTTCCCAAGTCAGTAGATCATAGCTTGTCAAGTAAGTAGATACCAGCTTCCCAAGTCAGTATATAACAGCTTCCCATGTCAGTAGATTACAGCTTCCCAAGTAAGTAGATTACAGCTTCCAAAGTCAGTAGATTACAGCTTCCCAAGTCAGTAGATAACAGCTTGTCAAGTCAGTAGATAACAGCTTGTCAAGTCAGTAGATAACAGCTTGTCAAGTCAGTAGATAACAGCTTGACAAGTCAGTAGATAACAGCTTCCCAAGTTAGTAGATAACAGCTTCCCAAGTCAGTAGATAACAGCTTGTCAAGTCAGTAGATAACAGCTTGTCAAGTCAGTAGATAACAGCTTGTCAACTCAGTAGATAAGAGCTTGTCAAGTCAGTAGATAACAGCTTGACAAATCAGTAGATAACAGCTTCCCAAGTTAGTAGATAATAGCTTCCCAAGTCAGTAGATAACAGCTTCCCAAGTCAGTAGATAACAGCTTGACAAGTCAGTAGATAACAGCTTCCCAAGTCAGTAGATAATAGCTTCCCAAGTCAGTAGATAACAGCTTCCCAAGTCAGTAGATAACAGCTTGTCAAGTCAGTAGATAACAGCTTCCCAAGTCAGTAGATAACAGCTTGTCAAGTCAGTAGATAACAGCTTCCCAAGTCAGTAGATCATAACTTGTCAAGTCAGTAGATAACAGCTTCCCAAGCCAGTAGATAACAGCTTCCCAAGTCAGTAGATAACAGCTTCCCAAGTCAGTAGATACCAGCTTCCCAAGTCAGTATATAACAGCTTCCCAAGTCAGTAGATAACAGCTTGACAAGTCAGTAGATAACAGCTTCCCAATTCAGTAGATAATAGCTTCCCAAGTCAGTAGATACCAGCTTCCCAAGTCAGTAGATACCAGTTTCCCAAGTCAGTAGATACCAGCTTCCCAAGTCAGTAGATAACAGCTTCCCAAGTCAGTAGATCAAGCTTGTCAGTAGATAGATACCAGCTTCCCAAGTCAGTAGATAACAGCTTCCCAAGTCTTCCAGCTTCCCAAGTCAGTAGATAACAGCTTCCCAAGTCAGTAGATAACAGCTTCAAGTCAGTAGATACCAGCTTCCCAAGTCAGTAGATAACAGCTTCCCAAGTCAGTAGATACAGCTTCCCAAGTCAGTAGATTACAGCTTCCAAAGTCAGTAGATTACAGCTTCCCAAGTCAGTAGATAACAGCTTGTCAAGTCAGTAGATAACAGCTTCAAGTCAGTAGATAACAGCTTGTCAAGTCAGTAGATAACAGCTTGACAAGTCAGTAGATAACAGCTTCCCAAGTCAGTAGATCCCAAGTCAGTAGATAACAGCTTCCCAAGTCAGTAGATAACAGCTTGTCAAGTCAGTAGATAACAGCTTCCCAAGTCAGTAGATAACAGCTTGTCAAGTCAGTAGATAACAGCTTGTCAAGTCAGTAGATAACATCTTGACAAGTCAGTAGATACCAGCTTCCCAAATCAGTAGATAATAGCTTCCCAAGTCAGTAGATAACAGCTTCCCAAGTCAGTAGATAACAGCTTGACAAGTCAGTAGATAACAGCTTCCCAAGTCAGTAGATAACAGCTTCCCAAGTCAGTAGATAACAGCTTCCCAAGTCAATAGATAACTTCCCAAGTCAGGAGATAACAGCTTCCCAAGTCAGTAGATAACAGCTTGTCAAGTCAGTAGATAACAGCAAGTTAGATCATAACTTGTCAAGTCAGTAGATAACAGCTTCCCAAGCCAGAAGATAACAGCTTCCCAAGTCAGTCGATAACAGCTTCCCAAGTCAGTATATAACAGCTTCCCAAGTCAGTAGATAACAGCTGGACAAGTCAGTAGATAACAGCTTCCCAATTCAGTAGATAATAGCTTCCCAAGTCAGTAGATAACAGCTTCCCAAGTCAGTAGATAACAGCTTCCCAAGTCAGTAGATAACAGCTTCCCAAGTCAGTAGATAACAGCTTCCCAAGTCAGTAGATAATAACTTGTCAAGTCAGTAGATAACAGCTTCCCAAGCCAGTAGATAACAGCTTCCCAAGCCAGTAGATAACAGCTTCCCAAGTCAGTAGATCATAGCTTCCCAAGTCAGTAGATACCAGCTTCCCAAGTCAGTAGATAACAGCTTGTCAAGTCAGTAGATACCAGCTTCCCAAGTCAGTAGTCAGCTTCCCAAGTCAGTAGATATAGCTTCCCAAGTCAAGAGATACCAGCTTCCCAAGTCAGTAGATCATAGCTTGTCAAGTAAGTAGATACCAGCTTCCCAAATCAGTAGATACCAGCTTCCCAAGTCAGTAGATACGAGCTTCCCAAGTCAGTAGATAACAGCTTCCCAAGTCAGTAGATCATAGCTTGTCAAGTAAGTAGATACCAGCTTCCCAAATCAGTAGATACCAGCTTCCCAAGTCAGTAGATACCAGCTTCCCAAGTCAGTAGATACCAGCTTCCCAAGTCAGTAGATACCAGTTTCCCAAGTCAGTAGATACCAGCTTCCCAAGTCAGTAGATAACAGCTTCCCAAGTCAGTAGATCATAGCTTGTCAAGTCAGTAGATACCAGCTTCCCAAGTCAGTAGATAACAGCTTCCCAAGTCAGTAGATTACAGCTTCCCAAGATTACAGCTTCCCAAGTCAGTAGATTACAGCTTCCCAAGTCAGTAGATAACAGCTTCCCAAGTCAGTAGATCACAGCTTCCCAAGTCAGTAGATACCAGCTTCCCAAGTCAGTAGATAACAGCTTCCCAAGACAGTAGATCATAGCTTACCAAGTCAGTAGATACCAGCTTCCCAAGTCAGTAGATAACAGCTTCCCAAGTCAGTAGATCATAGCTTACCAAGTCAGTAGATACCAGCTTCCCAAGTCAGTAGATCATAGCTTGTCAAGTAAGTAGATACCAGCTTCCCAAGTCAGTAGATAACAGCTTGTCAAGTCAGTAGATACCAGCTTCCCAAGTCAGTAGATAACAGCTTCCCAAGTCAGTAGATCATAGCTTCCCAAGTCAAGAGATACCAGCTTCCCAAGTCAGTAGATCATAGCTTGTCAAGTAAGTAGATACCAGCTTCCCAAATCAGTAGATACCAGCTTCCCAAGTCAGTAGATACCAGCTTCCCAAGTCAGTAGATAGCTTCCCAGTCAGTAGATCATAGCTTGTCAAGTAAGTAGATACCAGCTTCCCAAGTCAGTAGATACCAGCTTCCCAAGTCAGTAGATACCAGCTTCCCAAGTCAGTAGATACCAGCTTCCCAAGTCAGTAGATACCAGCTTCCCAAGTCAGTAGATACCAGCTTCCCAAGTCAGTAGATACCAGCTTCCCAAGTCAGTAGATACCAGCTTCCCAAGTCAGTAGATAACAGCTTCCCAAGTCAGTAGATAACAGCTTCCCAAGTCAGTAGATAACAGCTTGTCAAGTCAGTAGATAACAGCTTCCCAAGTCAGTAGATCCTTGTCAAGTCAGTAGATAACAGCTTCCCAAGTCAGTAGATAACAGCTTCCCAAGTCAGTAGATAACAGCTTCCCAAGTCAGTAGATACCAGCTTCCCAAGTCAGTAGATAACAGCTTCCCAAGTCAGTAGATAACAGCTTCCCAAGTCAGTAGATAACAGCTTCCCAAGTCAGTAGATAACAGCTTCCCAAGTCAGTAGATCAGCTTCCCAAGATAGATAACAGCTTCCCAAGTCAGTAGATAACAGCTTCCCAAGTCAGTAGATAACAGCTTCCCAAGTCAGTAGATAACAGCTTCCCAAGTCAGTAGATAACAGCTTGTCAAGTCAGTAGATAACAGCTTCCCAAGTCAGTAGATCATAAGCTTGTCAAGTCAGTAGATACCAGCTTCCCAAGTCAGTCAGTAGATCACAGCTTGTCAAGATCAGCTTCCCAAGTCAGTAGATAACAGCTTCCCAAGTCAGTAGATAACAGCTTCCCAAGTCAGTAGATAACAGCTTCCCAAGTCAGTAGATACCAGCTTCCCAAGTCAGTAGATAACAGCTTCCCAAGTCAGTAGATCCAGCTTCCCAAGTCAGTAGATACCAGCTTCCCAAGTCAGTAGATCACAGCTTGTCAAGTCAGTAGATACCAGCTTCCCAAGTCAGTAGATAACAGCTTCCCAAGTCAGTAGATACCAGCTTCCCAAGTCAGTAGATAACAGCAGTAGATCAGCTTCCCAAGAGAGATACCAGCTTCCCAAGTCAGTAGATCATAGCTTGTCAAGTAAGTAGATACCAGCTTCCCAAGTCAGTAGATACCAGCTTCCCAAGTCAGTAGATACAGCTTCCCAAGTCAGTAGATAACAGCTTCCCAAGTCAGTAGATCATAGCTTGTCAAGTAAGTAGATACCAGCTTCCCAAGTCAGATAGATACCAGCTTCCCAAGTCAGCTTCCCAAGTCAGTAGATAACAGCTTCAGCCAAGTCAGTAGATAACAGCTTCCCAAGTCAGTAGATCATAGCTTTCAAGTCAGTAGATAACAGCTTAGCCAGTAGATAACAGCTTCCCAAGTCAGTAGATAACAGCTTCCCAAGTCAGTAGATACCAGCTTCCCAAGTCAGTAGATAACAGCTTCCCAAGTCAGTAGATAACAGCTTCCCAAGTCAGTAGATAACAGCTTCCCAAGTCAGTAGATACCAGCTTCCCAAGTCAGTAGATAACAGCTTCCCAGTCAGTAGATCAGCTTCCCAAGTCAGTAGATAACAGCTTCCCAAGTCAGTAGATAACAGCTTCCCAAGTCAGTAGATAATAAGCTTCCCAAGTCAGTAGATAACAGCTTCCCAAGTCAGTAGATAACAGCTTGTCAAGTCAGTAGATCATAACTTGTCAAGTCAGTAGATAACAGCTTCCCAAGTCAGTAGATAACAGCTACCAGTTTCCCAAGTCAGTAGATACCAGCTTCCAAGTCAAGTCAGTAGATAACAGCTTCCCAAGTCAGTAGATAACAGCTTCCCAAGTCAGTAGATCATAGCTTTCAAGTCAGTAGATAACAGCTTCCCAAGTCAGTAGATAACAGCTTCCCAAGTCAGTAGATAACAGCTTCCCAAGTCAGTAGATACCAGCTTCCAAGTCAAGTCAGTAGATAACAGCTTCCCAAGTCAGTAGATAACAGCTTCCCAAGTCAGTAGATAACAGCTTCCCAAGTCAGTAGATAACAGCTTCCCAAGTCAGTAGATAACAGCTTCCCAAGTCAGTAGATAACAGCTTCCCAAGTCAGTAGATAACAGCTTCCCAAGTCAATAGATAATAACTTCCCAAGTCAGTAGATAACAGCTTCCCAAGTCAGTAGATAACAGTCAAGTCAGTAGATAACAGCTTCCCAAGTCAGTAGATCATAACTTGTCAAGTCAGTAGATACCAGTTACCAAGTCAGTAGATAACAGCTTCCCAAGCCAGTAGATAACAGCTTCCCAAGTCAGTAGATAACAGCTTCCCAAGTCAGTAGATAACAGCTTCCCAAGTCAGTAGATAACAGCTTCAAGTCAGTAGATAACAGCTTCAAGTCAGTAGATAACAGCTTCCCAAGTCAGTAGATACCAGCTTCCCAAGTCAGTAGATAACAGCTTCCCAAGTCAGTAGATCACAGCTTTGTCAAGTCAGTAGATAACAGCTTCCCAAGTCAGTAGATACCAGCTTCCCAAGTCAGTAGATACCAGCTTCCCAAGTCAGTAGATAACAGCTTCCCAAGTCAGTAGATCATAGCTTGTCAAGTAAGTAGATACCAGCTTCCAAAGTCAGTAGATACCAGCTTCCCAAGTCAGTCAATACCAGCTTCCCAAGTCAGTAGTCAGTAGATACCAGCTTCCCAAGTCAGTAGATACCAGCTTCCCAAGTCAGTAGATACCAGCTTCCCAAGTCAGTAGATAACAGCTTCCCAAGCCAGTAGATAACAGCTTCCCAAGTCAGTAGATAACAGCTTCCCAAGTCAGTAGATAACAGCTTCCCAAGTCAGTAGATACCAGCTTCCCAAGTCAGTAGATCATAGCTTGTCAAGTAAGTAGAGAACAGCTTCCCAAGTCAGTAGATACCAGCTTCCCAAGTCAAGAGATACCAGCTTCCCAAGTCAGTAGATCATAGCTTGTCAAGTAAGTAGATAACAGCTTCCCAAGTCAGTAGATACCAGCTTCCCAAGTCAGTCGATACCAGCTTCCCAAGTCAGTAGATACCAGCTTCCCAAGTCAGTAGATCAGTCAAGTAAGTAGATACCAGCTTCCCAAGTCAGTAGATACCAGCTTCCCAAGTCAGTAGATACCAGCTTCCCAAGTCAGTCGATACCAGCTTCCCAAGTCAGTAGATACCAGCTTCCCAAGTCAGTAGATACCAGCTTCCCAAGTCAGTAGATACCAGCTTCCCAAGTCAGTAGATACCAGCTTCCCAAGTCAAGTCAGTAGATAGATAACAGCTTCCCAAGTCAGTAGATAACAGCTTGTCAAGTCAGTAGATCATAACTTGTCAAGTCAGTAGATAACAGCTTCCCAAGTCAGTAGATAACAGCTTCCCAAGTCAGTAGATAACAGCTTCCCAAGTCAGTAGATACCAGCTTCCCAAGTCAGTAGATAACAGCTTCCCAAGTCAGTAGATAACAGCTTGACAAGTCAGTAGATAACAGCTTCCCAAGTCAGTAGATAATAGCTTCCCAAGTCAGTAGATAACAGCTTCCCAAGTCAGTAGATAACAGCTTCCCAAGTCAGTAGATAACAGCTTCCCAAGTCAGTAGATAACAGCTTCCCAAGTCAATAGATAATAACTTCCCAAGTCAGTAGATAACAGCTTCCCAAGTCAGTAGATAACAGCTTGTCAAGTCAGTAGATAACAGCTTCCCAAGTCAGTAGATAACAGCTTCCCAAGTCAGTAGATAACAGCTTCCCAAGCCAGTAGATAACAGCTTCCCAAGTCAGTAGATCATAGCTTCCCAAGTCAGTAGATACCAGCTTCCCAAGTCAGTAGATAACAGCTTGTCAAGTCAGTAGATACCAGCTTCCCAAGTCAGTAGATAACAGCTTCCCAAGTCAGTAGATCATAGCTTCCCAAGTCAAGAGATACCAGCTTCCCAAGTCAGTAGATCATAGCTTGTCAAGTAAGTAGATACCAGCTTCCCAAATCATTAGATACCAGCTTCCCAAGTCAGTAGATACGAGCTTCCCAAGTCAGTAGATAACAGCTTCCCAAGTCAGTAGATCATAGCTTGTCAAGTAAGTAGATACCAGCTTCCCAAATCAGTAGATACCAGCTTCCCAAGTCAGTAGATACCAGCTTCCCAAGTCAGTCGATACCAGCTTCCCAAGTCAGTCGATACCAGCTTCCCAAGTCAGTCGATACCAGCTTCCCAAGTCAGTAGATACCAGTTTCCCAAGTCAGTAGATACCAGCTTCCCAAGTCAGTAGATAACAGCTTCCCAAGTCAGTAGATCATAGCTTGTCAAGTAAGTAGATACCAGCTTCCCAAGTCAGTATATAACAGCTTCCCAAGTCAGTAGATTACAGCTTCCCAAGTCAGTAGATAACAGCTTCCCAAGTCAGTAGATAACAGCTTCCCAAGTCAGTAGATAACAGCTTGTCAAGTCAGTAGATAACAGCTTGTCAAGTCAGTAGATAACAGCTTGTCAAGTCAGTAGATAACAGCTTGACAAGTCAGTAGATAACAGCTTCCCAAGTTAGTAGATAACAGCTTCCCAAGTCAGTAGATAACAGCTTGTCAAGTCAGTAGATAACAGCTTGTCAAGTCAAGATCAAGTCAGTAGATAACAGCTTCCCAAGTCAGTAGATCAGCTTGTCAAGTCAGTAGATAACAGCTTCCAAATCAGTAGATAACAGCTTCCCAAGAGTAGATAATAGCTTCCCAAGTCAGTAGATAACAGCTTCCCAAGTCAGTAGATAACAGCTTCCCAAGTCAGTAGATAACAGCTTCCCAAGTCAGTAGATACAGCTTCCCAAGTCAGTAGATAACAGCTTCCCAAGTCAGTAGATAACAGCTTCCCAAGTCAGTAGATAACAGCTTCCCAAGTCAGTAGATAACAGCTTGTCAAGTCAGTAGATAACAGCTTCCCAAGTCAGTAGATCATAACTTGTCAAGTCAGTAGATAACAGCTTCCCAAGTCAGTAGATAACAGCTTCCCAAGTCAGTAGATAACAGCTTCCCAAGTCAGTAGATACCAGCTTCCCAAGTCAGTAGATACAGCTTCCCAAGTCTAGATCAGCCAAGTCAGTAGATAACAGCTTCCCAAGTCAGTAGATAACAGCTTCCCAAGCCAGTAGATAACAGCTTCCCAAGTCAGTAGATATAGCTTCCCAAGTCAGTAGATACCAGCTTCCCAAGTCAGTAGATAACAGCTTCCCAAGTCAGTAGATCATAGCTTCCCAAGTCAGTAGATACCAGCTTCCCAAGTCAGTAGATCATAGCTTGTCAAGTAAGTAGATACCAGCTTCCCAAGTCAGTAGATAACAGCTTCCAAAGTCAGTAGATACCAGCTTCCCAAGTCAGTAGATACCAGCTTCCCAAGTCAGTAGATACCAGCTTCCCAAGTCAGTAGATACCAGCTTCCAAAGTCAGTAGATCATAGCTTCCCAAGTCAGTAGATAACAGCTTCCCAAGTCAGTAGATAACAGCTTGTCAAGTCAGTAGATAACAGCTTCCCAAGTCAGTAGATACCAGTTTCCCAAGTCAGTAGATTCCAGCTTCCCAAGTCAGTAGATACCAGCTTCCCAAGTCAGTAGATACCAGCTTCCCAAGTCAGTAGATAACAGCTTCCCAAGTCAGTAGATAACAGCTTCCCAAGTCAGTAGATAACAGCTTCCCAAGTCAGTAGATAACAGCTTCCCAAGTCAGTAGATAACAGCTTCCCAAGTCAGTAGATAACAGCTTCCCAAGTCAGTAGATACCAGCTTCCCAAGTCAGTAGATAACAGCTTCCCAAGTCAGTAGATAACAGCTTCCCAAGTCAGTAGATCATAGCTTCCCAAGTCAGTAGATCACAGCTTCCCAAGTCAGTAGATAACAGCTTCCCAAGTAAGTAGATCATAGCTTGTCAAGTCAGTAGATACCAGCTTCCCAAGTCAGTAGATAACAGCTTCCCAAGTCAGTAGATCATAGCTTCCCAAGTCAGTAGATACCAGCTTCCCAAGTCAGTCGATACCAGCTTCCCAAGTCAGTAGATACCAGCTTCCCAAGTCAGTAGATAACAGCTTCCCAAGTCAGTAGATCATAGCTTGTCAAGTAAGTAGATACCAGCTTCCCAAGTCAGTAGATACCAGCTTCCCAAGTCAGTAGATACCAGCTTCCCAAGTCAGTAGATACCAGCTTCCCAAGTCAGTAGATACCAGCTTCCCAAGTCAGTAGATACCAGCTTTCCAAGTCAGTATATAACAGCTTCCCAAGTCAGTAGATTACAGCTTCCCAAGTAAGTAGATTACAGCTTCCCAAGTCAGTAGATAACAGCTTCCCAAGTCAGTAGATACCTGCTTCCCAAGTCAGTAGATAATAGCTTCCCAAGTCAGTAGATAACAGCTTCCCAAGTCAGTAGATCATAGCTTCCCAAGTCAGTAGATCACAGCTTCCCAAGTCAGTAGATAACAGCTTCCCAAGTAAGTAGATCATAGCTTGTCAAGTCAGTAGATAACAGCTTCCCAAGTCAGTAGATAGCTTCCCAAGTCAGTAGATAACAGCTTCCCAAGTCAGTAGATACCAGCTTCCCAAGTCAGTAGATACCAGCTTCCCAAGTCAGTAGATAACAGCTTCCCAAGTCAGTAGATCATAGCTTCCCAAGTCAGTAGATAACAGTTTCCCAAGTCAGTAGATAACAGCTTCCCAAGTCAGTCGATAGCAGCTTGTCAAGTCAGTAGTTACCAGCTTCCCAAGTCAGTAGATCATAGCTTGTCAAGTAAGTAGATGCCAGCTTCCCAAGTCAGTAGATACCAGCTTCCCAAGTCAGTAGATAACAGCTTCCCAAGTCAGTAGATACCAGCTTCCCAAGTCAGTAGATAATAGCTTCCCAAGTCAGTAGATAACAGCTTCCCAAGTCAGTAGATCATAGCTTCCCAAGTCAGTAGATCACAGCTTCCCAAGTCAGTAGATAACAGCTTCCCAAGTAAGTAGATCATAGCTTGTCAAGTCAGTAGATACCAGCTTCCCAAGTCAGTAGATAACAGCTTCCCAAGTCAGTAGATCATAGCTTCCCAAGTCAGTAGATACCAGCTTCCCAAGTCAGTAGATCAGTCAAGTAATAGATGCCAGCTTCCCAAGTCAGTAGATACCAGCTTCGATACCAGCTTCCCAAGTCAGTAGATACCAGCTTCCCAAGTCAGTAGATAACCAGCTTCCCAAGTCAGTAGATCCAGCTTCCCAAGTCAGTAGATACCAGCTTCCCAAGTCAGTAGATCAGCTTCCCAAGTAGATAGTAGATTACAGCTTCCCAAGCTTACAGCTTCCCAAGTCAGTAGATCAAGCTTGTCAGTAGTAGATACCAGCTTCCCAAGTCAGTAGATACCAGCTTCCCAAGTCAGTAGATACCAGCTTCCCAAGTCAGTAGATACCAGCTTCCCAAGTCAGTAGATACCAGCTTCCCAAGTCAGTAGATACCAGCTTCCAAGTCAGTCAGCTTAATCAGTAGATTACAGCTTCCCAAGTCAGTAGATACAGCTTCCCAAGTCAGTAGATACCAGCTTCCCAAGTCAGTAGATACCAGCTTCCCAAGTCAGTAGATAACAGCTTCCCAAGTCAGTAGATACCAGCTTCCCAAGTCAGTAGATCATAGCTTCCCAAGTCAGTAGATCACAGCTTCCCAAGTCAGTAGATAACAGCTTCCCAAGTCAGTAGATAACAGCTTCCCAAGTCAGTAGATAACAGCTTCCCAAGTCAGTAGATACCAGCTTCCCAAGTCAGTAGATAACAGCTTCCCAAGTCAGTAGATACCAGCTTCCCAAGTCAGTAGATACCAGCTTCCCAAGTCAGTAGATAACAGCTTCCCAAGTCAGTAGATCATAGCTTCCCAAGTCAGTAGATAACAGTTTCCCAAGTCAGTAGATAACAGCTTCCCAAGTCAGTCGATAGCAGCTTGTCAAGTCAGTAGATAACTGCTTCCCAAGTCAGTAGATACCAGTTTCCCAAGTCAGTAGATTCCAGCTTCCCAAGTCAGTAGATACCAGCTTCCCAAGTCAGTAGATAACAGCTTCCCAAGATTCAAGTCAGTAGATAACAGCTTCCCAAGTCAGTAGATAGCTTCCCAAGTCAGTAGATAATAGCTTCCCAAGTCAGTAGATAACAGCTTCCCAAGTCAGTAGCTTCCCAAGTCAGTAGATCACAGCTTCCCAAGTCAGTAGATAACAGCTTCCCAAGTAAGTAGATCATAGCTTGTCAAGTCAGTAGATAACAGCTTCCCAAGTCAGTAGATAACAGCTTCCCAAGTCAGTAGATAACAGCTTCCCAAGTCAGTAGATAACAGCTTCCCAAGTCAGATAGCTTCCCAAGTCAGTAGATAATAGCTTCCCAAGTCAGTAGATAACAGCTTCCCAAGTCAGTAGATCATAGCTTCCCAAGTCAGTAGATCACAGCTTCCCAAGTCAGTAGATAACAGCTTCCCAAGTAAGTAGATCATAGCTTGTCAAGTCAGTAGATAACAGCTTCCCAAGTCAGTAGATACCTGCTTCCCAAGTCAGTAGATAACAGCTTCCCAAGTCAGTAGATACCTGCTTCCCAAGTCAGTAGATCACAGCTTCCCAAGTCAGTAGATAACAGCTTCCCAAGTAAGTAGATCATAGCTTGTCAAGTCAGTAGATAACAGCTTCCCAAGTCAGTAGATAACAGCTTCCCAAGTCAGTAGATCATAGCTTCCCAAGTCAGTAGATCACAGCTTCCCAAGTCAGTAGATAACAGCTTCCCAAGTAAGTAGATCATAGCTTGTCAAGTCAGTAGTTACCAGCTTCCCAAGTCAGTAGATAACAGCTTCCCAAGTCAGTAGATCCAGCTTCCCAAGTCAGTAGATCCAGCTTCCCAAGCTTACCAGCTTCCCAAGTCAGTAGATAACAGCTTCCCAAGTCAGTAGATACCAGCTTCCCAAGTCAGTAGATAATAGCTTCCCAAGTCAGTAGATAACAGCTTCCCAAGTCAGTAGATCAGCTTCCCAAGTCAGTAGATCACAGCTTCCCAAGTCAGTAGATAGTAGATCAGCTTGTCAAGTCAGTAGATAACAGCTTCCCAAGTCAGTAGATACCAGCTTCCCAAGTCAGTAGATAACAGCTTCCCAAGTCAGCTTCCCAAGTCATAACAGCTTCCCAAGTCAGTAGATAGTAGATCATAGCTTGTCAAGTCAGTAGATAACAGCTTCCCAAGTCAGTAGATAACAGCTTCCCAAGTCAGTAGATCATAGCTTCCCAAGTCAGTAGATACAGCTTCCCAAGTCAGTAGATAACAGCTTCCCAAGTCAGTAGATAACCAGCTTCCCAAGTCAGTAGATAACAGCTTCCCAAGTCAGTAGATAGATGCCAGCTTCCCAAGTCAGTAGATACCAGCTTCCCAAGTCAGTAGATAACAGCTTCCCAAGTCAGTAGATACCAGCTTCCCAAGTCAGTAGATTAGCCCAAGTCAGTAGATAACAGCTTCCCAAGTCAGTAGATAGCTTCCCAAGTCAGTAGATCACAGCTTCCCAAGTCAGTAGATAACAGCTTCCCAGTAGATCAGTCAAGTCATAGTTACCAGCTTCCCAAGTCAGTAGATAACAGCTTCCCAAGTCAGTAGATCATAGCTTCCCAAGTCAAGAGATACCAGCTTCCCAAGTCAGTAGATCATAGCAAGTAAGTAGATGCCAGCTTCCCAAGTCAGTAGATACCAGCTTCCCAAGTCAGTAGATACCAGCTTCCCAAGTCAGTAGATACCAGTTTCCCAAGTCAGTAGATACCAGCTTCCCAAGTCAGTAGATCATAGCTTGTCAAGTCAGTAGATACCAGCTTCCCAAGTCAGTAGATAACAGCTTCCCAGTAGATTCAGTAGATATTACAGCTTCCCAAGTCAGTAGATTACAGCTTCCCAAGTCAGTAGATAACAGCTTGTCAAGTCAGTAGATAACAGCTTGTCAAGTCAGTAGATAACAGCTTGTCAAGTCAGTAGATCAGCCAAGTCAGTAGATAACAGCTTCCCAAGTTAGTAGAGCTTCCCAAGTCAGTAGATAACAGCTTGTCAAGTCAGTAGATAACAGCTTGTCAAGTCAGTAGATAACAGTCAAGTCAGTAGATAACAGCTTGTCAACTCAGTAGATAACAGCTTGTCAAGTCAGTAGATAACAGCTTGACAAGTCAGTAGATAACAGCTTCCCAAGTCAGTAGATAATAGCTTCCCAAGTCAGTAGATAACAGCTTCCCAAGTCAGTAGATACAAGTCAGCTTCCCAAGTCAGTAGATAATAGCTTCCCAAGTCAGTAGATAACAGCTTCCCAAGTCAATAGATAATAGCTTCCCAAGTCAGTAGATAACAGCTTCCCAAGTCAGTAGATAACAGCTTGTCAAGTCAGTAGATAACAGCTTCCCAAGTCAGTAGATCATAGCTTGTCAAGTCAGTAGATAACAGCTTCCCAAGTCAGTAGATAACAGCTTCCCAAGTCAGTAGATAACAGCTTCCCAAGTCAGTAGATACCAGCTTCCCAAGTCAGTAGATAACAGCTTCCCAAGTCAGTAGATAACAGCTTGACAAGTCAGTAGATAACAGCTTCCCAAGTCAGTAGATAACAGCTTCCCAAGTCAGTAGATAACAGCTTCCCAAGTCAGTAGATAACAGCTTCCCAAGTCAGTAGATAACAGCTTCCCAAGTCAGTAGATAACAGCTTCCCAAGTCAGTAGATAACAGCTTCCCAAGTCAGTAGATAACAGCTTCCCAAGTCAATAGATAATAACTTCCCAAGTCAGTAGATAACAGCTTCCCAAGTCAGTAGATAACAGCTTGTCAAGTCAGTAGATAGCTTCCCAGCTTAACCAAGTCAGTAGATAACAGCTTCCCAAGTCAGTAGATAACAGCTTCCCAAGCCAGTAGATAACAGCTTCCCAAGTCAGTAGATCATAGCTTCCCAAGTCAGTAGATACCAGCTTCCCAAGTCAGTAGATAACAGCTTCCCAAGACAGTAGATCATAGCTTACCAAGTCAGTAGATACCAGCTTCCCAAGTCAGTAGATCATAGCTTGTCAAGTAAGTAGATACCAGCTTCCCAAGTCAGTAGATAACAGCTTGTCAAGTCAGTAGATACCAGCTTCCCAAGTCAGTAGATACCAGCTTCCCAAGTCAGTAGATCATAGCTTCCCAAGTCAAGTAGATACCAGCTTCCCAAGTCAGTAGATCATAGCTTGTCAAGTAAGTAGATACCAGCTTCCCAAGTCAGTAGATACCAGCTTCCCAAGTCAGTAGATAACAGCTTCCCAAGTCAGTAGATCATAGCTTGTCAAGTAAGTAGATACCAGCTTCCCAAATCAGTAGATACCAGCTTCCCAAGTCAGTAGATACCAGCTTCCCAAGTCAGTAGATACCAGCTTCCCAAAGTCAGTCCCAAGTCAGTAGATACCAGCTTCCCAAGTCAGTAGATACCAGCTTCCCAAGTCAGTAGATACCAGCTTCCCAAGTCAGTAGATAACAGCTTCCCAAGTCAGTAGATACCAGCTTCCCAAGTCAGTAGATAACAGCTTCCCAAGTCAGTAGATAACAGCTTCCCAAGTCAGTAGATAACAGCTTCCCAAGTCAGTAGATAACAGCTTCCCAAGTCAGTAGATAATAAGCTTCCCAAGTCAGTAGATAACAGCTTCCCAAGTCAGTAGATAACAGCTTGTCAAGTCAGTAGATAACAGCTTCCCAAGTCAGTAGATCATAACTTGTCAAGTCAGTAGATACCAGTTCCCAAGTCAGTAGATAACAGCTTCCCAAGTCAGTAGATAGACAGCTTCCCAAGTCAGTAGATACCAGCTTCCCAAGTCAGTAGATAACAGCTTCCCAAGACAGTAGATCATAGCTTCCCAAGTCAGTAGATACCAGCTTCCCAAGTCAGTAGATCATAGCTTGTCAGTAGATACCAGCTTCCCAAGTCAGTAGATAACAGCTTGTCAAGTCAGTAGATACCAGCTTCCCAAGTCAGTAGATAACAGCTTCCCAAGTCAGTAGATCATAGCTTCCCAAGTCAAGATACCAGCTTCCCAAGTCAGTAGATACCAGCTTGTCAAGTCAGTAGATACGAGCTTCCCAAGTCAGTAGATACCAGCTTCCCAAATCAGTAGATACCAGCTTCCCAAGTCAGTAGATACCAGCTTCCCAAGTCAGTCGATACCAGCTTCCCAAGTCATTAGATTCCAGCTTCCCAAGTCAATAGATAACAGCTTCCCAAGTCAGTAGATAACAGCTTCCCTTCAGTAGATAAAAGCTTCCCAAGTCAGTAGATACCAGCTTCCCAAGTCAGTAGATAATAGCTTCCCAAGTCAAGTCAGTCAGTAGATAACAGCTTCCCAAGTCAATAGATAATAACTTCCCAAGTCAGTAGATAACAGCTTCCCAAGTCAGTAGATAACAGCTTGTCAAGTCAGTAGATAACAGCTTCCCAAGTCAGTAGATACCAGCTTCCCAAGTCAGTAGATACCAGCTTCCCAAGTCAGTAGATAACAGCTTCCCAAGTCAGTAGATAACAGCTTCCCAAGTCAGTAGATAACAGCTTCCCAAGTCAGTAGATAACAGCTTCCCAAGTCAGTCGATAACAGCTTCCCAAGTCAGTAGATACCAGCTTCCCAAGTCAGTATATAACAGCTTCCCAAGTCAGTAGATAACAGCTTGACAAGTCAGTAGATAACAGCTTCCCAAGTCAGTAGATAATAGCTTCCCAAGTCAGTAGATAACAGCTTCCCAAGTCAGTAGATAACAGCTTCCCAAGTCAGTAGATAACAGCTTCCCAAGTCAGTAGATACCAGCTTCCCAAGTCAGTAGATAACAGCTTCCCAAGTCAGTAGATAACAGCTTCCCAAGTCAGTAGATAACAGCTTGTCAAGTCAGTAGATAACAGCTTCCCAAGCCAGTAGATAACAGCTTCCCAAGCCAGTAGATAACAGCTTCCCAAGTCAGTAGATCATAGCTTCCCAAGTCAGTAGATACCAGCTTCCCAAGTCAGTAGATAACAGCTTCCCAAGACAGTAGATCATAGCTTACCAAGTCAGTAGATACCAGCTTCCCAAGTCAGTAGATCATAGCTTGTCAAGTAAGTAGATACCAGCTTCCCAAGTCAGTAGATAACAGCTTGTCAAGTCAGTAGATACCAGCTTCCCAAGTCAGTAGATAACAGCTTCCCAAGTCAGTAGATCATAGCTTCCCAAGTCAAGAGATACCAGCTTCCCAAGTCAGTAGATCATAGCTTGTCAAGTAAGTAGATACCAGCTTCCCAAGTCAGTAGATACGAGCTTCCCAAATCAGTAGATAACAGCTTCCCAAGTCAGTAGATCATAGCTTGTCAAGTAAGTAGATACCAGCTTCCCAAATCAGTAGATACCAGCTTCCCAAGTCAGTAGATACCAGCTTCCCAAGTCAGTCGATACCAGCTTCCCAAGTCAGTATATACCAGCTTCCCAAGTCAGTAGATACCAGCTTCCCAAGTCAGTCGATACCAGCTTCCCAAGTCAGTAGATACCAGCTTCCCAAGTCAGTAGATAACAGCTTCCCAAGTCAGTAGATAAAAGCTTGACAAGTCAGTAGATAACAGCTTCCCAAGTCAGTAGATAATAGCTTCCCAAGTCAGTAGATAACAGCTTCCCAAGTCAGTAGATAACAGCTTCCCAAGTCAGTAGATCATAGCTTCCCAAGTCAAGAGATACCAGCTTCCCAAGTCAGTAGATCAGTAGATAGATACCAGCTTCCCAAGTCCAGCTTCCCAAGTCAGTAGATAACAGCTTCCCAAGTCAGTAGATAGCTTGTCAAGTAAGTAGATACCTTCCCAAGTCAGTAGATACCAGCTTCCCAAGTCAGTAGATACCAGCTTCCCAAGTCAGTAGATACCAGCTTCCCAAGTCAGTAGATACCAGCTTCCCAAGTCAGTAGATACCAGCTTCCCAAGTCAGTAGATACCAGCTTCCCAAGTCAGTAGATACCAGCTTCCCAAGTCAGTAGATAAGTCAGTAGATAACAGCTTCCCAAGTCAGTAGATAACAGCTTGTCAAGTCAGTAGATAACAGCTTCCCAAGTCAGTAGATAACAGCTTCCCAAGTCAGTCGATAACAGCTTCCCAAGTCAGTAGATACCAGCTTCCCAAGTCAGTATATAACAGCTTCCCAAGTCAGTAGATAACAGCTTGACAAGTCAGTAGATAACAGCTTCCCAAGTCAGTAGATAATAGCTTCCCAAGTCAGTAGATAACAGCTTCCCAAGTCAGTAGATAACAGCTTCCCAAGTCAGTAGATAACAGCTTCCCAAGTCAGTAGATACCAGCTTCCAAAGTCAGTAGATAATAGCTTCCCAAGTCAGTAGATAACAGCTTCCCAAGTCAGTAGATCAGCTTCCCAATCAGTAGATCATAGCTTGTCAAGTCAGTAGATACCAGCTTCCCAAGTCAGTAGATAACAGCTTCCCAAGTCAGTAGATAACAGCTTCCCAAGTCAGTAGATACCAGCTTCCCAATACCAGCTTGTCAAGTCAGTAGATACCAGCTTCCCAAGTCAGTAGATACCAGCTTTCAGTAGATACCAGCTTCCCAAGTCAGTATACCAGCTTCCCAAGTCAGTAGATACCAGCTTCCCAAGTCAGTAGATAACAGCTTCCCAAGTCAGTAGATACCAGCTTCCCAAGTCAGTAGATACCAGCTTCCCAAGTCAGTAGATAACAGCTTCCCAAGTCAGTAGATCATAGCTTCCCAAGTCAGTAGATACCAGCTTCCCAAGTCAGTAGATAGATACCAGCTTCCCAAGTCAGTAGATACAGCTTCCCAAGTCAGTAGATAACAGCTTCCCAAGTCAGTAGATCATAGCTTGTCAAGTAAGTAGATACCAGCTTCCCAAGTCAGTAGATACCAGCTTCCCAAGTCAGTAGATACCAGCTTCCCAAGTCAGTAGATACCAGCTTCCCAAGTCAGTAGATACCAGCTTCCCAAGTCAGTAGATCATAGCTTCCCAAGTCAGTAGATAACAGCTTCCCAAGTCACCAGCTTCAAGTCAGTAGATAACAGCTTCCCAAGTCAGTAGATAACAGCTTGACAAGTCAGTAGATAATAGCTTCAAGTCAGTAGATAACAGCTTCCCAAGTCAGTAGATAACAGCTTCCCAAGTCAGTAGATAACAGCTTCCCAAGCAGTAGATAACAGCTTCCCAAGTCAGTAGATACCAGCTTCCCAAGTCAGTAGATAACAGCTTCCCAAGTCAGTAGATAACAGCTTCAAGTCAGTAGATAACAGTCAAGTCAGTAGATAATAGCTTCCCAAGTCAGTAGATAACAGCTTCCCAAGTCAGTAGATAACAGCTTCCCAAGTCAGTAGATAACAGCTTGTCAAGTCAGTAGATAACAGCTTCCCAAGTCAGTAGATCATAACTTGTCAAGTCAGTAGATAACAGCTTCCCAAGCCAGTAGATAACAGCTTCCCAAGCCAGTAGATAACAGCTTCCCAAGTCAGTAGATCATAGCTTCCCAAGTCAGTAGATACCAGCTTCCCAAGTCAGTAGATAACAGCTTCCCAAGACAGTAGATCATAGCTTACCAAGTCAGTAGATACCAGCTTCCCAAGTCAGTAGATCATAGCTTGTCAAGTAAGTAGATACCAGCTTCCCAAGTCAGTAGATAACAGCTTGTCAAGTCAGTAGATACCAGCTTCCCAAGTCAGTAGATAACAGCTTCCCAAGTCAGTAGATCATAGCTTCCCAAGTCAAGAGATACCAGCTTCCCAAGTCAGTAGATCATAGCTTGTCAAGTAAGTAGATACCAGCTTCCCAAATCAGTAGATACCAGCTTCCCAAGTCAGTAGATACGAGCTTCCCAAGTCAGTAGATAACAGCTTCCCAAGTCAGTAGATCATAGCTTGTCAAGTAAGTAGATACCAGCTTCCCAAGTCAGTAGATACCAGCTTCCCAAGTCAGTAGATACCAGCTTCCCAAGTCAGTAGATACCAGCTTCCCAAGTCAGTAGATACCAGCTTCCCAAGTCAGTAGATACCAGCTTCCCAAGTCAGTCGATACCAGCTTCCCAAGTCAGTAGATACCAGCTTCCCAAGTCAGTATATAACAGCTTCCCAAGTCAGTAGATTACAGCTTCCCAAGTCATTAGATTCCAGCTTCCCAAGTCTATAGATAACAGCTTCCCAAGTCAGTAGATAACAGCTTCCCAAGTCAGTAGATAACAGCTTCCCAAGTCAGTAGATAACAGCTTGTCAAGTCAGTAGATAACAGCTTCCCAAGTCAGTAGATCATAACTTGTCAAGTCAGTAGATAACAGCTTCCCAAGCCAGTAGATAACAGCTTCCCAAGTCAGTCGATAACAGCTTCCCAAGTCAGTAGATACCAGCTTCCCAAGTCTTAACAGCTTCCCAAGTCAGTAGATAACAGCTTGACAAGCTAGATCCCAAGTCAGTAGATAACAGCTTCCCAAGTCAGTAGATAACAGCTTCCCAAGTCAGTAGATAACAGCTTCCCAAGTCAGTAGATAACAGCTTCCCAAGTCAATAGATAATAACTTCCCAAGTCAGTAGATAACAGCTTCCCAAGTCAGTAGATAACAGCTTGTCAAGTCAGTAGATAACAGCTTCCCAAGTCAGTAGATCATAATTTGTCAAGTCAGTAGATACCAGCTTCCCAAGTCAGTAGATCATAGCTTGTCAAGTAAGTAGATACCAGCTTCCCAAGTCAGTAGATAACAGCTTCCCAAGCCAGTAGATAACAGCTTCCCAAGTCAGTAGATCATAGCTTCCCAAGTCAGTAGATACCAGCTTCCCAAGTCAGTAGATAACAGCTTCCCAAGACAGTAGATCATAGCTTACCAAGTCAGTAGATACCAGCTTCCCAAGTCAGTAGATCATAGCTTGTCAAGTAAGTAGATACCAGCTTCCCAAGTCAGTAGATAACAGCTTGTCAAGTCAGTAGATACCAGCTTCCCAAGTCAGTAGATAACAGCTTCCCAAGTCAGTAGATCATAGCTTCCCAAGTCAAGAGATACCAGCTTCCCAAGTCAGTAGATCATAGCTTGTCAAGTAAGTAGATACCAGCTTCCCAAATCAGTAGATACCAGCTTCCCAAGTCAGTAGATACGAGCTTCCCAAGTCAGTAGATAACAGCTTCCCAAGTCAGTAGATCATAGCTTGTCAAGTAAGTAGATACCAGCTTCCCAAGTCAGTAGATACCAGCTTCCCAAGTCAGTAGATACCAGCTTCCCAAGTCAGTAGATACCAGCTTCCCAAGTCAGTCGATACCAGCTTCCCAAGTCAGTAGATACCAGCTTCCCAAGTCAGTAGATACCAGCTTCCCAAGTCATTAGATTCCAGCTTCCCAAGTCAATAGATAACAGCTTCCCAAGTCAGTAGATAACAGCTTGTCAAGTCAGTAGATACCAGCTTCCCAAGTCAGTAGATAACAGCTTCCCAAGTCAGTAGATTACAGCTTCCCAAGTAAGTAGATTACAGCTTCCCAAGTCAGTAGATAACAGCTTCCCAAGTCAGTAGATACCTGCTTCCCAAGTCAGTAGATAATAGCTTCCCAAGTCAGTAGATAACAGCTTCCCAAGTCAGTAGATAGCTTCCAGCAGTAGATAACAGCTTCCCAAGTCAGTAGATAACAGCTTCCCAAGTCAGTAGATAACAGCTTCAAGTCAGTAGATAACAGCTTGTCAAGTCAGTAGATAACAGCTTGTCAAGTCAGTAGATAACATCTTGACAAGTCAGTAGATACCAGCTTCCCAAATCAGTAGATACCAGCTTCCCAAGTCAGTAGATACCAGCTTCCCAAGTCAGTCGATACCAGCTTCCCAAGTCAGTAGATAACAGCTTGTCAAGTCAGTAGATAACAGCTTCCCAAGTCAGTAGATACCAGCTTCCCAAGTCAGTAGATAACAGCTTCCCAAGTCAGTAGATCACAGCTTCCCAAGTCAGTAGATAACAGCTTCCCAAGTCAGTAGATAACAGCTTGTCAAGTCAGTAGATAACAGCTTGTCAAGTCAGTAGATAACAGCTTCCCAAGTCAGTAGATAACAGCTTCCCAAGTCAGTAGATAACAGCTTCCCAAGTCAGTAGATACCAGCTTCCCAAGTCAGTAGATAACAGCTTCCCAAGTCAGTAGATAACAGCTTCCCAAGTCAGTAGATAACAGCTTCCCAAGTCAGTAGATAACAGCTTCCCAAGTCAGTAGATAACAGCTTCCCAAGTCAGTAGATAACAGCTTCCCAAGTCAGTAGATAACAGCTTCCCAAGTCAGTAGATAACAGCTTCCCAAGTCAATAGATAATAACTTCCCAAGTCAGTAGATAACAGCTTCCCAAGTCAGTAGATAACAGCTTGTCAAGTCAGTAGATAACAGCTTCCCAAGTCAGTAGATACCAGCTTGTCAAGTCAGTAGATAACAGCTTCCAGTAGATAAAGCTTCAGTAGATAACAGCTTCCCAAGTCAGTAGATCATAGCTTCCCAAGTCAGTAGATACCAGCTTCCCAAGTCAGTAGATAACAGCTTGTCAAGTCAGTAGATACCAGCTTCCCAAGTCAGTAGATAACAGCTTCCCAAGTCAGTAGATCATAGCTTCCCAAGTCAAGTAGATACCAGCTTCCCAAGTCAGTAGATCAGCTTGTCAAGTAAGTAGATACCAGCTTCCCAAGTCAGTAGATACCAGCTTCCCAAGTCAGTAGATACCAGCTTCCCAAGTCAGTAGATAACAGCTTCCCAAGTCAGTAGATCATAGCTTGTCAAGTAAGTAGATACCAGCTTCCCAAGTCAGTAGATACCAGCTTCCCAAGTCAGTAGATACCAGCTTCCCAAGTCAGTCGATACCAGCTTCCCAAGTCAGTAGATACCAGCTTCCCAAGTCAGTAGATACCAGCTTCCCAAGTCAGTAGATACCAGTTTCCCAAGTCAGTAGATACCAGCTTCCCAAGTCAGTAGATAACAGCTTCCCAAGTCAGTAGATAGCTTGTCAAGTAAGTAGATACCAGCTTCCCAAGTCAGTAGATACCAGCTTCCCAAGTCAGTAGATTACATTACAGCTTCCCAAGTCAGTAGATACAGCTTCCCAAGTCAGTAGATAACAGCTTCCCAAGTCAGTAGATAACAGCTTCAAGTCAGTAGATAACAGCTTGTCAAGTCAGTAGATAACAGCTTGACAAGTCAGTAGATAACAGCTTCCCAAGTCAGTAGATAACAGCTTCCCAAGTCAGTAGATAACAGCTTGTCAAAGTCAGTAGATAACAGCTTGTCAAGTCAGTAGATAACAGCTTTCAAGTCAGTAGATAACAGCTTGTCAAGTCAGTAGATAGCTTGTCAAGTCAGTAGATAACAGCTTGACAAGTCAGTAGATAGCTTCCCAGCTTCCCAAGTCAGTAGATAACAGCTTCAGTAGATAACAGCCAAGTCAGTAGATAACAGCTTCCCAAGTCAGTAGATAACAGCTTCCCAAGTCATAGATAATAGCTTCCCAAGTCAGTAGATAACAGCTTCCCAAGTCAGTAGATAACAGCTTGTCAAGTCAGTAGATAACAGCTTCCCAATCAGTAGATCATAGCTTTCAAGTCAGTAGATACCAGCTTCCCAAGCCAGTAGATAACAGTCAAGTCAGTAGATAACAGCTTCCCAAGTCAGTAGATACCAGCTTCCCAAGTCAGTATATAACAGCTTCCCAAGTCAGTAGATAACAGCTTGACAAGTCAGTAGATAACAGCTTCCCAAGTCAGTAGATAATAGCTTCCCAAGTCAGTAGATAACAGCTTCCCAAGTCAGTAGATAACAGCTTCCCAAGTCAGTAGATAACAGCTTCCCAAGTCAGTAGATAACAGCTTCCCAAGTCAGTAGATAACAGCTTCCCAAGTCAGTAGATAACAGCTTCCCAAGTCAGTAGATAACAGCTTCCCAAGTCAGTAGATAACAGCTTCCCAAGTCAGTAGATAACAGCTTCCCAAGTCAGTAGATAACAGCTTCCCAAGTCAGTAGATAACAGCTTCCCAAGTTAGATAATAGCTTCCCAAGTCAGTAGATAAACAAGTCAGTAGATAACAGCTTCCCAAGTCAGTAGATCATAATTTGTCAAGTCAGTAGATACCAGCTTCCCAAGTCAGTAGATCATAGCTTGTCAAGTAAGTAGATACCAGCTTCCCAAGTCAGTAGATAACAGCTTCCCAAGCCAGTAGATAACAGCTTCCCAAGTCAGTAGATCATAGCTTCCCAAGTCAGTAGATACCAGCTTCCCAAGTCAGTAGATAACAGCTTCCCAAGACAGTAGATAACAGCTTCCCAAGTCAGTAGATACCATCTTCCCAAGTCAGTCAATACCAGCTTGCCAAGTCAGTAGATACCAGCTTCCCAAGTCAGTAGATAACAGCTTCCCAAGTCAGGAGATACCAGCTTCCCAAGTCAGTATATAACAGCTTCCCAAGTCAGTAGATACCAGTTTCCCAAGTCAGTAGATACCAGCTTCCCAAGTCAGTAGTAAGTAGATAACAGCTTCCCAAAGTCAGTAGATACAGCTTCCCAAGCTTCCCAAGTCAGTAGATCAGTCAAGTAAGTAGATACCAGCTTCCCAAGTCAGTAGATACCAGTTTCCCAAGTCAGTAGATAATAGCTTCCCAAGTCAGTAGATAACAGCTTCCCAAGTCAGTAGATAACAGCTTCCCAAGTAAGTAGATCATAGCTTGTCAAGTCAGTAGATAACAGCTTCCCAAGTCAGTAGATAACAGCTTCCCAAGTCAGTAGATAATAGCTTCCCAAGTCAAGAGATACCAGCTTCCCAAGTCAGTAGATTAACAGCTTCCCAAGTCAGTAGATACAGCTTCCCAAGTCAGTAGATAACAGCTTCCCAAGTCAGTAGATAACATCTTGTCAAGTCAGTAGATAACAGCTTGTCAAGTCAGTAGATAACAGCTTGTCAAGTCAGTAGATAACAGCTTCCCAAGTCAGTAGATAACAGCTTCCCAAGTTAGTAGATAAAGCTTCCCAAGTCAGTAGATAACAGCTTGTCAAGTCAGTAGATAATAGCTTCCCAAGTCAGTAGATAACAGCTTGTCAAGTCAGTAGATAACAGCTTGTCAACTCAGTAGATAACAGCTTGTCAAGTCAGTAGATAACAGCTTGACAAGTCAGTAGATAACAGCTTCCCAAGTCAGTAGATAATAGCTTCCCAAGTCAGTAGATAACAGCTTCCCAAGTCAGTAGATAACAGCTTCCCAAGTCAGTAGATAACAGCTTCCCAAGTCAGTAGATACCAGCTTCCCAAGTCAGTAGATAACAGCTTCCCAAGTCAGTAGATAACAGCTTCCCAAGTCAGTAGATAACAGCTTCCCAAGTCAGTAGATCACAGCTTGTCAAGTCAGTAGATACCAGTTACCAAGTCAGTAGATAACAGCTTCCCAAGTCAGTAGATAACAGCTTCCCAAGTCAGTAGATAACAGCTTCCCAAGTCAGTAGATACCAGCTTCCCAAGTCAGTATATAACAGCTTCCCAAGTCAGTAGATAACAGCTTGACAAGTCAGTAGATAACAGCTTCCCAAGTCAGTAGATAATAGCTTCCCAAATCAGTAGATACCAGCTTCCCAAGTCAGTAGATACCAGCAAGTCAGTCGATACCAGCTTCCCAAGTCAGATCAGCTTCCCAAGTCAGTAGATACAGCTTCCCAAGTCAGTAGATACCAGCTTCCCAAGTCAGTAGATACCAGCTTACCAAGTCAGTAGATACCAGCTTCCCAAGTCAGTATATCATAGCTTGTCAAGTAAGTAGATACCAGCTTCCCAAGTCAGTAGATAACAGCTTCCCAAGTCAGTAGATAACAGCTTCCCAAGTCAGTAGATCATAGCTTCCCAAGTCAGTAGATCACAGCTTCCCAAGTCAGTAGATAACAGCTTGTCAAGTCAGTAGATAACAGCTTCCCAAGTCAGTAGATAACAGCTTGTCAAGTCAGTAGATAACAGCTTGACAAGTCAGTAGATAACAGCTTCCCAAGTCAGTAGATAACAGCTTCCCAAGTCAGTAGATAACAGCTTGTCAAGTCAGTAGATAACAGCTTGTCAAGTCAGTAGATAACAGCTTGTCAAGTCAGTAGATAACAGCTTGTCAAGTCAGTAGATAACAGCTTGACAAGTCAGTAGATAACAGCTTCCCAAGTCAGTAGATAACAGCTTCCCAAGTCAGTAGATAACAGCTTCCCAAGTCAGTAGATAACAGCTTCCCAAGTCAGTAGATAATATCTTCCCAAGTCAGTAGATAACAGCTTCCCAAGTCAGTAGATAACAGCTTGTCAAGTCAGTAGATAACAGCTTCCCAAGTCAGTAGATAACAGCTTGTCAAGTCAGTAGATACCAGCTTCCCAAGTCAGTAGATAACAGCTTCCCAAGTCAGTAGATAACAGCTTCCCAAGTCAGTAGATAACAGCTTCCCAAGTCAGTAGATAACAGCTTGTCAAGTCAGTAGATAACAGCTTCCCAAGTCAGTAGATCATAACTTGTCAAGTCAGTAGATAACAGCTTCCCAAGTCAGTAGATAACAGCTTCCCAAGTCAGTAGATAACAGCTTCCCAAGTCAGTAGATACCAGCTTCCCAAGTCAGTAGATAACAGCTTCCCAAGTCAGTAGATAACAGCTTCCCAAGTCAGTAGATAACAGCTTCCCAAGTCAGTAGATACCAGCTTCCCAAGTCAGTAGATAACAGCTTCCCAAGTCAGTAGATAGAACCAGCTTCCCAAGTCAGTAGATAACAGCTTCCCAAGTCAGTAGATAACAGCTTCCCAAGTCAGTAGATAACAGCTTCCCAAGTCAGTAGATAACAGCTTCCCAAGTCAGTAGATAACAGCTTCCCAAGTCAGTAGATAACAGCTTCCCAAGTCATTAGATTCCAGCTTCCCAAGTCAATAGATAACAGCTTCCCAAGTCAGTAGATAACAGCTTCCAAGTCAGTAGATAACAGCTTGTCAAGTCAGTTGATACCAGCTTCCCAAGTCAGTAGATCATAGCTTCCCAAGTCAGTAGATACCAGCTTCCAAAGTCAGTAGATAACAGCTTCCCAAGTCAGTAGATACCAGCTTCCCAAGTCAGTAGATACCAGCTTCCAAAGTCAGTAGATAATAGCTTCCCAAGTCAGTAGATCATAGCTTCCCAAGTCAGTAGATAACAGTTTCCCAAGTCAGTAGATAACAGCTTCCCAAGTCAGTAGATAACAGCTTCCCAAGTCAGTAGATACCAGTTTCCCAAGTCAAGATCAGCTTGTCAAGTCAGTAGATACAGCTTCCCAAGTCAGTAGATAACAGCTTGTCAAGTCAGTAGATAACAGCTTCCAAGTCAAGTCCCAAGTCAGTAGATAACAGCTTCCCAAGTCAGTAGATAACAGCTTCCCAAGTCAGTAGATAGCTTCCCAGTCTTCCCAAGTCAGTAGATAACAGCTTCCCAAGTCAGTAGATAACAGCTTGTCAAGTCAGTAGATAACAGCTTCCCAAGTCAGTAGATCATAGCTTGTCAAGTCAGTAGATAACAGCTTCCCAAGTCAGTAGATAACAGCTTCCCAAGTCAGTAGATAACAGCTTCCCAAGTCAGTAGATAACAGCTTCCCAAGTCAGTAGATAACAGCTTCCCAAGTCAGTAGATAACAGCTTCCCAAGTCAGTAGATACAGCTTCCCAAGTCAGTAGATAACAGCTTCCCAAGTCAGTAGATAACAGCTTCCCAAGTCAGTAGATAACAGCTTCCCAAGTCAGTAGATAACAGCTTCCCAAGTCAGTAGATAATAGCTTGTCAAGTCAGTAGATAACAGCTTCCCAAGTCAGTAGATAACAGCTTCCCAAGTCAGTAGATAACAGCTTCCCAAGTCAGTAGATAACAGCTTCCCAAGTCAGTAGATACCAGCTTCCCAAGTCAGTAGATAACAGCTTGTCAAGTCAGTAGATACCAGCTTCCCAAGTCAGTAGATAACAGCTTCCCAAGTCAGTAGATCATAGCTTCCCAAGTCAGTAGATACCAGCTCCCAAGTCAGTAGATCATAGCTTGTCAAGTCAGTAGATAACAGCTTCCCAAGTCAGTAGATACCAGCTTCCCAAGTCAGTAGATACAGCTTCCCAAGTCAGTAGATAACAGCTTCCCAAGTCAGTAGATACCAGCTTCCCAAGTCAGTAGATACCAGCTTCCCAAGTCAGTAGATACCAGCTTCCCAAGTCAGTAGATACCAGCTTCCCAAGTCAGTAGATACCAGCTTCCCAAGTCAGTAGATACCAGCTTCCCAAGTCAGTAGATACCAGCTTCCCAAGTCAGTAGATAACAGCTTCCCAAGTCAGTAGATCAGCTTGTCACCAGCTTCAGTAGATAACAGCTTCCCAAGTCAGTAGATACAGCTTCCCAAGTCAGTAGATACAGCTTCCCAAGTCAGTAGATAACAGCTTCCCAAGTCAGTAGATAGCTTGTCAGCTTCCCAAGTCAGTAGATAACAGCTTCCCAAGTCAGTAGATAACAGCTTCCCAAGTCAGTAGATAACAGCTTCCCAAGTCAGTAGATAACAGCTTCCCAAGTCAGTAGATACATCCCAAGTCAGCTTCCCAAGTCAGTAGATAATAGCTTCCCAAGTCAGTAGATACCAGCTTCCCAAGTCAAGTCAGTAGATAACAGCTTCCCAAGTCAGTAGATAACAGCTTCCCAAGTCAGTAGATAACAGCTTCCCAAGTCAGTAGATCATAGCTTCCCAAGTCAAGAGATACCAGCTTCCCAAGTCAGTAGATCACCAGCTTCCCAAGTCAGTAGATAACAGCTTCCCAAGTCAGTAGATCAGCTTAGTCAGTAGATACAGCTTCCCAAGTCAGTAGATAACAGCTTCCCAAGTCAGTAGATCATAGCTTGTCAAGTAAGTAGATACCAGCTTCCCAAGTCAGTCCCAAGTCAGTAGATACCAGCTTCCCAAGTCAGTAGATACCAGCTTCCCAAGTCAGTAGATACCAGCTTCCCAAGTCAGTAGATACCAGCTTCCCAAGTCAGTAGATAACAGCTTCCCAAGTCAGATACCAGCTTCCCAAGTCAGTAGATACCAGCTTCCCAAGTCAGTAGATAACAGCTTCCCAAGTCAGTAGATAACAGCTCAAGTCAGTAGATAACAGCTTCCCAAGTCAGTAGAGTAGATAACAGCTTCCCAAGTCAGTAGATAACAGCTTCCCAAGTCAGTAGATAACAGCTTCCCAAGTCAGTAGATACCAGCTTCCCAAGTCAGTAGATAACAGCTTCCCAAGTCAGTAGATAACAGCTTGACAAGTCAGTAGATAACAGCTTCCCAAGTCAGTAGATAACAGCTTCCCAAGTCAGTAGATAACAGCTTCCCAAGTCAGTAGATAACAGCTTGTCAAGTCAGTAGATAACAGCTTCCCAAGTCAGTAGATAACAGCTTCCCAAGTCAGTAGATAACAGCTTCCCAAGTCAGTAGATAACAGCTTGTCAAGTCAGTAGATAACAGCTTCCCAAGTCAGTAGATCATAATTTGTCAAGTCAGTAGATACCAGCTTCCCAAGTCAGTAGATCATAGCTTGTCAAGTAAGTAGATACCAGCTTCCCAAGTCAGTAGATAACAGCTTCCCAAGTCAGTAGATCATAGCTTCCCAAGTCAGTAGATACCAGCTTCCCAAGTCAGTAGATAACAGCTTCCCAAGTCAGTAGATACCAGCTTCCCAAGTCAGTAGATACCAGCTTCCCAAGTCAGTAGATCATAGCTTGTCAAGTAAGTAGATACCAGCTTCCCAAGTCAGTAGATAACAGCTTGTCAAGTCAGTAGATACCAGCTTCCCAAGTCAGTAGATAACAGCTTCCCAAGTCAGTAGATCATAGCTTCCCAAGTCAAGAGATACCAGCTTCCCAAGTCAGTAGATACCAGCTTCCCAAGTCAGTAGATACCAGCTTCCCAAGTCAGTAGATACCAGCTTCCCAAGTCAGTAGATACAGCTTCCCAAGTCAGTAGATAACAGCTTCCCAAGTCAGTAGATCACAGCTTCCCAAGTCAGTAGATACCAGCTTCCCAAGTCAGTAGATACCAGCTTCCCAAGTCAGTAGATACCAGCTTCCCAAGTCAGTAGATACCAGCTTCCCAAGTCAGTAGATAACAGCTTCCAAGTCAAGTCAAGTCAGTAGATAACAGCTTCCCAAGTCAGTAGATAACAGCTTGTCAAGTCAGTAGATAACAGCTTCCCAAGCCAGTAGATAACAGCTTCCCAAGTCAGTAGATAACAGCTTCCCAAGTCAGTAGATACCAGCTTCCCAAGTCAGTAGATAACAGCTTCCCAAGTCAGTAGATAACAGCTTCCCAAGTCAGTAGATAACAGCTTCCCAAGTCAGTAGATACCAGCTTCCCAAGTCAGTAGATAACAGCTTCCCAAGTCAGTAGATAACAGCTTCCCAAGTCAGTAGATAACAGCTTCCCAAGTCAGTAGATAACAGCTTCCCCAGCTTCCCAAGTCAGTAGATAACAGCTTCCCAAGTCAGTAGATAACAGCTTCCCAAGTCAGTAGATAACAGCTTCCCAAGTCAGTAGATAACAGCTTCCCAAGTCAGTAGATAACAGCTTCCCAAGTCAGTAGATAAGCTTCCCAAGTCAGTAGATACCAGCTTCCCAAGTCAGTAGATAACAGCTTCCCAAGTCAGTAGATAACAGCTTGTCAAGTCAGTAGATACCAGCTTCCCAAGTCAGTAGATCAACAGCTTGTCAAGTCAGTAGATAACAGCTTCCCAAGTCAGTAGATAACAGCTTCCCAAGTCAGTAGATAACAGCTTCCCAAGTCAGTAGATACCAGCTTCCCAAGTCAGTAGATAACAGCTTCCCAAGTCAGTAGATAACAGCTTCCCAAGTCAGTAGATAACAGCTTCCCAAGTCAGTAGATAACAGCTTCCCAAGTCAGTAGATAACAGCTTCCCAAGTCAGTAGATAACAGCTTCCCAAGTCAGTAGATACCAGCTTCCCAAGTCAGTATATAACAGCTTCCCAAGTCAGTAGATACCAGTTTCCCAAGTCAGTAGATAATAGCTTCCCAAGTCAGTAGATAACAGCTTCCCAAGTCAGTAGATAACAGCTTCCCAAGTAAGTAGATCATAACTTGTCAAGTCAGTAGATAACAGCTTCCCAAGCCAGTAGATAACAGCTTCCCAAGTCAGTAGATAACAGCTTCCCAAGTCAGTAGCTTCCCAAGTCAGTAGATAACAGCTTCCCAAGTAAGTAGATCATAGCTTGTCAAGTCAGTAGATAACAGCTTCCCAAGTCAGTAGATAACAGCTTCCCAAGTCAGTAGATCATAGCTTCCCAAGTCAAGAGATACCAGCTTCCCAAGTCAGTAGATCATAGCTTGTCAAGTAAGTAGATAACAGCTTCCCAAGTCAGTAGATACCAGCTTCCCAAGTCAGTCGATACCAGCTTCCCAAGTCAGTAGATACCAGCTTCCCAAGTCAGTCGATACCAGCTTCCCAAGTCAGTAGATACCAGCTTCCCAAGTCAGTAGATACCAGCTTCCCAAGTCAGTAGATACCAGCTTCCCAAGTCAGTAGATACCAGCTTCCCAAGTCAGTAGATACCAGCTTCCCAAGTCAGTAGATACAGCTTCCCAAGTCAGTAGATACCAGCTTCCCAAGTCAGTAGATACCAGCTTCCCAAGTCAGTAGATAACAGCTTGTCAAGTCAGTAGATAACAGCTTCCCAAGCCAGTAGATCATACCAGCTTGTCAAGTCAGTAGATAACAGCTTCCCAAGTCAGTAGATAACAGCTTCCCAAGTCAGTAGATAACAGCTTCCCAAGTCAGTAGATACCAGCTTCCCAAGTCAGTAGATAACAGCTTCCCAAGTCAGTAGATAACAGCTTCCCAAGTCAGTAGATAACAGCTTCCCAAGTCAGTAGATACCAGCTTCCCAAGTCAGTAGATAACAGCTTCCCAAGTCAGTAGATAACAGCTTCCCAAGTCAGTAGATAACAGCTTCCCAAGTCAGTAGATAACAGCTTCCCAAGTCAATAGATAATAACTTCCCAAGTCAGTAGATTACAGCTTCCCAAGTCAGTAGATAACAGCTTGTCAAGTCAGTAGATAACAGCTTCCCAAGTCAGTAGATCATAACTTGTCAAGTCAGTAGATAACAGCTTCCCAAGTCAGTAGATAACAGCTTCCCAAGTCAGTAGATAACAGCTTCCCAAGTCAGTAGATCATAGCTTCCCAAGTCAGTAGATACCAGCTTCCCAAGTCAGTAGATCATAGCTTGTCAAGTCAGTAGATACCAGCTTCCCAAGTCAGTAGATAACAGCTTCCCAAGTCAGTAGATCATAGCTTACCAAGTCAGTAGATACCAGCTTCCCAAGTCAGTAGATAATACCAGCTTCCCAAGTCAGTAGATACCAGCTTCCCAAGTCAGTAGATACAGCTTCCCAAGTCAGTAGATAACAGCTTCCCAAGTCAGATAGAGTAGATACCAGCTTCCCAAGTCAGTAGATACCAGCTTCCCAAGTCAGTAGATACCAGCTTCCCAAGTCAGTAGATACCAGCTTCCCAAGTCAGTAGATACCAGCTTCCCAAGTCAGTAGATACCAGCTTCCCAAGTCAGTAGATACCAGCTTCCCAAGTCAGTAGATACCAGCTTCCCAAGTCAGTAGATAACAGCTTCCCAAGATCAGTAGTAAGTAGATACCAGCTTCCCAAGTCAGTAGATAACAGCTTCCCAAGTCAGTAGATCACAGCTTCCCAAGTCAGTAGATAACAGCTTCCCAAGTCAGTAGATAACAGCTTCCCAAGTCAGTAGATAACAGCTTGTCAAGTCAGTAGATAACAGCTTGTCAAGTCAGTAGATAACAGCTTGACAAGTCAGTAGATAACAGCTTCCCAAGTCAGTAGATAACAGCTTCCCAAGTCAGTAGATAACAGCTTCCCAAGTCAGTAGATAACAGCTTGTCAAGTCAGTAGATCAGCTTGTCAAGTCAGTAGATAACAGCTTCCCAAGTCAGTAGATAACAGCTTCCCAAGTCAGTAGATAACAGCTTGTCAAGTCAGTAGATAACAGCTTCCCAAGTCAGTAGATCATAGCTTCCCAAGTCAGTAGATAACAGCTTCCCAAGTCAGTAGATCCCAAGTCAGTAGATAACAGCTTCCCAAGTCAGTAGATAACAGCTTCCCAAGTCAGTAGATAACAGCTTCCCAAGTCAATAGATAATAACTTCCCAAGTCAGTAGATAACAGCTTCCCAAGTCAGTAGATAACAGATGTCAAGTCAGTAGATAACAGCTTCCCAAGTCAGTAGATACTTGTCAAGTCAGCTTCCCAAGCCAAGATAACAGCTTCCCAAGTCAGATAACAGCTTCCCAAGTCAGTAGATACCAGCTTCCCAAGTCAGTAGATAACAGCTTCCAAGTCAGATAACAGCTTGTCAAGTCAGTAGATAACAGCTTCCCAAGTCAGTAGATAACAGCTTCCCAAGTCAGTAGATAACAGCTTCCCAAGTCAGTAGATAACAGCTTCCCAAGTCAGTAGATACCAGCTTCCCAAGTCAGTAGATAACAGCTTCCCAAGTCAGTAGATCAGCTTCCCAAGTCAGTAGATACCAGCTTCCCAAGTCAGTAGATAACAGCTTGTCAAGTCAGTAGATAACAGCTTGTCAAGTCAGTAGATAACATCTTGACAAGTCAGTAGATACCAGCTTCCCAAATCAGTAGATACCAGCTTCCCAAGTCAGTAGATACCAGCTTCGCAAGTCAGTCGATACCAGCTTCCCAAGTCATTAGATTCCAGCTTCCCAAGTCAATAGATAACAGCTTCCCAAGTCAGTAGATAACAGCTTCAGTAGATAACCCAAGTAGATCAGTTTCCCAAGTCAGTAGATAACAGCTTCCCAAGTCAGTAGATACCAGCTTCCCAAGTCAGTAGATACCAGCTTCCCAAGTCAGTAGATCATAGCTTGTCAAGTCAGTAGATACCAGCTTCCCAAGTCAGTAGATAACAGCTTCCCAAGTCAGTAGATAACAGCTTCCCAAGTCAGTAGATAACAGCTTCCCAAGTCAGTAGATAACAGCTTCCCAAGTCAGTAGATAACAGCTTCCCAAGTCAGTAGATACCAGCTTCCCAAGTCAGTAGATCATAGCTTCCCAAGTCAGTAGATAACAGCTTCCCAAGTCAGTAGATAATAGCTTCCCAAGTCAGTAGATAACAGCTTCCCAAGTCAGTAGATAAAAGCTTCCCAAGTCAGTCCCAAGATACAGCTTCCCAAGTCAGTAGATAACAGCTTCCCAAGTCAGTAGATCATAGCTTCCCAAGTCAGTAGATACCAGCTTCCCAAGTCAGTAGATACCAGCTTCCCAAGTCAGTAGATACCAGCTTCCCAAGTCAGTAGATAACAGCTTCCCAAGTCAGTAGATAACAGCTTGTCAAGTCAGTAGATACCAGCTTCCCAAGTCAGTAGATAACAGCTTCCCAAGTCAGTAGATACCAGCTTCCCAAGTCAGTAGATACCAGCTTCCCAAGTCAGTAGATACCAGCTTCCCAAGTCAGTAGATACCAGCTTCCCAAGTCAGTAGATAACAGCTTCCCAAGTCAGTAGATTACAGCTTCCCAAGTCAGTAGATAACAGCTTCCCAAGTCAGTAGATAACAGCTTCCCAAGTCAGTAGATACCAGCTTCCCAAGTCAGTAGATACCAGCTTCCCAAGTCAGTAGATAATAGCTTCCCAAGTCAGTAGATCAGCTTCCCAAGCTTCACAGCCAAGTCAGTAGATAACAGCTTCCCAAGTCAGTAGATCATAGCTTGTCAAGTCAGTAGATAACAGCTTCCCAAGTCAGTAGACCAGCTTCCCAAGTCAGTAGATAACAGCTTCCCAAGTCAGTAGATACCAGCTTCCCAAGTCAGTAGATAACAGCTTCCCAAGTCAGTAGATAACAGCTTCCCAAGTCAGTAGATCAGCTTCCCAAGTCAGTAGATCACAGCTTCCCAAGTCAGTAGATAACAGCTTCCCAAGTCAGTAGATCACAGCTTCCCAAGTCAGTAGATACCAGCTTCCCAAGTCAGTAGATAACAGCTTCCCAAGTCAGTAGTAGCTTGTCAAGTCAGTAGATGCCAGCTTCCCAAGTCAAGATACCACTTCCCAAGTCAGTAGATAACAGCTTCCCAAGTCAGTAGATACCAGCTTCCCAAGTCAGTAGATACCAGCTTCCCAAGTCAAGTAGCTTCCCAAGTCAGTAGATCACAGCTTCCCAAGTCAGTAGATAACAGCTTCCCAAGTCAGTAGATCACAGCTTCCCAAGTCAGTAGATACCAGCTTCCCAAGTCAGTAGATAACAGCTTCCCAAGTCAGTAGATCATAGCTTCCCAAGTCAAGATACCAGCTTCCCAAGATACCAGCTTCCCAAGTCAGTAGATAACCAGCTTCCCAAGTCAGTAGATACCAGCTTCCCAAGTCAGTAGATACCAGCTTCCCAAGTCAGTAGATAACAGCTTCCCAAGTCAGTAGATCATAGCTTTCAAGTCAGTAGATACCAGCTTCCAAGTCAGTAGATCAGCTTCCCAAGTCAGTAGATAACAGCTTCCCAAGCTTCAGTAGATACAGCTTCCCAAGTCAGTAGATCAAGTCAGTAGATAACAGCTTCCCAAGTCAGTAGATACCAGCTTCCCAAGTCAGTAGATACCAGCTTCCCAAGTCAGTAGATACCAGCTTCCCAAGTCAGTAGATACCAGCTTCCCAAGTCAGTAGATACCAGCTTCCCAAGTCATAACAGCTTCCCAAGTCAGTAGATACAGCTTCCCAAGCTTCCCAAGTCAGTAGATAACAGCTTCCCAAGTCAGTAGATACCAGCTTCCCAAGTCAGTAGATAACAGCTTCCCAAGTCAGTAGATAACAGCTTCCCAAGTCAGTAGATACCAGCTTCCCAAGTCAGTAGATCACAGCTTCCCAAGTCAGTAGATAACAGCTTCCCAAGTAAGTAGATCATAGCTTGTCAAGTCAGTAGATAACAGCTTGTCAAGTCAGTAGATAATAGCTTCCCAAGTCAGTAGATACCAGCTTCCCAGTTTCCCAAGTCAGTAGATTCCAGCTTCCCAAGTCAGTAGATAACAGCTTCCCAAGTCAGTAGATACCAGCTTCCCAAGTCAGTAGATCAGCTTCCCAAGTCAGTAGATCACAGCTTCCCAAGTCAGTAGATAACAGCTTCCCAAGTCAGTAGATAACAGCTTGTCAAGTCAGTAGATAACAGCTTCCCAAGTCACCAGCTTCCCAAGTCAGTAGATACCAGCTTCCCAAGTCAGTAGATACCAGCTTCCCAAGTCAGTAGATACCAGCTTCCCAAGTCAGTAGATAACAGCTTCCCAAGTCAGTAGATAACAGCTTCCCAAGTCAGTAGATACAGCTTCCCAAGTCAGTAGATAACAGCTTCCCAAGTCAGTAGATAACAGCTTCCCAAGTCAGTAGATACCAGCTTCCCAAGTCAGTAGATAACAGCTTCCCAAGTCAGTAGATCATAGCTTCCCAAGTACAGCTTCCCAAGTCAGTAGATAACAGCTTCCCAAGTCAGTAGATCATAGCTTCCCAAGTCAGTAGATAACAGCTTCCCAAGTCAGTAGATCAGCTTCCCAAGTCAGTAGATAACAGCTTCCCAAGTCAGTAGATAACAGCTTCCCAAGTCAGTAGATACCAGCTTCCCAAGTCATAGTCAGCTTCCCAAGTCAGTATAGCTTCCCAAGTCAGTAGATAACAGCTTCCCAAGTCAGTAGATAACAGCTTCCCAAGTCAGTAGATAACAGCTTCCCAAGTCAGTAGATAACAGCTTCCCAAGTCAGTAGATAACAGCTTCCCAAGTCAGTAGATAACAGCTTCCCAAGTCAGTAGATACCAGCTTCCCAAGTCAGTAGATCACAGCTTCCCAAGTCAGTAGATAACAGCTTCCCAAGTAAGTAGATCATAGCTTGTCAAGTCAGTAGATAACAGCTTCCCAAGTCAGTAGATAACAGCTTCCCAAGTCAGTAGATTACAGCTTCCCAAGTCAGTAGATAACAGCTTCCCAAGTCAGTAGATACCAGCTTCCCAAGTCAGTAGATAACAGCTTCCCAAGTCAGTAGATACCAGCTTCCCAAGTCAGTAGATAACAGCTTCCCAAGTCAGTAGATCAGCTTGTCAAGTCAGTAGATTCCAGCTTCCCAAGTCAGTAGATACCAGCTTCCCAAGTCAGTAGATAACAGCTTCCCAAGTCAGTAGATACCAGCTTCCCAAGTCAGTAGATAACAGCTTCCCAAGTCAGTAGATAACAGCTTCCCAAGTCAGTAGATCATAGCTTCCCAAGCTAGATAACAGCTTCCCAAGTCAGTAGATAACAGCTTCCCAAGTCAGTAGATCATAGCTTGTCAAGTCAGTAGATAACAGCTTCCCAAGTCAGTAGATACCAGCTTCCCAAGTCAGTAGATAACAGCTTCCCAAGTCAGTAGATACCAGCTTCCCAAGTCAGTAGATACCAGCTTCCCAAGTCAGTAGATAACAGCTTCCCAAGTCAGTAGATCATAGCTTCCCAAGTCAGTAGATAACAGTTTCCCAAGTCAGTAGATAACAGCTTCCCAAGTCAGTCGAGCTTCCCAACAGCTTCCCAAGTCAGTAGATAACAGCTTCCCAAGTCAGTAGATAACAGCTTCCCAAAGTCAGTAGATACCAGCTTCCCAAGTCAGTAGATACCAGCTTCCCAAGTCAGTAGATAACAGCTTCCCAAGTCAGTAGATACCAGCTTCCCAAGTCAGTAGATAACAGCTTCCCAAGTCAGTAGATAACAGCTTCCCAAGTCAGTAGATAACAGCTTCCCAAGTCAGTAGATCACAGCTTCCCAAGTCAGTAGATAACAGCTTCCCAAGTAAGTAGATCATAGCTTGTCAAGTCAGTAGATAACAGCTTCCCAAGTCAGTATAACAGCTTCCCAAGTCAGTAGATAACAGCTTCCCAAGTCAGTAGATACCAGCTTCCCAAGTCAAGATCAGTCAAGATAGATGCCAGCTTCCCAAGTCAGTAGATACCAGCTTCCCAAGTCAGTAGATACCAGCTCCCAAGTCAGTAGATACCAGCTTCCCAAGTCAGTAGATACCAGCTTCCCAAGTCAGTAGATCATAGCTTGTCAAGTCAGTAGATACCAGCTTCCCAAGTCAGTAGATAACAGCTTCCCAAGTCAGTAGATACAGCTTCCCAAGTCAGTAGATACAGCTTCCCAAGTCAGTAGATACAGCTTCCCAAGTCAGTAGATAACAGCTTGTCAAGTCAGTAGATCAAGTCAGTAGATAACAGCTTCCCAAGTCAGTAGATAACAGCTTTACAAGTCAGTAGATAACAGCTTCCCAAGTCAGTAGATAACAGCTTCCCAAGTCAGTAGATAACAGCTTGTCAAGTCAGTAGATAACAGCTTCCCAAGTCAGTAGATAACAGCTTCAAGTCAGTAGATAACAGCTTGTCAGTCAGTAGATAACAGCTTTCAAGTCAGTAGATAACAGCTTGACAAATCAGTAGATAACAGCTTCCCAAGTCAGTAGATAACAGCTTCCCAAGTCAGTAGATACAGCTTCCCAGCAGTAGATCAGCCAAGTCAGTAGATAACAGCTTCCCAAGTCAGTAGATAATAGCTTCCCAAGTCAGTAGATAACAGCTTCCCAAGTCAATAGATAATAACTTCCCAAGTCAGTAGATAACAGCTTCCCAAGTCAGTAGATAACAGCTTGTCAAGTCAGTAGATAACAGCTTCCCAAGTCAGTAGATCATAACTTGTCAAGTCAGTAGATAACAGCTTCCCAAGCCAGTAGATAACAGCTTCCCAAGTCAGTCGATAACAGCTTCCCAAGTCAGTAGATACCAGCTTCCCAAGTCAGTAGATAACAGCTTCCCAAGTCAGTAGATAACAGCTTGACAAGTCAGTAGATAACAGCTTCCCAAGTCAGTAGATAATAGCTTCCCAAGTCAGTAGATAACAGCTTCCCAAGTCAGTAGATAACAGCTTCCCAAGTCAGTAGATAACAGCTTCCCAAGTCAGTAGATAACAGCTTCCCAAGTCAGTAGATAACAGCTTCCCAAGTCAGTAGATACAGCTTCCCAAGTCAGCTTCCCAAGTCAGTAGATAACAGCTTCCCAAGTCAGTAGATAACAGCTTGTCAAGTCAGTAGATAACAGCTTCCAAGTCAGTAGATCATCTTGTCAAGTCAGTAGATAACAGCTTCCCAAGCCAGTAGATAACAGCTTCCCAAGCCAGTAGATAACAGCTTCCCAAGTCAGTAGATCATAGCTTCCCAAGTCAGTAGATACCAGCTTCCCAAGTCAGTAGATAACAGCTTCCCAAGACAGTAGATCATAGCTTACCAAGTCAGTAGATACCAGCTTCCCAAGTCAGTAGATCATAGCTTGTCAAGTAAGTAGATACCAGCTTCCCAAGTCAGTAGATAACAGCTTGTCAAGTCAGTAGATACCAGCTTCCCAAGTCAGTAGATACCAGCTTCCCAAGTCAGTAGATCATAGCTTCCCAAGTCAAGAGATACCAGCTTCCCAAGTCAGTAGATCATAGCTTGTCAAGTAAGTAGATAACAGCTTCCCAAGTCAGTAGATACCAGCTTCCCAAGTCAGTAGATAACAGCTTCCCAAGTCAGTAGATCATAGCTTGTCAAGTAAGTAGATACCAGCTTCCAAAGTCAGTAGATACCAGCTTCCCAAGTCAGTCAATACCAGCTTCCCAAGTCAGTAGATACCAGCTTCCAAGTCACCAGCTTCCCAAGTCAGTAGATACCAGCTTCCCAAGTCAGTAGATACCAGCTTCCCAAGTCAGTAGATACCAGCTTCCCAAGTCAATAGATAACAGCTTCCCAAGTCAGTAGATAACAGCTTCCAAGTCAGTAGATAACAGCTTGTCAAGTCAGTTGATACCAGCTTCCCAAGTCAGTAGATAACAGCTTCCCAAGTCAGTAGATAACAGCTTCCCAAGTCAGTAGATAACAGCTTCCCAAGTCAGTAGATAACAGCTTCCCAAGTCAGTAGATAACAGCTTCCCAAGTCAGTAGATAACAGCTTCCCAAGTAAGTAGATCATAGCTTGTCAAGTCAGTAGATAACAGCTTCCCAAGTCAGTAGATAACAGCTTCCCAAGTCAGTAGATAACAGCTTCCCAAGTCAGTAGATACCAGCTTCCCAAGTCAGTAGATAACAGCTTCCCAAGTCAGTAGATAACAGCTTCCCAAGACAGTAGATCATAGCTTACCAAGTCAGTAGATACCAGCTTCCCAAGTCAGTAGATCATAGCTTGTCAAGTAAGTAGATACCAGCTTCCCAAGTCAGTAGATAACAGCTTGTCAAGTCAGTAGATACCAGCTTCCCAAGTCAGTAGATAACAGCTTCCCAAGTCAGTAGATCATAGCTTACCAAGTTTGTAGATACCAGCTTCGCAAGTCAGTAGATCATAGCTTGTCAAGTAAGTAGATACCAGCTTCCCAAGTCAGTAGATAACAGTCAGTAGATACCAGCTTCCCAAGTCAGTAGATACCAGCTTCCCAAGTCAGTAGATACCAGCTTCCCAAGTCAGTAGATACCAGCTTCCCAAGTCAGTAGATACCAGCTTCCCAAGTCAGTAGATACCAGCTTCCCAAGTCAGTAGATAACAGCTTCCCAAGTCAGTAGATAACAGCTTCCCAAGTCAGTAGATAACAGCTTCCAAGTCAAGCTTCAGTCAGTAGATAACAGCTTCCCAAGTCAGTAGATAACAGCTTCCCAAGTCAGTCACTTCCCAAGTCAGTAGATAACAGCTTCCCAAGTCAGTAGATAACAGCTTGTCAAGTCAGTAGATAACAGCTTCCCAAGTCAGTAGATACCAGCTTCCCAAGTCAGTAGATACCAGCTTCCCAAGTCAGTAGATAACAGCTTCCCAAGTCAGTAGATAACAGCTTCCCAAGTCAGTAGATAACAGCTTCCCAAGTCAGCTTCCCAAGTCAGTAGATAACAGCTTCCCAAGTCAGTAGATACCAGCTTCCCAAGTCAGTAGATAACAGCTTCCCAAGTCAGTAGATAACAGCTTCCCAAGTCAGTAGATAACAGCTTCCCAAGTCAGTAGATACCAGCTTCCCAAGTCAGTAGATAACAGCTTCCCAAGTCAGTAGATAACAGCTTCCCAAGTCAGTAGATAACAGCTTCCCAAGTCAGTAGATAACAGCTTCCCAAGTCAGTAGATAACAGCTTCCCAAGTCAGTAGATAACAGCTTGTCAAGTCAGTAGATAACAGCTTCCCAAGTCAGTAGATAACAGCTTGTCAAGTCAGTAGATAACAGCTTCCCAAGTCAGTAGATAACAGCTTCCCAAGTCAGTAGATAACAGCTTCCCAAGTCAGTAGATAACAGCTTCCCAAGTCAGTAGATACCAGCTTCCCAAGTCAGTAGATAACAGCTTCCCAAGTCAGTAGATCATCCCAAGTCAGTAGATACCAGCTTCCAAGTCAAGTCAGTAGATAGATACCAGCTTCCCAAGTCAGTAGATAACAGCTTGTCAAGTCAGTAGATACCAGCTTCCCAAGTCAGTAGATAACAGCTTCCCAAGTCAGTAGATCATAGCTTCCCAAGTCAAGAGATACCAGCTTCCCAAGTCAGTAGATCATAGCTTGTCAAGTAAGTAGATACCAGCTTCCCAAGTCAGTAGATACCAGCTTCCCAAGTCAGTAGATACCAGCTTCCCAAGTCAGTAGATCATAGCTTGTCAAGTAAGTAGATACCAGCTTCCCAAGTCAGTAGATACCAGCTTCCCAAGTCAGTAGATACCAGCTTCCCAAGTCAGTAGATACCAGCTTCCCAAGTCAGTAGATACCAGCTTCCCAAGTCAGTAGATCATAGCTTCCCAAGTCAGTAGATACCAGCTTCCCAAGTCAGTAGATACCAGCTTCCCAAGTCAGTAGATAACAGCTTCCCAAGTCAGTAGATTCCAGCTTCCAAGTCAGTAGATAACAGCTTCCCAAGTCAGTAGATAACAGCTTCCCAAGTCAGTAGATAACAGCTTCCCAAGTCAGTAGATAACAGCTTCCCAAGTCAGTAGATCATAGCTTCCCAAGTCAAGTAGATACCAGCTTCCCAAGTCAGTAGATCAGCTTGTCAAGAGTAGATACCAGCTTCCCAAGTCAGTAGATATAGCTTCCCAAATCAGTAGATAACAGCTTCCCAAGTCAGTAGATCATAGCTTGTCAAGTAAGTAGATACCAGTTTCCCAAATCAGTAGATACCAGCTTCCCAAGTCAGTAGATACCAGCTTCCCAAGTCAGTAGATACCAGCTTCCCAAGTCAGTAGATACCAGCTTCCCAAGTCAGTAGATACCAGCTTCCCAAGTCAGTAGATACCAGCTTCCCAAGTCAGTAGATACCAGCTTCCCAAGTCAGTAGATAACAGCTTCCCAAGTCAGTAGATAACAGCTTGACAAGTCAAGTCAAGTCAGTAGATAACAGCTTGTCAAGTCAGTAGATAACAGCTTCCCAAGTCAGTAGATAACAGCTTCCCAAGTCAGTCGATAACAGCTTCCCAAGTCAGTAGATACCAGCTTCCCAAGTCAGTATATAACAGCTTCCCAAGTCAGTAGATAACAGCTTGACAAGTCAGTAGATAACAGCTTCCCAAGTCAGTAGATAATAGCTTCCCAAGTCAGTAGATAACAGCTTCCCAAGTCAGTAGATAACAGCTTCCCAAGTCAGTAGATAACAGCTTGTCAAGTCAGTAGATACCAGCTTCCCAAGTCAGTAGATAACAGCTTCCCAAGTCAGTAGATCATAGCTTCCCAAGTCAAGAGATACCAGCTTCCCAAGTCAGTAGATCATAGCTTGTAGTAGATACCAGCTTCCCAAGTCAGTAGATACAGCTTTCCCAAGTCAGTCAGATATCCAGCTTGTCAAGTCAGTAGATACCAGCTTCCCAAGTCAGTAGATACCAGCTTCCCAAGTCAGTAGATACCAGCTTCCCAAGTCAGTAGATACCAGCTTCCCAAGTCAGTAGATACCAGCTTCCCAAGTCAGTAGATACCAGCTTCCCAAGTCAGTAGATACCAGCTTCCCAAGTCAGTAGATACCAGCTTCCCAAGTCAGTAGATAACAGCTTCCCAAGTCAGTAGATAACAGCTTCCCAAGTCAGTAGATAACAGCTTCCCAAGTCAGTAGATACCAGCTTCCAAGTCAGTAGATAACAGCTTCCCAAGTCAGTAGATCAGCTTCCCAAGATAGATCATAGCTTCCCAAGTCAGTAGATACCAGCTTCCCAAGTCAGTAGATCATAGCTTGTCAAGAGTAGATACCAGCTTCCCAAGTCAGTAGATACAGCTTCCCAAGTCAGTAGATAACAGCTTCCCAAGTCAGTAGATCATAGCTTGTCAAGTCAGTAGATACCAGCTTCCCAAGTCAGTAGATACCAGCTTCCCAAGTCAGTAGATACCAGCTTCCCAAGTCAGTAGATACCAGCTTCCCAAGTCAGTAGATACCAGCTTCCCAAGTCAGTAGATACCAGCTTCCCAAGTCAGTAGATACCAGCTTCCCAAGTCAGTAGATACCAGCTTCCCAAGTCAAGATCAGCTTCCCAAGTCAGTAGATAACAGCTTCCCAAGTCAGTAGATAACAGCTTCCCAAGTCAGTAGATAACAGCTTGTCAAGTCAGTAGATAACAGCTTCCCAAGTCAGTAGATAACAGCTTCCCAAGTCAGTAGATAACAGCTTCCCAAGTCAGTAGATAACAGCTTCCCAAGTCAGTAGATAACAGCTTCCCAAGTCAGTAGATAACAGCTTCCCAAGTCAGTAGATAACAGCTTCCCAAGTCAGTAGATAGTCAGTAGATAACAGCTTCCCAAGTCAGTAGATAACAGCTTCCCAAGTCAGTAGATAACAGCTTGTCAAGTCAGTAGATAACAGCTTCCCAAGTCAGTAGATCATAACTTGTCAAGTCAGTAGATAACAGCTTCCCAAGTCAGTAGATAACAGCTTCCCAAGTCAGTAGATAACAGCTTCCCAAGTCAGTAGATAACAGCTTCCCAAGCCAGTAGATAACAGCTTCCCAAGACAGTAGATCATAGCTTACCAAGTCAGTAGATACCAGCTTCCCAAGTCAGTATATCATAGCTTGTCAAGTAAGTAGATACCAGCTTCCCAAGTCAGTAGATAACAGCTTGTCAAGTCAGTAGATACCAGCTTCCCAAGTCAGTAGATAACAGCTTCCCAAGTCAGTAGATCATAGCTTCCCAAGTCAAGAGATACCAGCTTCCCAAGTCAGTAGATCATAGCTTGTCAAGTAAGTAGATACCAGCTTCCCAAGTCAGTAGATACCAGCTTCCCAAGTCAGTCGATACCAGCTTCCCAAGTCAGTCGATACCAGCTTCCCAAGTCAGTAGATCAAGCTTGTCAAGTAAGTAGATACCAGCTTCCCAAGTCAGTAGATACCAGCTTCCCAAGTCAGTAGATACCAGCTTCCCAAGTCAGTCGATACCAGCTTCCCAAGTCAGTAGATACCAGCTTCCCAAGTCAGTAGATACCAGCTTCCCAAGTCAGTAGATACCAGCTTCCCAAGTCAGTAGATAGTCAGTATATAACAGCTTCCCAAGTCAGTAGATTACAGCTTCCCAAGTCATTAGATTCCAGCTTCCCAAGTCTATAGATAACAGCTTCCCAAGTCAGTAGATAACAGCTTCCCAAGTCAGTAGATAACAGCTTCCCAAGTCAGTAGATAACAGCTTGTCAAGTCAGTAGATAACAGCTTCCCAAGTCAGTAGATCATAACTTGTCAAGTCAGTAGATAACAGCTTCCCAAGCCAGTAGATAACAGCTTCCCAAGTCAGTCGATAACAGCTTCCCAAGTCAGTAGATACCAGCTTCCCAAGTCAGTAGATAACAGCTTCCCAAGTCAGTAGATAACAGCTTCCCAAGTCAGTAGATAACAGCTTCCCCTTCCCAAGTCAGTAGATAACAGCTTCCCAAGTCAGTAGATAACAGCTTCCCAAGTCAGTAGATAACAGCTTCCCAAGTCAAGTCAAGTCAGTAGATAACAGCTTCCCAAGTCAGTAGATAACAGCTTGTCAAGTCAGTAGATAACAGCTTCCCAAGTCAGTAGATCATAATTTGTCAAGTCAGTAGATACCAGCTTCCCAAGTCAGTAGATCATAGCTTGTCAAGTAAGTAGATACCAGCTTCCCAAGTCAGTAGATAACAGCTTCCCAAGTCAGTAGATAACAGCTTCCCAAGTCAGTAGATCATAGCTTCCCAAGTCAGTAGATACCAGCTTCCCAAGTCAGTAGATAACAGCTTCCCAAGTCAGTAGATCATAGCTTCCCAAGTCAGTAGATACCAGCTTCCCAAGTCAGTAGATCATAGCTTGTCAAGTAAGTAGATACCAGCTTCCCAAGTCAGTAGATAACAGCTTGTCAAGTCAGTAGATACCAGCTTCCCAAGTCAGTAGATAACAGCTTCCCAAGTCAGTAGATCATAGCTTCCCAAGTCAAGAGATACCAGCTTCCCAAGTCAGTAGATCATAGCTTGTCAAGTAAGTAGATACCAGCTTCCCAAGTCAGTAGATACCAGCTTCCCAAGTCAGTAGATACGAGCTTCCCAAGTCAGTAGATAACAGCTTCCCAAGTCAGTAGATCATAGCTTGTCAAGTAAGTAGATACCAGCTTCCCAAATCAGTAGATACCAGCTTCCCAAGTCAGTAGATACCAGCTTCCCAAGTCAGTCGATACCAGCTTCCCAAGTCAGTAGATACCAGCTTCCCAAGTCAGTAGATACCAGCTTCCCAAGTCAGTAGATACCAGCTTCCCAAGTCAGTAGATACCAGCTTCCCAAGTCAGTAGATACCAGCTTCCCAAGTCAGTAGATCATAGCTTGTCAAGTAAGTAGATACCAGCTTCCCAAGTCAGTATATAACAGCTTCCCAAGTCAGTAGATTACAGCTTCCCAAGTAAGTAGATTACAGCTTCCCAAGTCAGTAGATTACAGCTTCCCAAGTCAGTAGATAACAGCTTCCCAAGTCAGTAGATAACAGCTTGTCAAGTCAGTAGATAACAGTCAAGTCAGTAGATAACAGCTTGACAAGTCAGTAGATAACAGCTTCCCAAGTCAGTAGATAACAGCTTCCCAAGTCAGTAGATAACAGCTTGTCAAGTCAGTAGATAACAGCTTGTCAAGTCAGTAGATAACAGCTTGTCAAGTCAGTAGATAACAGCTTGTCAAGTCAGTAGATAACAGCTTCCCAAGTCAGTAGATAACAGCTTGACAAATCAGTAGATAACAGCTTCCCAAGTCAGTAGATAATAGCTTCCCAAGTCAGTAGATAACAGCTTCCCAAGTCAGTCAGCTTGACAAGTAGATAACAGCTTCCCAAGTCAGTAGATAACAGCTTCCCAAGTCAGTAGATAACAGCTTCCCAAGTCAATAGATAACAGCTTCCCAAGTCAGTAGATAACAGCTTCCCAAGTCAGTAGATAACAGCTTGTCAAGTCAGTAGATAACAGCTTCCCAAGTCAGTAGATCATAGCTTGTCAAGTCAGTAGATAACAGCTTTCAGTAGATTCCAGCTTCCCAAGTCAGTAGATAACAGCTTCCCAAGTCAGTAGATACCAGCTTCCCAAGTCAGTAGATAACAGCTTCCAAAGTCAGTAGATAACAGCTTGACAAGTCAGTAGATAACAGCTTCCCAAGTCAGTAGATAACAGCTCTCCAAGTCAGTAGATAACAGCTTCCCAAGTCAGTAGATAACAGCTTCCCAAGTCAGTAGATAACAGCTTCCCAAGTCAGTAGATAACAGCTTCCCAAGTCAATAGATAATATCTTCCCAAGTCAGTAGATTACAGCTTCCCAAGTCAGTAGATAACAGCTTGTCAAGTCAGTAGATAACAGCTTCCCAAGTCAGTAGATCATAACTTGTCAAGTCAGTAGATACCAGTTACCAAGTCAGTAGATAACAGCTTCCCAAGCCAGTAGATAACAGCTTCCCAAGTCAGTAGATAACAGCTTCCCAAGTCAGTAGATAACAGCTTGTCAAGTCAGTAGATACCAGCTTCCCAAGTCAGTAGATAACAGCTTCCCAAGTCAGTAGATCATAGCTTCCCAAGTCAAGTAGATACCAGCTTCCCAAGTCAGTAGATCATAGCTTGTCAAGTAAGTAGATACCAGCTTCCCAAGTCAGTAGATACCAGCTTCCCAAGTCAGTAGATAACAGCTTCCCAAGTCAGTAGATAACAGCTTCCCAAGTCAGTAGATCATAGCTTGTCAAGTAAGTAGATACCAGCTTCCCAAGTCAGTAGATACCAGCTTCCCAAGTCAGTAGATCAGCTTCCCAAGTCAGTAGATACCAGCTTCCCAAGTCGATACCAGCTTCCCAAGTCAGATACCAGCTTCCCAAGTCAGTAGATACCAGCTTCCCAAGTCAGTAGATACCAGCTTCCCAAGTCAGTAGATAACAGCTTCCCAAGTCAGTAGATCAGTCAAGTAAGTAGATACCAGCTTCCCAAGTCAGTATATAACAGCTTCCCAAGTCAGTAGATACAGCTTCCCAAGTCAGTAGATTACAGCTTCCCAAGTCAGTAGATAACAGCTTCCCAAGTCAGTAGATAACAGCTTTCAAGTCAGTAGATAACAGCTTCCCAAGTCAGTAGATAACAGCTTGTCAAGTCAGTAGATAACAGCTTCCCAAGTCAGTAGATAACAGCTTCCCAAGTCAGTAGATAACAGCTTCCCAAGTCAGCTTGTCAAGTCAGTAGATAACAGCTTCCCAAGTCAGTAGATAACAGCTTGTCAAGTCAGTAGATAACAGCTTGCTCAGTAGATAACAGCTTGTCAAGTCAGTAGATAACAGCTTGACAAGTCAGTAGATAACAGCTTCCCAAGTCAGTAGATAACAGCTTCCCAAGTCAGTAGATAACAGCTTCCCAAGTCAGTAGATAACTGCTTGACAAGTCAGTAGATAACCAGCTTCCCAAGTCAGTAGATAACAGCTTCCCAAGTCAGTAGATAACAGCTTCCCAAGTCAGTAGATAACAGCTTCCCAAGTCAGTAGATAACAGCTTGTTCAGTAGATAACAGCTTCCCAAGTCAGTAGATCATAGCTTGTCAAGTCAGTAGATAACAGCTTCCCAAGTCAGTAGATAACAGCTTCCCAAGTCAGTAGATAACAGCTTCCCAAGTCAGTAGATACCAGCTTCCCAAGTCAGTAGATAACAGCTTCCCAAGTCAGTAGATAACAGCTTGACAAGTCAGTAGATAACAGCTTCCCAAGTCAGTAGATACCAGCTTCCCAAGTCAGTAGATAACAGCTTCCCAAGTCAGTAGATAACAGCTTCCCAAGTCAGTAGATACAGCTTCCCAAGTCAGTAGATAACAGCTTCCCAAGTCACAGCTTGTCAAGTCAGTAGATACCAGCTTCCCAAGTCAAGTCTTGTCAAGTCAGTAGATACCAGCTTCCCAAGTCAGTAGATAACAGCTTCCCAAGTCAGTAGATCAGCTTCCCAAGTCAGTAGATACAGCTTCCCAAGTCAGTAGATAACAGCTTCCCAAGTCAGTAGATCAGCTTCCCAAGTCAGTAGATACCAGCTTCCCAAGTCAGTAGATAACAGCTTGTCAAGTCAGTAGATACCAGCTTCCCAAGTCAGTAGATACCAGCTTCCCAAGTCAGTAGATACCAGCTTCCCAAGTCAAGATCAGCTTCCCAAGTCAGATAACAGCTTCCCAAGCTTCCCAAGTCAGTAGATAACAGCTTCCCAAGTCAGTAGATACCAGCTTCCCAAGTCAGTAGATAACAGATCACCAGCTTCCCAAGTCAGTAGATAACAGCTTCCCAAGTCAGTAGATAACAGCTTGTCAAGTCAGTAGATAACAGCTTCCCCAGTAGATAACAAGTCAGTAGATAACAGCTTCCCAAGTCAGTAGATCACAGCTTCCCAAGTCAGTAGATAACAGCTTCCCAAGTCAGTAGATAACAGCTTGTCAAGTCAGTTGATACCAGCTTCCCAAGTCAGTAGATCATAGCTTCCCAAGTCAGTAGATACCAGCTTCCAAAGTCAGTAGATAATAGCTTCCCAAGTCAGTAGATAACAGCTTCCCAAGTCAGTAGATAAAAGCTTCCCAAGTCAGTAGATACCAGCTTCCCAAGTCAGTAGATACCAGCTTCCCAAGTCAGTAGATAATAGCTTCCCAAGTCAGTAGATAACAGCTTCCCAAGTCAGTAGATAACAGCTTCCCAAGTCAGTCGATAACAGCTTGTCAAGTCAGTAGATAACTGCTTCCCAAGTCAGTAGATAATAGCTTCCCAAGTCAGTAGATAACAGCTTCCCAAGTCAGTAGATAACAGCTTCCCAAGTCAGTAGATAACAGCTTCCCAAGTCAGTAGATAACAGCTTCCCAAGTCAGTAGATACCAGCTTCCCAAGTCAGTAGATACCAGCTTCCCAAGTCAGTAGATAATAGCTTCCCAAGTCAGTAGATAACAGCTTCAAGTCAGTAGATACCAGCTTCCCAAGTCAGTAGATAACAGCTTCCCAAGTCAGTAGATCCCAAGCTTCCCAAGTCAGTAGATAACCAGCTTCCCAAGTCAGTAGATAACAGCTTCCCAAGTCAGTAGATAACAGCTTCCAAGTCAGTAGATCACAGCTTCCCAAGTCAGTAGATACCAGCTTCCCAAGTCAGTAGATAACAGCTTCCCAAGTCAGTAGATAACAGCTTCCCAAGTCAGTAGATACCAGCTTCCCAAGTCAGTAGATAACAGCTTCCCAAGTAGATACCAGCTTCCCAAGTCAGTAGATAACAGCTTCCAAGTCAGTAGATACCAGCTTCCCAAGTCAGTAGATACCAGCTTCCCAAGTCAGTAGATACCAGCTTCCCAAGTCAGTAGATAACAGCTTCCCAAGTCAGTCAAGTCAGTAGATAACAGCTTCCCAATCAGTAGATAACAGCTTCCCAAGTCAGTAGATAACAGCTTCCCAAGTCAGTAGATAACAGCTTCCCAAGTCAGTAGATAACAGCTTCCCAAGTCAGTAGATAACAGCTTCCCAAGTCAGTAGATAACAGCTTCCCAAGTCAGTAGATAACAGCTTGTCAAGTCAGTAGATACCAGCTTCCCAAGTCAGTAGATACCAGCTTCCCAAGTCAGTAGATACCAGCTTCCCAAGTCAGTAGATAACAGCTTCCCAAGTCAGTAGATAACAGCTTCAAGTCAGTAGATAACAGCTTCCCAAGTCAGTAGATACCAGCTTCCCAAGTCAGTAGATACCAGCTTCAGAGTCAGTAGATACCAGCTTCCCAAGTCAGTAGATAACAGCTTCCCAAGTCAGTAGATAACAGCTTCCCAAGTCAGTAGATAACAGCTTCCCAAGTCAGTAGATAACAGCTTCCCAAGTCAGTAGATAACAGCTTCCCAAGTCAGTAGATACCAGCTTCCCAAGTCAGTAGATAACAGCTTCCCAAGTCAGTAGATAACAGCTTGTCAAGTCAGTAGATAACAGCTTCCCAAGTCAGTAGATCATAGCTTCCCAAGTCAGTAGATAACAGCTTCCCAAGTCAGTAGATAACAGCTTCCCAAGTCAGTAGATAACAGCTTCCCAAGTCAGTAGATACCAGCTTCCCAAGTCAGTAGATACCAGCTTCCCAAGTCAGTAGATAACAGCTTGACAAGTCAGCTTCCCAAGTCAGTAGATCCAGCTTCCCAAGTCAGTAGATAACAGCTTCCCAAGTCAGTAGATAACAGCTTCCCAAGTCTAGATCCAGTAGATAACAGCTTCCCAAGTCAGTAGATAACAGCTTCCCAAGTCAGTAGATAACAGCTTCCCAAGTCAGTAGATCATAAGCTTCCCAAGTCAGTAGATAACAGCTTCCCAAGTCAGTAGATAACAGCTTCCCAAGTCAGTAGATAACAGCTTCTTCAGTAGATCAAGTCCCAAGTCAGTAGATACCAGCTTCCCAAGTCAGTAGATAACAGCTTCCCAAGTCAAGTCAGTCAGTAGATACCAGCTTCCCAAGTCAGTAGATCATAGCTTGTCAAGTCAGTAGATACCAGCTTCCCAAGTCAGTAGATAACAGCTTCCCAAGTCAGTAGATACCAGCTTCCCAAGTCAGTAGATAACCAGCTTCCCAAGTCAGTAGATTCCCAAGTCAGTAGATAACAGCTTCCCAAGTCAGTAGATAACAGCTTCCCAAGTCAGTAGATAACAGCTTCCCAAGTCAGTAGATAACAGCTTCCCAAGTCAGTAGATAACAGCTTCCCAAGTCAGTAGATAATAGCTTCCCAAGTCAGTAGATAACAGCTTCCCAAGTCAGTAGATAACAGCTTCAGCTTCCCAAGTCAGTAGATAACAGCTTCCCAAGTCAGTAGATAATACCAGCTTCCCAAGTCAGTAGATAACAGCTTCCCAAGTCAGTAGATAACAGCTTCCAAGTCAGTAGATACCAGCTTCCCAAGTCAGTAGATAACAGCTTCCCAAGTCAGTAGATAACAGCTTCCCAAGTCAGTAGATAATAGCTTCCCAAGTCAGTAGATCAGCTTCCCAAGTCAGTAGATAACCAGCTTCCCAAGTCAGTAGATACCAGCTTCCCAAGTCAGTAGATACCAGCTTCCCAAGTCAGTAGATAACAGCTTCCCAAGTCAGTAGATTCCAGCTTCCCAAGTCTAGATACCAGCTTCCCAAGTCAGTAGATAACAGCTTCCCAAGTCAGTAGATAACAGCTTGTCAAGTCAGTAGATAACAGCTTCCCAAGTCAGTAGATAACAGCTTCCCAAGTCAGTAGATACCAGCTTCCCAAGTCAGTAGATCAGCTTGTCAAGTCAGTAGATACCAGCTTCCCAAGTCAGTAGATAATAGCTTCCCAAGTCAGTAGATACCAGCTTCCCAAGTCAGTAGATAACAGCTTCCCAAGTCAGTAGATAACAGCTTCCCAAGTCAGTAGATAATAGCTTCCCAAGTCAGTAGAGCTTCCCAAGTCAATAGATAATAACTTCCCAAGTCAGTAGATAACAGCTTCCCAAGTCAGTAGATAACAGCTTGTCAAGTCAGTAGATAACAGCTTCCCAAGTCAGTAGATCATAGCTTGTCAAGTCAGTAGATAACAGCTTCCCAAGTCAGTAGATAACAGCTTCCCAAGTCAGTCGATAACAGCTTCCCAAGTCAGTAGATAACAGCTTCCCAAGTCAGTAGATACCAGCTCCCAAGTCAGTAGATAACAGCTTCCCAAGTCAGTAGATACCAGCTTCCCAAGTCAGTAGATAATAGCTTCCCAAGTCAGTAGATAACAGCTTCCCAAGTCAGTAGATAACAGCTTCCCAAGTCAGTAGATCATAGCTTCCCAAGCTTAACTTCCCAAGTCAGTAGATAACAGCTTCCCAAGTCAGTAGATAACAGCTTCCCAGCTTCCCAAGTCAGTAGATACTTGTCAAGCTAGATAACAGCTTCCCAAGCCAGTAGATAACAGCTTCCCAAGTCAGTAGATAGATCACAGCTTCCCAAGTCAGTAGATACCAGATTCCCAAGTCAGTAGATAACAGCTTGTCAAGTCAGTAGATACCAGCTTCCCAAGTCAGTAGATAACAGCTTCCCAAGTCAGTAGATCATAGCTTACCAAGTCAGTAGATACCAGCTTCCCAAGTCAGTAGATCATAGCTTGTCAAGTAAGTAGATACCAGCTTCCCAAGTCAGTAGATACCAGCTTCCCAAGTCAGATAGATAACAGCTTCCAAGTCAAGATCATAGTAGATACCAGCTTCCCAAGTCAGTAGATACCAGCTTCCCAAGTCAGTAGATACCAGCTTCCCAAGTCAGTAGATACCAGCTTCCCAAGTCAGTAGATACCAGCTTCCCAAGTCAGTCGATACCAGCTTCCCAAGTCAGTAGATACCAGCTTCCCAAGTCAGTAGATAACAGCTTCCCAAGTCAGGAGATACCAGCTTCCCAAGTCAGTATATAACAGCTTCCCAAGTCAGTAGATACCAGCTTCCCCAAGTCAGTAGATAACAGCTTGTCAAGTCAGTAGATCAGCTTCCCAAGTCAGTAGATAACAGCTTCCCAAGTCAGTAGATCATAGCTTCAAGTAGATACCAGCTTCCCAAGTCAGTAGATCATAGCTTGTCAAGTCAGTAGATAACAGCTTCCCAAGTCAGTAGATACCATCCCAAGTCCAGCTTCCCAAGTCAGTAGATAACAGTCTTCCCAAGTCAGTAGATACCAGCTTCAAGTCAGTAGATAAGCTTCAAGTCAGTAGATACCAGCTTCCCAAGTCAGTAGATAACAGCTTCCCAAGTCAGATACCAGCTTCCCAAGTCAGTAGATACCAGCTTCCCAAGTCAGTAGATACCATAGCTCCAGCTTCCCAAGTCAGTAGATAACAGCTTCCCAAGTCAGTAGATAACAGCTTCCCAAGTCAGTAGATACCAGCTTCCCAAGTCAGTAGATACCAGCTTCCCAAGTCAGTAGATCACAGCTTCCCAAGTCAGTAGATACCAGCTTCCCAAGTCAGTAGATAACAGCTTCCCAAGTCAGTAGATAACAGCTTGTCAAGTCAGTAGATAACAGCTTCCCAAGTCAGTAGATAACAGCTCTCCAAGTCAGTAGATAACAGCTTCCCAAGTCAGTAGATAACAGCTTCCCAAGTCAGTAGATAACAGCTTCCCAAGTCAGTAGATAACAGCTTCCCAAGTCAGTAGATCCTTCAAGTCAGTAGATAACAGCTTCCCAAGTCAGTAGATAACAGTCAGTAGATAACAGCTTCCCAAGTCAGTAGATACCAGCTTCCCAAGTCAGTAGATAATAGCTTCCCAAGTCAGTAGATACCAGCTTCCCAAGTCAGTAGATAACAGCTTGACAAGTCAGTAGATAACAGCTTCCCAAGTCAGTAGATAACAGCTTCCCAAGTCAATAGATACCAGCTTCCCAAGTCAGTAGATAACAGCTTCCCAAGTCAGTAGATAACAGCTTGTCAAGTCAGTAGACAGCTTCCCAAGTCAGTAGATCATAGCTTCCCAAGTCAGTAGATAACAGCTTCCAGTAGATAACAGCTTCCCAAGTCAGTAGATAACAGCTTCCCAAGTCAGTAGATACCAGCTTCCCAAGTCAGTAGATACCAGCTTCCCAAGTCAGTAGATAATAGCTTCCCAAGTCAGTAGATAACAGCTTCCCAAGTCAGTAGATAACAGCTTCCCAAGTCAGTAGATAACAGCTTGTCAAGTCAGTAGATAACTGCTTCCCAAGTGAGTAGATACCAGTTTCCCAAGTCAGTAGATTCCAGCTTCCCAAGTCAGTAGATACCAGCTTCCCAAGTCAGTAGATAATAGCTTCCCAAGCCAGTAGATAACAGCTTCCCAAGCCAGTAGATAACAGCTTCCCAAGTCAGTAGATCATAGCTTCCCAAGTCAGTAGATACCAGCTTCCCAAGTCAGTAGATAACAGCTTCCCAAGTCAGTAGATCATAGCTTACCAAGTCAGTAGATACCAGCTTCCCAAGTCAGTAGATCATAGCTTGTCAAGTAAGTAGATACCAGCTTCCCAAGTCAGTAGATAACAGCTTCCCCAAGTCAGCTTCCCAAGTCAGTAGATACCAGCTTCCCAAGTCAGTAGATAACAGCTTCCCAAGTCAGTAGATACCAGCTTCCCAAGTCAGTAGATACAGCTTCCCAAGTCAGTAGATAACAGCTTCCCAAGTCAGTAGATACCAGCTTCCCAAGTCAGTAGATAACAGCTTCCCAAGTCAGTAGATACCACAGCTTCCCAAGTCAGTAGATACCAGCTTCCCAAGTCAGTAGATAACAGCTTGTCAAGTCAGTAGATACCAGCTTCCCAAGTCAGTAGATACCAGCTTCCCAAGTCAGTAGATCCCAGATACCAGCTTCCCAAGTCAGTAGATAACAGCTTCCCAAGTCAGTAGATAACAGCTTACAAGTCAGTAGATAACAGCTTCCCAAGTCAGTAGATAACAGCTTCCCAAGTCAGTAGATAACAGCTTCCCAAGTCAGTAGATAACAGCTTCCCAAGCTAGATCCCAAGTCAGTAGATAACAGCTTCCCAAGTCAGTAGATAACAGCTTCCCAAGTCAGTAGATAACAGCTTCCCAAGTCAGTAGATAACAGCTTCCCAAGTCAGTAGATACCAGCTTCCCAAGTCAGTAGATACCAGCTTCCCAAGTCAGTAGATAACAGCTTCCCAAGTCAGTAGATACCAGCTTCCCAAGTCAGTAGATAACAGCTTCCCAAGTCAGTAGATAACAGCTTCCCAAGTCAGTAGATAACAGCTTCCCAAGTCAGTAGATAACAGCTTCAAGTCAAGATACCAGCTTCCCAAGTCAGTCGATACCAGCTTCCCAAGTCAGTAGATACCAGCTTCCCAAGTCAGTAGATACCAGCTTCCCAAGTCAGTAGATACCAGCTTCCCAAGTCAGTAGATACCAGCTTCCCAAGTCAGTCGATACCAGCTTCCCAAGTCATTAGATTCCAGCTTCCCAAGTCAATAGATAACAGCTTCCCAAGTCAGTAGATAACAGCTTCCAAGTCAGTAGATAACAGCTTGTCAAGTCAGTTGATACCAGCTTCCCAAGTCAGTAGATCATAGCTTCCCAAGTCAGTAGATACCAGCTTCCAAAGTCAGTAGATAATAGCTTCCCAAGTCAGTAGATAACAGCTTCCCAAGTCAGTAGATAAAAGCTTCCCAAGTCAGTAGATAACAGCTTCCCAAGTCAGTCGATAGCAGCTTGTCAAGTCAGTAGATAACTGCTTCCCAAGTAAGTAGATCATAGCTTGTCAAGTCAGTAGATAACAGCTTCCCAAGTCAGTAGATAACAGCTTCCCAAGTCAGTAGATAACAGCTTCCCAAGTCAGTAGATACCAGCTTCCCAAGTCAGTAGATAACAGCTTCCCAAGCTAGATCTTCAAGTCAGTAGATAACAGCTTCCCAAGTCAGTAGATACCAGCTTCCCAAGTCAGTAGATAACAGCTTCCCAAGTCAGTAGATAACAGCTTCCCAAGTCAGTAGATAACAGCTTCCAAGTCAGTAGATCAGTAGATAACAGCTTCCCAAGTCAGTAGATAACAGCTTCCCAAGTCAGTAGATAACAGCTTGTCAAGTCAGTAGATAACAGCTTCCCAAGTCAGTAGATCATAACTTCCCAAGTCAGTAGATAACAGCTTCCCAAGCCAGTAGATAACAGCTTCCCAAGCCAGTAGATAACAGCTTCCCAAGTCAGTAGATCATAGCTTCCCAAGTCAGTAGATACCAGCTTCCCAAGTCAGTAGATAACAGCTTGTCAAGTCAGTAGATACCAGCTTCCCAAGTCAGTAGATAACAGCTTCCCAAGTCAGTAGATCATAGCTTACCAAGTCAGTAGATACCAGCTTCCCAAGTCAGTAGATCATAGCTTGTCAAGTCAGTAGATACCAGCTTCCCAAGTCAGTAGATACCAAGTCAGTAGATACAGCTTCCCAAGTCAGTAACAGATAGATCATAGCTTGTCAAGTCAGTAGATACCAGCTTCCCAAGTCAGTAGATACCAGCTTCCCAAGTCAGTAGATCAGCTTCAAGTCAGTGATACCAGCTTCCCAAGTCAGTAGATACCAGCTTCCCAAGTCAGATACCAGCTTCCCAAGTCAGTAGATACCAGCTTCCCAAGTCAGTAGATACCAGCTTCCCAAGTCAGTAGATAACAGCTTCCCAAGTCAGTAGATCACAGCTTCCAAGTCAGTAGATACCAGCTTCCCAAGTCAGTAGATACCAGCTTCCCAAGTCAGTAGATACCAGCTTCCCAAGTCAGCGTAGATAACAGCTTCCCAAGTCAGTAGATACCAGCTTCCCAAGTCAGTAGATAACAGCTTCCCAAGTCAGTAGATACCAGCTTCCCAAGTCAGTAGATACCAGCTTCCCAAGTCAGTAGATCATAGCTTCCCAAGTCAGTAGATACCAGCTTCCCAAGTCAGTAGATACCAGCTTCCCAAGTCAGTAGATACCAGCCTCCCAAGTCAGTAGATACCAGCTTCCCAAGTCAGATCATAGATCAACAGTAGATACCAGCTTCCCAAGTCAGTAGATACCAGCTTCCCAAGTCAGTAGATACCAGCTTCCCAAGTCAGTAGCTTCCCAAGTCAGTCGATACCAGCTTCCCAAGTCAGTAGATACCAGCTTCCCAAGTCAGTAGATACCAGCTTCCCAAGTCAGTAGATACCAGCTTCCCAAGTCAGTAGATAACAGCTTCAAGTCAGATCAGCTTCCCAAGTCAGTAGATAACAGCTTCCCAAGTCAGCTTCCCAAGTCAGTAGATAACAGCTTCCCAAGTCAGTAGATACCAGTTTCCCAAGTCAGTAGATTCCAGCTTCCCAAGTCAGTAGATAACAGCTTCCCAAGTCAGTAGATACCAGCTTCCCAAGTCAGTAGATAACAGCTTCCCAAGTCAGTAGATAACAGCTTCCCAAGTCAGTAGATAACAGCTTGTCAAGTCAGTAGATAACAGCTTCCAAGTCAGTAGATAACAGCTTCCCAAGTCAGTAGATAACAGCTTCCCAAGTCAGTAGATAACAGCTTTCAAGTCAGTAGATAAAGCTTGACAAGTCAGTAGATTCCAGCTTCCCAAGTCAGTAGATAATAGCTTCCCAAGTCAGTAGATAACAGCTTCCCAAGTCAGTAGATAACAGCTTTCAGTAGATAACAGCTTCCCAAGTCAGTAGATAACAGCTTCCCAAGTCAATAGATAATAACTTCCCAAGTCAGTAGATAACAGCTTCCCAAGTCAGTAGATAACAGCTTCCCAAGTCAGTAGATAGCTTCCCAGCTTCCCAAGTCAGTAGATAACAGCTTCCCAAGTCAGTAGATAACATAGCTTTTCAAGTCAGTAGATACCAGCTTCCCAAGTCAGTAGATCCAGCTTCCCAAGTCAAGATCAGTCCCAAGTCAGTAGATAACAGCTTCCCAAGTCAGTAGATAACAGCTTCCCAAGTCAGTAGATAACAGAGTCAGTAGATAACAGCTTCCCAAGTCAGTAGATACCAGCTTCCCAAGTCAGTAGATCATAGCTTCCCAAGTCAGTAGATACCAGCTTCCCAAGTCAAGATAACAGCTTCCCAAGTCAGTAGATCATAGCTTGTCAAGTAAGTAGATACCAGCTTCCCAAGTCAGTAGATAACAGCTTCCCAAGTCAGTAGATCCAGCTTCCCAAGTCAGTAGATACCAGCTTCCCAAGTCAGTAGATACCAGCTTCCCAGTAGATCAGCTTCCCAAGTCAGTAGATACCAGCTTCCCAAGTCAGTAGATCATAGCTTGTCAAGTCAGTAGATACCAGCTTCCCAAGTCAGTAGATAACAGCTTGTCAAGTCAGTAGATACCAGCTTCCCAAGTCAGTAGATACCAGCTTCCCAAGTCAGTAGATACCAGCTTCCCAAGTCAGTAGATACCAGCTTCCCAAGTCAGTAGATCATAGCTTCCCAAGTCAGTAGATAACAGCTTCCCAAGTCAGTAGATAACAGCTTCCCAAGTCAGTAGATCATAGCTTCCCAAGTCAGTAGATAACAGCTTCCCAAGTCAGTAGATACCAGCTTCCCAAGTCAGTAGATAACAGCTTGTCAAGTCAGTAGATAACAGCTTCCCAAGTCAGTAGATAACAGCTTCCCAAGTCAGTAGATAATAGCTTCCCAAGTCAGTAGATAACAGCTTCCCAAGTCAGTAGATAACAGCTTCCCAAGTCAGTAGATACCAGCTTCCCAAGTCAGTAGATACCAGCTTCCCAAGTCAGTAGATAACAGCTTCCCAAGTCAGTAGATAACAGCTTCCAAGTCAGTAGATAAAGTCAAGTCAGTAGATAACAGCTTCAAGTCAGTAGATAACAGCTTGTCAAGTCAGTAGATAACAGCTTTGTCAAGTCAGTAGATAACAGCTTGTCAAGTCAGTAGATAACAGCTTCCCAAGTCAGTAGATCATAGCTTCCCAAGTCAGTAGATCACAGCTTCCCAAGTCAGTAGATAACAGCTTCCCAAGTCAGTAGATCATAGCTTGTCAAGTCAGTAGATAACAGCTTGTCAAGTCAGTAGATAACAGCTTCCCAAGTAAGTAGATCATAGCTTGTCAAGTCAGTAGATAACAGCTTGTCAAGTCAGTAGATAATAGCTTCCCAAGTCAGTAGATAACAGCTTGTCAAGTCAGTAGATAACAGCTTGTCAAGTCAGTAGATAACAGCTTGACAAGTCAGTATATAATAGCTTCCCAAGTCAGTAGATAACAGCTTCCCAAGTCAGTAGATAACAGCTTCCCAAGTCAGTAGATAACAGCTTCCCAAGTCAATAGATAATAACTTCCCAAGTCAGTAGATAACAGCTTCCCAAGTCAGTAGATAACAGCTTGTCAAGTCAGTAGATAACAGCTTCCCAAGTCAGTAGATAACAGCTTCCCAAGTCAGTAGATAGTCAAGTCAGTAGCTTCCCAAGTCAGTAGATAACAGCTTCCCAAGACAGTAGATCATAGCTTCCCAAGTCAGTAGATACAAGTCAAGTAAAAAAGTGTTTTTGAAAGTTTATCGTCGACTTTTTAAATTTTAAAAATGACGTTGCGTTAAAAAACAATGTTTTATTCCTTGATTACAGTCTTCATAGATTGATATCTAGGCTATATATGGACCGATTTAAACGAAAAAAAGACCCAATAGTGATGTTTATGGGACATCTAGGAGTGCCAACAAAGAAGATGGTCAAAGGTAATGAATGTTTTATATTTTATTTGTGCGTTTTGTAGACTATGCTAATTATGTTGTTTACGTCTCCTGCGGGTCTTTTGGGGTGTTACATGCTATCAGATAATACAGAAAAGCATTTTAAAAATCTGACTTGTTGCCTGGATTCACAACGAGTGTAGCTTTAATTCACTACCCTGCATGTGTATTTTAATGAACGTTTGAGTTTAACTAGTACTATTAGCATTTAGCGTAGCGCATTTGCATTTCCAGATGTCTAGATGGGACGCCTGCGTGTCAGGTAGGAGCAAGAGGATAACAGCTTCCCAAGTCAGTAGATCATAGCTTCCCAAGTCAGTAGATCACAGCTTCCCAAGTCAGTAGATAACAGCTTCCCAAGTAAGTAGATCATAGCTTGTCAAGTCAGTAGATACAAGCTTCCCAAGTCAGTAGATAACAGCTTCCCAAGTCAGTAGATCATAGCTTCCCAAGTCAAGAGATACCAGCTTCCCAAGTCAGTAGATTATAGCTTGTCAAGTAAGTAGATACCAGCTTACCATGTCAGTCGATACCAGCTTCCCAATTCAGTAGATACCAGCTTCCCAATTCAGTAGATAACAGCTTCCCAAGTCAATAGATAATAACTTCCCAAGTCAGTAGATAACAGCTTCCCAAGTCAGTAGATAACAGCTTGTCAAGTCAGTAGATAACAGCTTGTCAAGTCAGTAGATAACAGCTTCCCAAGTCAGTAGATCATAACTTGTCAAGTCAGTAGATAACAGCTTCCCAAGCCAGTAGATAACAGCTTCCCAAGACAGTAGATCATAGCTTACCAAGTCAGTAGTAAAAAAAAGTGTTTTGTGAAAGTTTATCGTCGACTTTTTAAATTTTAAAAAATGACGTTGCGTTAAAAAACAATGTTTTATTCCTTGATTACAGTCTTCATAGATTGATATCTAGGCTATATATGGACCGATTTAAACGAAAAAAAGACCCAATAGTGATGTTTATGGGACATCTAGGAGTGCCAACAAAGAAGATGGTCAAAGGTAATGAATGTTTTATATTTTATTTGTGCGTTTTGTGTAGCGCCGACTATGCTAATTATGTTGTTTACGTCTCCTGCGGGTCTTTTGGGGTGTTACATGCTATCAGATAATAGCTTCTCATGCTTTCGCCGAAAAGCATTTTAAAAATCTGACTTGTTGCCTGGATTCACAACGAGTGTAGCTTTAATTCACTACCCTGCATGTGTATTTTAATGAACGTTTGAGTTTAACTAGTACTATTAGCATTTAGCGTAGCGCATTTGCATTTCCAGATGTCTAGATGGGACGCCTGCGTGTCAGGTAGGAGCAAGAGGATAACAGCTTCCCAAGTCAGTAGATCATAGCTTCCCAAGTCAGTAGATCACAGCTTCCCAAGTCAGTAGATAACAGCTTCCCAAGTAAGTAGATCATAGCTTGTCAAGTCAGTAGATACAAGCTTCCCAAGTCAGTAGATAACAGCTTCCCAAGTCAGCAGATCATAGCTTCCCAAGTCAAGAGATACCAGCTTCCCAAGTCAGTAGATTATAGCTTGTCAAGTAAGTAGATACCAGCTTACCATGTCAGTCGATACCAGCTTCCCAATTCAGTAGATACCAGCTTCCCAAGTCAGTATATAACAGCTTCCCAAGTCAGTAGATTCCAGCTTCCCAAGTCAGTAGATTCCAGCTTCCCAAGTCAGTAGATAACAGCTTCCCAAGTCAGTAGATAACAGCTTCCCAAGTCAGTAGATAACAGCTTGTCAAGTCAGTTGATACCAGCTTCCCAAGTCAGTCGATACCAGCTTCCCAATTCAGTAGATACCAGCTTCCCAAGTCAGTATATAACAGCTTCCCAAGTCAGTAGATTCCAGCTTCCCAAGTCAGTAGATTCCAGCTTCCCAAGTCAGTAGATAACAGCTTCCCAAGTCAGTAGATAACAGCTTCCCAAGTCAGTAGATAACAGCTTGTCAAGTCAGTTGATACCAGCTTCCCAAGTCAGTAGATACCAGCTTCCCAAGTCAGTAGATAACAGCTTCCCAAGTCAGTAGATCATAGCTTCCCAAGTCAGTAGATCACAGCTTCCCAAGTCAGTAGATAACAGCTTTCCAAGTCAGTAGATACCAGCTTCCCAAGTCAGTAGATACCAGCTTCCCAAGTCAGTAGATCATAGCTTGTCAAGTAAGTAGATACCAGCTTCCCAAGTCAGTCAATACCAGCTTCCCAAGTCAGTAGATACCAGCTTCCCAAGTCAGTAGATACCATCTTCCCAAGTCAGTCGATACCAGCTTTCCAAGTCAGTCGATTCCAGCTTCCCAAGTCAGTAGATACCAGCTTCCCAAGTCAGTAGATAACAGCTTCCCAAGTCAGTAGATCATAGCTTCCCAAGTAAGTAGATCACAGCTTCCCAAGTCAGTAGATAACAGCTTCCCAAGTAAGTAGATCATAGCTTGTCAAGTCAGTAGTTACCAGCTTCCCAAGTCAGTAGATAACAGCTTCCCAAGTCAGTAGATCATAGCTTCCCAAGTCAAGAGATAACAGCTTCCCAAGTCAGTAGATAATAGCTTCCCAAGTCAGTAGATAACAGCTTCCCAAGTCAGTAGATAACAGCTTGTCAAGTCAGTAGATAACAGCTTCCCAAGTCAGTAGATCATAACTTGTCAAGTCAGTAGATAACAGCTTCCCAAGTCAGTAGATAACAGCTTCCCAAGCCAGTAGAAAACAGCTGCCCAAGTCAGTAGATCATAGGTTCCCAAGTCAGTAGATCACAGCTTCCCAAGTCAGTAGATAACAGCTTCCCAAGTCAGTAGATCATAGCTTGTCAAGTAAGTAGATACCAGCTTCCAAAGTCAGTAGATACCAGCTTCCCAAGTCAGTCAATACCAGCTTCCCAAGTCAGTATATACCAGCTTCCCAAGTCAGTAGATACCAGCTTCCCAAGTCAGTATATAACAGCTTCCCAAGTCAGTAGATAACAGCTTCCCAAGTCAGTAGATACCAGCTTCCCAAGTCAGTAGATAACAGCTTCCCAAGTCAGTAGATAACAGCTTCCCAAGTCAGTAGATCATAGCTTCCCAAGTCAGTAGATCACAGCTTCCCAAGTCAGTAGATCACAGCTTCCCAAGTCAGTAGATAACAGCTTCCCAAGTAAGTAGATAACAGCTTCCCAAGTAAGTAGATCATAGCTTGTCAAGTCAGTAGATACCAGCTTCCCAAGTCAGTAGATAACAGCTTCCCAAGTCAGTAGATCATAGCTTCCCAAGTCAAGGGACACCAGCTTCCCAAGTCAGTAGATCATAGCTTGTCAAGTAAGTAGATACCAGCTTCCCAAGTCAGTCGATACCAGCTTCCCAAGTCAGTAGATACCAGCTTCCCAAGTCAGTCGATACCAGCTTCCCAAGTCAGTCGATACCAGCTTCCCAAGTCAGTAGATACGAGCATCCCAAGTCAGTAGATAACAGCTTCCCAAGTCAGTAGATCATAGCCTGTCAAGTAAGTAGATACCAGCTTCCCAAATCAGTAGATACCAGCTTCCCAAGTCAGTAGATAACAGCTTCCCAAGTCAGTAGATCATAACTTGTCAAGTCAGTAGATAACAGCTTCCCAAGTCAGTAGATAACAGCTTCCCAAGCCAGTAGATAACAGCTGCCCAAGTCAGTAGATCATAGGTTCCCAAGTCAGTAGATCACAGCTTCCCAAGTCAGTAGATAACAGCTCCCCAAGTAAGTAGATCATAGCTTGTCAAGTCAGTAGATACAAGCTTCCCAAGTCAGTAGATAACAGCTTCCCAAGTCAGCAGATCATAGCTTCCCAAGTCAAGAGATACCAGCTTCCCAAGTCAGTAGATTATAGCTTGTCAAGTAAGTAGATACCAGCTTACCATGTCAGTCGATACCAGCTTCCCAATTCAGTAGATACCAGCTTCCCAAGTCAGTATATAACAGCTTCCCAAGTCAGTAGATTCCAGCTTCCCAAGTCAGTAGATTCCAGCTTCCCAAGTCAGTAGATAACAGCTTCCCAAGTCAGTAGATAACAGCTTCCCAAGTCAGTAGATAACAGCTTGTCAAGTCAGTTGATACCAGCTTCCCAAGTCAGTAGATACCAGCTTCCCAAGTCAGTAGATAACAGCTTCCCAAGTCAGTAGATCATAGGTTCCCAAGTCAGTAGATCACAGCTTCCCAAGTCAGTAGATAACAGCTCCCCAAGTAAGTAGATCATAGCTTGTCAAGTCAGTAGATACAAGCTTCCCAAGTCAGTAGATAACAGCTTCCCAAGTCAGCAGATCATAGCTTCCCAAGTCAAGAGATACCAGCTTCCCAAGTCAGTAGATTATAGCTTGTCAAGTAAGTAGATACCAGCTTACCATGTCAGTCGATACCAGCTTCCCAATTCAGTAGATACCAGCTTCCCAAGTCAGTATATAACAGCTTCCCAAGTCAGTAGATTCCAGCTTCCCAAGTCAGTAGATTCCAGCTTCCCAAGTCAGTAGATAACAGCTTCCCAAGTCAGTAGATAACAGCTTCCCAAGTCAGTAGATAACAGCTTGTCAAGTCAGTTGATACCAGCTTCCCAAGTCAGTAGATACCAGCTTCCCAAGTCAGTAGATAACAGCTTCCCAAGTCAGTAGATCATAGCTTCCCAAGTCAGTAGATCACAGCTTCCCAAGTCAGTAGATAACAGCTTTCCAAGTCAGTAGATACCAGCTTCCCAAGTCAGTAGATACCAGCTTCCCAAGTCAGTAGATCATAGCTTGTCAAGTAAGTAGATACCAGCTTCCCAAGTCAGTCAATACCAGCTTCCCAAGTCAGTAGATACCAGCTTCCCAAGTCAGTAGATACCATCTTCCCAAGTCAGTCGATACCAGCTTTCCAAGTCAGTCGATTCCAGCTTCCCAAGTCAGTAGATAACAGCTTCCCAAGTCAGTAGATCATAGCTTCCCAAGTAAGTAGATCACAGCTTCCCAAGTCAGTAGATAACAGCTTCCCAAGTAAGTAGATCATAGCTTGTCAAGTCAGTAGTTACCAGCTTCCCAAGTCAGTAGATAACAGCTTCCCAAGTCAGTAGATCATAGCTTCCCAAGTCAAGAGATAACAGCTTCCCAAGTCAGTAGATAACAGCTTCCCAAGTCAGTAGATAACAGCTTGACAAGTCAGTAGATAACAGCATCCCAAGTAAGTACATAACAGCTTCCCAAGTCAGTAGATAATAGCTTCCCAAGTCAGTAGATAACAGCTTCCCAAGTCAGTAGATAACAGCTTGTCAAGTCAGTAGATAACAGCTTCCCAAGTCAGTAGATCATAACTTGTCAAGTCAGTAGATAACAGCTTCCCAAGTCAGTAGATAACAGCTTCCCAAGCCAGTAGATAACAGCTTCCCAAGTCAGCAGATCATAGCTTCCCAAGTCAAGAGATACCAGCTTCCCAAGTCAGTAGATTATAGCTTGTCAAGTAAGTAGATACCAGCTTACCATGTCAGTCGATACCAGCTTCCCAATTCAGTAGATACCAGCTTCCCAAGTCAGTATATAACAGCTTCCCAAGTCAGTAGATTCCAGCTTCCCAAGTCAGTAGATTCCAGCTTCCCAAGTCAGTAGATAACAGCTTCCCAAGTCAGTAGATAACAGCTTCCCAAGTCAGTAGATAACAGCTTGTCAAGTCAGTTGATACCAGCTTCCCAAGTCAGTAGATACCAGCTTCCCAAGTCAGTAGATAACAGCTTCCCAAGTCAGTAGATCATAGCTTCCCAAGTCAGTAGATCACAGCTTCCCAAGTCAGTAGATAACAGCTTTCCAAGTCAGTAGATACCAGCTTCCCAAGTCAGTAGATACCAGCTTCCCAAGTCAGTAGATCATAGCTTGTCAAGTAAGTAGATACCAGCTTCCCAAGTCAGTCAATACCAGCTTCCCAAGTCAGTAGATACCAGCTTCCCAAGTCAGTAGATACCATCTTCCCAAGTCAGTCGATACCAGCTTTCCAAGTCAGTCGATTCCAGCTTCCCAAGTCAGTAGATAACAGCTTCCCAAGTCAGTAGATCATAGCTTCCCAAGTAAGTAGATCACAGCTTCCCAAGTCAGTAGATAACAGCTTCCCAAGTAAGTAGATCATAGCTTGTCAAGTCAGTAGATTACCAGCTTCCCAAGTCAGTAGATAACAGCTTCCCAAGTCAGTAGATCATAGCTTCCCAAGTCAGAGATAACAGCTTCCCAAGTCAGTAGATAACAGCTTCCCAAGTCAGTAGATAACAGCTTGACAAGTCAGTAGATAACAGCATCCCAAGTAAGTAGATAACAGCTTCCCAAGTCAGTAGATAATAGCTTCCCAAGTCAGTAGATAACAGCTTCCCAAGTCAGTAGATAACAGCTTGTCAAGTCAGTAGATAACAGCTTCCCAAGTCAGTAGATCATAACTTGTCAAGTCAGTAGATAACAGCTTCCCAAGTCAGTAGATAACAGCTTCCCAAGCCAGTAGATAACAGCTGCCCAAGTCAGTAGATCATAGGTTCCCAAGTCAGTAGATCACAGCTTCCCAAGTCAGTAGATAACAGCTTCCCAAGTCAGTAGATCATAGCTTGTCAAGTAAGTAGATACCAGCTTCCAAAGTCAGTAGATACCAGCTTCCCAAGTCAGTCAATACCAGCTTCCCAAGTCAGTATATACCAGCTTCCCAAGTCAGTAGATACCAGCTTCCCAAGTCAGTATATAACAGCTTCCCAAGTCAGTAGATAACAGCTTCCCAAGTCAGTAGATACCAGCTTCCCAAGTCAGTAGATAACAGCTTCCCAAGTCAGTAGATAACAGCTTCCCAAGTCAGTAGATCATAGCTTCCCAAGTCAGTAGGTCACAGCTTCCCAAGTCAGTAGATCACAGCTTCCCAAGTCAGTAGATAACAGCTTCCCAAGTAAGTAGATAACAGCTTCCCAAGTAAGTAGATCATAGCTTGTCAAGTCAGTAGATACCAGCTTCCCAAGTCAGTAGATACCAGCTTCCCAAGTCAGTCGATAACAGCTTCCCAAGTCAGTAGATAACAGCTTCCCAAATCAGTGGATCATAGCTTCCCAAGTCAGTAGATCACAGCTTCCCAAGTCAGTAGATAACAGCTTGTCAAGTCAGTTGATACCAGCTTCCCAAGTCAGTAGATCACAGCTTCCCAAGTCAGTAGATACCAGCTTCCCAAGTCAGTAGATACCAGCTTCCCAAGTCAGTAGATAACAGCTTCCCATGTCAGTCGATACCAGCTTCCCAAGTCAGTAGATACCAGCTTCCCAAGTCAGTATCTAACAGCTTCCCAAGTCAGGAAATTACAGCTTCCCAAGTCAGTAGATTCCAGCTTCCCAAGTCAGTAGATAACAGCTTCCCAAGTCATTAGATAAAAGCTTGTCAAGTCAGTTGATACCAGCTTCCCAAGTCAGTAGATACCAGCTTCCCAAGTCAGTAGATAACAGCTTCCCAAGACAGTAGATAACAGCTTCCCAAGTCAGTAGATAACAGCTTCCCAAGTCAGTTTATAACAGCTTCCCAAGACAGTAGATAACAGCTTCCCAAGTCAGTAGATAACAGCTTCCCAAGTCAGTAGATAACAGCTTCCCAAGTCAGTAGATAACAGCTTCCCAAGACAGTAGATAACAGCTTCCCAAGTCAGTAGATAACAGCTTCCCAAGTCAGTAGATACCAGCTTCCCAAGTCAGTAGATAACAGCTTCCCAAGTCAGTAGATAACAGCTTCCCAAGTCAGGAGATTACAGCTTCCCAAGTCAGGAAATTACAGCTTCCCAAGTCAGTAGATAACAGCTTCCCAAGTCAGGAAATTACAGCTTCCCAAGTCAGTAGATTCCAGTTTCCCAAGTCAGTAGATAACAGCTTCCCAAGTCAGTAGATAACATCTTGTCAAGTTAGTAGATAACAGCTTGTCAAGCCAGTATCATAAGGGTCAAGTTATCATCATTGATATGAACACATTTCCAGTAGGTATGTCAAAGCTACACATTCCAATCTCTGAATAGTTTATAAGGTTGTGGTTTGTTTTCATGGTTACATTATTATTCTGATGAGATACCCCATCCTTCTAAATCAGAGTCAATTCTTGTTTTGGTTTTTAATCACTTTCCATTATCTTTCCTTCTTGAAGCACCCAACGCTCTCCTCTCTTCTCCTCTCATCCATAGAGCAGTCTATCCAATCCATTTTACTCATCTGCCAATCTCCATCATTCTGATTACAGTTCATCCCTTCCTCCCTCTCTCTTTCCCACTCTCTTCCCTCGCTCCGTGTCTAATCCATTCATTCCTCTAATCTGTGTTGTTTCACTTCGTAAAGAAATGTGTGAATATATGCCACCTCTAATGCTGGGAGGGAATATCAGTAAAGTGTGTGATTAATGAGGTTTCCATCCCACATTGTAAACTTTCCAAAATGTCAACAAACAAAAACTACACCAGACAAGGTGGGATCTTTTTGGTGACGGTAATAATCAATAATCAATTATGTGAGAAATATGGCGGTGGAAATGTTGATATGGATATCATAACCGTCATATCGATGTAAACCTGTAGTCACACGATGATATGTTGTGTGGTCCTCCCACTGAGCATGCAGTTTATTATGCTACCGATAAAATAAGGTACGATGAACTTGATGATTGTATTTCAGGTGACATGATGATCGATGCTTGGCTGCTGTTTAACCCCCCTCAAATAATGATAATAATCTCATCAATACCCACCCACTGTATCTGTTGAACGGTCGATTTGAAAACGTGTATTTTTGTAATTGGTCCATGGGATAGTCATTTTAGGTGCACTTCGTCATCTCACACACCACCGTTTATCCACAACAGGCAGACTTGATGGAAACAATGTGCTCACCTTGGTTTTATGTAGATTTTAGAATATATGCATGAAAATCTGTTGCCAATTGGATAGAAACCTACTGTTTGTGTGTGTGTGTGTGTGTGTGTGTGTGTGTGTGTGTGTGTGTGTGTGTGTGTGTGTGTGTGTGTGTGTGTGTGTGTGTGTGTGTGTGTGTGTGTGTGTGTGTGTGTGTGTGTGTGTGTGTGCGTGTGCCTGCGCACTTGTGAGATGTGTGTGGTAAAAACAAAACATCCAATCTGAATTCCCAGACCTACAGAGGCTGCGTTTCAATAGACACACAGTCTCATCTCCTTTCTTCCTCTCCCCTCTTGTACTGCTCTCTCTCTCTCTTCCTCTTCTCCCTGAGAGAGAGAGAGAGACAGAGAGACAGAGAGAGAGAGAGAGAGAGAGAGAGAGAGAGAGAGAGAATGTCACATAGGGAGTAATACCAGTAACTATGAATAGAAAAGAGGGGTATGACTCCTGTTAGTTTATCATGTGCTGTTGGGCATTTAACAAAAGGTTCAAGTGGAATACAATGAAACTATTTAGGACCAGATATACTCGGAAAGTGAAATAGTCACTAGAATTGACTGATTATTGAGCCTTTGAACATTGTGACTTTTCCCACATTTTGTTATGTTACAGCCTGAATTTAAAATTATTTATTTTTCTTCTCTTTTTACCACATAACATCAAAGTGGAATTTCTTTGTTTTTTTCTAAATGTTTACAGTTTACAGAAAAAACAGAAATGTCTTGAGTCACTAAGTATTCAAGCCCTTTTGTTTTTCGAAAGCCTAAATAAGTTCAGGAGTTTCCTTAACAAGTCCCAAAGTAAGTTACATGGACTCAACCAGTGTGCAAACATAGTCTTTCAGAAATCATGTTAAACCCTATCTCATATCTGTGCTCCACGCATACACTTATCTGTAAGGTCCCTCAGTCGAGCAGTGAATTTCAAACACAGACTCATCCACAAAGACCACAGAGGCTTTCCAATGCCTCGCAACGAAGGGAACCTATTGGTAGATGACGTCCATCCTAACTCAGTTATTTTCACCATGAGGCCAATGTTTAAAACAGTTACAGAGTTGAATTAATGGCTGTGATAGGAGAAAACTAAGGATGGATCAACAACATTTTAATTACTCCTTAATACCAACCTAAATGACAGAGTGAAATAAAGGAAGTCTGTACATAATAAAAATATTCCAAAACATGTTTCCTGTTTTCAAATCCAATACAACACATTACTGAGTACCACTCTCCATATTTTCAAGCATTGTTGTGGCTGCATCATGTTATGGGTATGCTTGTAATCGTTAAGGACTGTGGAGTTTTTCAGGATAAAAAAAAACAAAAACGGAATGGAGCTAAGCAAAGGCAAAATCCTAGAGGAAAATCTGGTTCAGTCTGCTTTCCACCAGACACTGGGAGATGAATTCACCTTTCAGCAGGACAATAACCTAAAACACAAGGCCAAAATCTACCCTGGAGTTGGTTACCAAGAAGACGGTGAATGTTCCTAGGTGGTCAAGGTGCAGTTACAAATCTGCTTGAAAATCTAATGCAAGACCTCAAAATGGTTGTATAGCAATAATCTACAACCAAAGTGGCAGAGCTTGAAGAATTCTAAAAAAGAATAATGGGCCAATGCTGTGCAACGTCACCCCCTGATCTGTTTCACCTGTCTTTGTGATTGTCTCCACCCCCCCTCCAGGTATCACCCATCATCTTCCCCATTATCCCCAGTGTATTTATACCTGTGTTCTCTGTTGTCTGTTGCCAGTTCGCTTTGTTTCGTCAAGCTCCTTTTGCCCTCCTGTCTCTCTATTGTTCCCGTTTCCTAGTTTTCCCAGTGTTGACCATTCTGCCTGCCGTCCTGTACCTTTTCCCCACATTATCTGGATTACTGACCTCTGCCTGACCCTGAGCCTGTCTTTTGCCTGTCCCTATTCGATTGAATAGACTTTTGTTACTTCGACGTTGTCCACATCTGGGTCTTACCTTTAAACGTGATACACAATGGTAACCTCTTAGAGACTTACCCAGAAACACTCACAGCTCATGTATTGACACGGACACACACGCACACACGCACACGCACACACGCACACGCACACGCGCACACGCACACGCACACGCACACGCACACGCACACACACACACACACACACACACACACACACACACACACACACACACACACACAGGGTTCAGTGGGATAAAAAATCTCTCTTTCTAGTGAGCCAGAAATCATGAGGGGACATCTGTAGTCAAATTAGCAGTTGCTGTCGGTAGACTGGAGTAGTGTGTGTGTGTGTGTGTGTGTGTGTGTGTGTGTGTGTGTGTGTGTGTGTGTGTGTGTGTGTGAAATTATTCAGTGAGTTTTATACTCCCATTGATTTAAGGTTATGATCGTTCAGAGTCGCACCACAAAAGCCTGACAGGTCCCTCCATTCACATGCTTCATAGAGCCATCATTCTCACAGCCAGCTAATGAGCAGGGTCGTAATCGGGACAGATTCCACTGTGGAATAGCTCTATGAAACCATGTTGCTGAATATTTTAGCCCATCGAAAGACAGGGAAGAGGAGGAAGATTGCCGTCCGTCTGTCTGTCTGCCTGCCTGCCTGTCAGCTTGGGTGTTGTGTAATTTTGTAATAAGGCAATCTTCCTCCTCACGCGCTACAGAGGGTAGTGCGTATGGCCAAGCTCCCTGCCACCCAGGACCTCTATACCAGGCGGTGTCAGAGGGTAGTGCGTACGGCCAAGCTCCCTGCCACCCAGGACCTCTATACCAGGCGGTGTCAGAGGGTAGCGCATACGGCCAAGCTCCCTGCCACCCAGGACCTCTATACCAGGCGGTGTCAGAGGGTAGCGCGTACGGCCAAGCTCCCTGCCACCCAGGACCTCTATACCAGGCAGTGTCAGAGGGTAGCGCATACGGCCAAGCTCCCTGCCACCCAGGACCTCTATACCAGGCGGTGTCAGAGGGTAGTGCGTACGGCCAAGCTCCCTGCCACCCAGGACCTCTATACCAGGCGGTGTCAGAGGGTAGCGCATACGGCCAAGCTCCCTGCCACCCAGGACCTCTATACCAGTCGGTGTCAGAGGGTAGTGCGTACGGCCAAGCTCCCTGCCACCCAGGACCTCTATACCAGGCGGTGTCAGAGGAAGAAAATACAAATTGTCAAGACTCCAGCCACCCAAATCATAGATTGTGCTCTCTGCTACAACACGGCAAGTGGATGCACCAAGTCTGGAACCAACGGGACCCTTGAACAGCTTCCACCCCCCCAAGCCATAAAACTGCTAAATGGCTATTTAAATAGCTACCCGGACTATCTGCATTGACTCTTTTGACTCATCAAATACCCTGCTGTTACGGTCTATTATCTATCCTTTACCCCTACCTACAGTATACTGCTGTTACTGTCTATTATCTATCCTTTACCCCTACCTACAGTATACTGCTGTTACTGTCTATTATCTATCCTTTACCCCTACCTACAGTATACTGCTGTTACTGTCTATTATCTATCCTTTGCCCCTACCTACAGTATACTGCTGTTACTGTCTATTATCTATCCTTTACCCATACCTACAGTATACTGCTGTTACTGTCTATTATCTATCCTTTGCCCATACCTACAGTATACTGCTGTTACTGTCTATTATCTATCCTTTACCCCTACCTACAGTATACTGCTGTTACTGTCTATTATCTATCCTTTACCCTACCTACAGTATACTGCTGTTACTGTCTATTATCTATCCTTTACCCCTACCTACAGTATACTGCTGTTACTGTCTATTATCTATCCTTTACCCCTACCTACAGTATACTGCTGTTACTGTCTATTATCTATCCTTTACCCCTACCTACAGTATACTGCTGTTACTGTCTATTATCTATCCTTTACCCTACCTACAGTATACTGCTGTTACTGTCTATTATCTATCCTTTGCCCTACCTACGGTATACTGCTGGTACAGTCTATTATCTATCCTGTTGCCTAGTAATGTTACCACTACCTACAGTATACTGCTGTTACTGTCTTTTATCTATCCTTTACCCCTACAGTCTACTGCTGTTACTGTCTATTATCTATCCTTTACCCCTACCTACAGTCTACTGCTGTTACTGTCTATTATCTATCCTTTACCCCTACCTACAGTATACTGCTGTTACTATCTATTATCTATCCTTTACCCATACCTACAGTCTACTGCTGTTACTGTCTATTATCTATCCTTTGCCCATACCTACAGTATACTGCTGTTACTGTCTATTATCTATCCTTTACCCCTACCTACAGTATACTGCTGTTACTGTCTATTATCTATCCTTTACCCCTACCTACAGTATACTGCTGTTACTGTCTATTATCTATCCTTTACCCTACCTACAGTATACTGCTGTTACTGTCTATTATCTATCCTTTACCCCTACCTACAGTATACTGCTGTTACTGTCTATTATCTATCCTTTACTCCTACCTACAGTATACTGCTGCTACTGTCTATTATCTATCATTTACTAGCTACAGTATACTGCTGTTACTGTCTATTATCTATCCTTTACCCCTACCTACAGTATACTGCTGCTACTGTCTATTATCTATCCTTTACCCATACCTACAGTATACTGCTGTTACTGTCTATTATCTATCCTTTACCCCTACCTACAGTATACTGCTGTTACTGTCTATTATCTATCCTTTACCCTACCTACAGCATACTGCTGTTACTGTCTATTATCTATCCTTTACCCATACCTACAGTATACTGCTGTTACTGTCTATTATCTATCCTTTACTCCCTACCTACAGTATACTGCTGTTACTGTCTATTATCTATCCTTTACCCCTACCTACAGTATACTGCTGTTACTGTCTATTATCTATCCTTTACCCATACCTACAGTATACTGCTGTTACTGTCTATTATCTATCCTTTACCCCTACCTACAGTATACTGCTGTTACTGTCTATTATCTATCCTTTACCCCTACCTACAGTATACTGCTGTTACTGTCTATTATCTATCCTTTACCCCTACCTACAGTATACTGCTGTTACTGTCTATTATCTATCCTTTACCCCTATCGGTATACTGCTGGTACAGTCTATTATCTATCCTGTTGCCTAGTAATGTTACCACTACCTACAGTATACTGCTGTTACTGTCTTTTATCTATCCTTTACCCATACCTACAGTCTACTGCTGTTACTGTCTATTATCTATCCTTTACCCTACCTACAGTCTACTGCTGTTACTGTCTATTATCTATCCTTCACCCCTACCTACAGTATACTGCTGTTACTATCTATTATCTATCCTTTACCCATACCTACAGTCTACTGCTGTTACTGTCTATTATCTATCCTTTGCCCATACCTACAGTATACTGCTGTTACTGTCTATTATCTATCCTTTACCCCTACCTACAGTATACTGCTGTTACTGTCTATTATCTATCCTTTACCCCTACCTACAGTATACTGCTGTTACTGTCTATTATCTATCCTTTACCCTACCTACAGTATACTGCTGTTACTGTCTATTATCTATCCTTTACCCCTACCTACAGTATACTGCTGTTACTGTCTATTATCTATCCTATCCTACAGTTACTGCTGCTACTGTCTATTATCTATCATTTACCCTAGCTACAGTATACTGCTGTTACTGTCTATTATCTATCCTTTACCCCTACCTACAGTATACTGCTGCTACTGTCTATTATCTATCCTTTACCCATACCTACAGTATACTGCTGTTACTGTCTATTATTTATCCTTTACCCCTACCTACAGTATACTGCTGTTACTGTCTATTATCTATCCTTTACCCCTACCTACAGCATACTGCTGTTACTGTCTATTATCTATCCTTTACCCATACCTACAGTATACTGCTGTTACTGTCTATTATCTATCCTTTACCCCTACCTACAGTATACTGCTGTTACTGTCTATTATCTATCCTTTACCCCTACCTACAGTATACTGCTGTTACTGTCTATTATCTATCCTTTACCCATACCTACAGTATACTGCTGTTACTGTCTATTATCTATCCTTTACCCCTACCTACAGTATACTGCTGCTACTGTCTATTATCTATCCTTTACCCATACCTACAGTATACTGCTGTTACTGTCTATTATCTATCCTTTACCCCTACCTACAGTATACTGCTGTTACTGTCTATTATCTATCCTTTACCCCTACCTACAGCATACTGCTGTTACTGTCTATGATCTATCCTTTACCCATACCTACAGTATACTGCTGTTACTGTCTATTATCTATCCTTTACCCCTACCTACAGTATACTGCTGTTACTGTCTATTATCTATCCTTTACCCCTACCTACAGTATACTGCTGTTACTGTCTATTATCTATCCTTTGCCCTACCTACAGTATACTGCTGTTACTGTCTATTATCTATCCTTTACTCCCTACCTACAGTATACTGCTGTTACTGTCTATTATCTATCCTTTACTCCATACCTACAGTATACTGCTGTTACTGTCTATTATCTATCCTTTACCCCTACCTACAGTATACTGCTGTTACTGTCTATTATCTATCCTTTACCCCTACCTACAGTATACTGCTGTTACTGTCTATTATCTATCCTTTATCCCTACCTACAGTATACTGCTGTTACTATCTATTATCTATCCTTTACCCCTACCTACAGTATACTGCTGTTACTGTCTATTATCTATCCTTTGCCCATACCTACAGTATACTGCTGTTACTGTCTATTATCTATCCTTTACCCATACCTACAGTATACTGCTGTTACTGTCTATTATCTATCCTTTACCCCTACCTACAGTATACTGCTGTTACTGTCTATTATCTATCCTTTACCCCTACCTACAGTATACTGCTGTTACTGTCTATTATCTATCCTTTACCCCTACCTACAGTATACTGCTGTTACTGTCTATTATCTATCCTTTATCCCTACCTACAGTATACTGCTGTTACTGTCTATTATCTATCCTTTACCCCTACCTACAGTATACTGCTGTTACTGTCTATTATCTATCCTTTACCCCTACCTACAGTATACTGCTGTTACTGTCTATTATCTATCCTTTACCCATACCTACAGTATACTGCTGTTACTGTCTATTATCTATCCTTTACCCCTACCTACAGTATACTGCTGTTACTGTCTATTATCTATCCTTTACCCCTACCTACAGTATACTGCTGTTACTGTCTATTATCTATCCTTTACCCATACCTACAGTATACTGCTGTTACTGTCTATTATCTATCCTTTACCCCTACCTACAGTATACTGCTGTTACTGTCTATTATCTATCCTTTTTACCCCTACCTACAGTATACTGCTGTTACTGTCTATTATCTATCCTTTATACCTACCTACAGTATACTGCTGTTACTGTCTATTATCTATCCTTTACCCCTACCTACAGTATACTGCTGCTACTGTCTATTATCTATCCTTTACCCCTACCTACAGTATACTGCTGTTACTGTCTATTATCTATCCTTTACCCCTACCTACAGTATACTGCTGTTACTGTCTATTATCTATCCTTTACCCCTACCTACAGTATACTGCTGCTACTGTCTATTATCTATCCTTTACCCATACCTACAGTATACTGCTGTTACTGTCTATTATCTATCCTTTACCCCTACCTACAGTATACTGCTGTTACTGTCTATTATCTATCCTTTACCCCTACCTACAGTATACTGCTGTTACTGTCTATTATCTATCCTTTATCCCTACCTACAGTATACTGCTGTTACTATCTATTATCTATCCTTTACCCCTACCTACAGTATACTGCTGTTACTGTCTATTATCTATCCTTTGCCCATACCTACAGTATACTGCTGTTACTGTCTATTATCTATCCTTTACCCCTACCTACAGTATACTGCTGTTACTGTCTATTATCTATCCTTTACCCCTACCTACAGTATACTGCTGTTACTGTCTATTATCTATCCTTTACCCCTACCTACAGTATACTGCTGTTACTGTCTATTATCTATCCTTTACCCCTACCTACAGTATACTGCTGTTACTGTCTATTATCTATCCTTTACCCTACCTACAGTATACTGCTGTTACTGTCTATTATCTATCCTTTACCCTACCTACAGTATACTACTGTCTATTATCTATCCTTTTACCCCTACCTACAGTATACTGCTGTTACTGTCTATTATCTATCCTTTACTCCCTACCTACAGTATACTGCTGCTACTGTCTATTATCTATCCTTTACCCATACCTACAGTATACTGCTGTTACTGTCTATTATCTATCCTTTACCCCTACCTACAGTATACTGCTGTTACTGTCTATTATCTATCCTTTACTCTACCTACAGTATACTGCTGTTACTGTCTATTATCTATCCTTTACCCCTACCTACAGTATACTGCTGTTACTGTCTATTATCTATCCTTTACCCATACCTACAGTATACTGCTGTTACTGTCTATTATCTATCCTTTATACCTACCTACAGTATACTGCTGTTACTGTCTATTATCTATCCTTTACCCTACCTACAGTATACTGCTGCTACTGTCTATTATCTATCCTTTACCCCTACCTACAGTATACTGCTGTTACTGTCTATTATCTATCCTTTACCCCTACCTACAGTATACTGCTGCTACTGTCTATTATCTATCCTTTACCCATACCTACAGTATACTGCTGTTACTGTCTATTATCTATCCTTTACCCCTACCTACAGTATACTGCTGTTACTGTCTATTATCTATCCTTTACCCCTACCTACAGTATACTGCTGTTACTGTCTATTATCTATCCTTTATCCCTACCTACAGTATACTGCTGTTACTATCTATTATCTATCCTTTACCCCTACCTACAGTATACTGCTGTTACTGTCTATTATCTATCCTTTGCCCATACCTACAGTATACTGCTGTTACTGTCTATTATCTATCCTTTACCCTACCTACAGTATACTGCTGTTACTGTCTATTATCTATCCTTTACCCTACCTACAGTATACTGCTGTTACTGTCTATTATCTATCCTTTACCCCTACCTACAGTATACTGCTGTTACTGTCTATTATCTATCCTTTACCCTACCTACAGTATACTGCTGTTACTGTCTATTATCTATCCTTTACCCCTACCTACAGTATACTGCTGTTACTGTCTATTATCTATCCTTTACCCTACCTACAGTATACTGCTGCTACTGTCTATTATCTATCCTTTACCCCTACCTACAGTATACTGCTGTTACTGTCTATTATCTATCCTTTACCCCTACCTACAGTATACTGCTGCTACTGTCTATTATCTATCCTTTACCCATACCTACAGTATACTGCTGTTACTGTCTATTATCTATCCTTTACCCCTACCTACAGTATACTGCTGTTACTGTCTATTATCTATCCTTTACCCCTACCTACAGTATACTGCTGTTACTGTCTATTATCTATCCTTTACCCTACCTACAGTATACTGCTGTTACTGTCTATTATCTATCCTTTACTCCCTACCTACAGTATACTGCTGTTACTGTCTATTATCTATCCTTTACCCTACCTACAGTATACTGCTGTTACTGTCTATTATCTATCCTTTACCCATACCTACAGTATACTGCTGTTACTGTCTATTATCTATCCTTTACCCCTACCTACAGTATACTGCTGTTACTGTCTATTATCTATCCTTTACCCCTACCTACAGTATACTGCTGTTACTGTCTATTATCTATCCTTTACTCCCTACCTACAGTATACTGCTGTTACTGTCTATTATCTATCCTTTACCCATACCTACAGTATACTGCTGTTACTGTCTATTATCTATCCTTTACCCTACCTACAGTATACTGCTGTTACTGTCTATTATCTATCCTTTACTCCCTACCTACAGTATACTGCTGTTACTGTCTATTATCTATCCTTTACCCCTACCTACAGTATACTGCTGTTACTGTCTATTATCTATCCTTTACCCTACCTACAGTATACTGCTGTTACTGTCTTTTATCTATCCTATCCTACAGTCTACTGCTGTTACTGTCTATTATCTATCCTTTACCCTACCTACAGTATACTGCTGTTACTATCTATTATCTATCCTTTACCCGTACCTACAGTATACTGCTGTTACTGTCTATTATCTATCCTTTGCCCATACCTACAGTATACTGCTGTTACTGTCTATTATCTATCCTTTACCCCTACCTACAGTATACTGCTGTTACTGTCTATTATCTATCCTTTACCCCTACCTACAGTATACTGCTGTTACTGTCTATTATCTACCCTTTACCCCTACCTACAGTATACTGCTGTTACTGTCTATTATCTATCCTTTACCCCTACCTACAGTATACTGCTGTTACTGTCTTTTATCTATCCTTTACCCCTACAGTCTACTGCTGTTACTGTCTATTATCTATCCTTTACCCCTACCTACAGTATACTGCTGTTACTGTCTATTATCTATCCTTTACCCCTACGTACAGTATACTGCTGTTACTGTCTATTATCTATCCTTTACCCCTACCTACAGTATACTGCTGTTACTGTCTATTATCTATCCTTTACCCCTACCTACAGTATACTGCTGTTACTGTCTATTATCTATCCTTTACCCCTATGTACGGTATACTGCTGGTACAGTCTATTATCTATCCTGTTGCCTAGTAATGTTACCACTACCTACAGTATACTGCTGTTACTGTCTTTTATCTATCCTTTACCCCTACAGTCTACTGCTGTTACTGTCTATTATCTATCCTTTACCCATACCTACAGTATACTGCTGTTACTATCTATTATTTATCCTTTACCCCTACCTACAGTATACTGCTGTTACTGTCTATTATCTATCCTTTGCCCATACCTACAGTATACTGCTGTTACTGTCTATTATCTATCCTTTACCCCTACCTACAGTATACTGCTGTTACTGTCTATTATCTATCCTTTACCCCTACCTACAGTATACTGCTGTTACTGTCTATTATCTATCCTTTACCCCTACCTACAGTATACTGCTGTTACTGTCTATTATCTATCCTTTACCCCTACCTACAGTATACTGCTGTTACTGTCTATTATCTATCCTTTACCCCTACCTACAGTATACTGCTGTTACTGTCTATTATCTATCCTTTACCCCTACCTACAGTATACTGCTGCTACTGTCTATTATCTATCCTTTACCCCTACCTACAGTATACTGCTGTTACTGTCTATTATCTATCCTTTACCCCTACGTACAGTATACTGCTGGTACAGTCTATTATCTATCCTGTTGCCTAGTAATGTTACCACTACCTACAGTATACTGCTGTTACTGTCTTTTATCTATCCTTTACCCCTACAGTCTACTGCTGTTACTGTCTATTATCTATCCTTTACCCCTACCTACAGTATACTGCTGTTACTATCTATTATCTATCCTTTACCCCTACCTACAGTATACTGCTGTTACTGTCTATTATCTATCCTTTGCCCATACCTACAGTATACTGCTGTTACTGTCTATTATCTATCCTTTACCCCTACCTACAGTATACTGCTGTTACTGTCTATTATCTATCCTTTACCCCTACCTACAGTATACTGCTGTTACTGTCTATTATCTATCCTTTACCCCTACCTACAGTATACTGCTGTTACTGTCTATTATCTATCCTTTACCCCTACCTACAGTATACTGCTGTTACTGTCTATTATCTATCCTTTACCCCTACCTACAGTATACTGCTGTTACTGTCTATTATCTATCCTTTAACCCTACCTACAGTATACTGCTGTTACTGTCTATTATCTATCCTTTACCCCTATGTACGGTATACTGCTGGTACAGTCTATTATCTATCCTGTTGCCTAGTAATGTTACCACTACCTACAGTATACTGCTGTTACTGTCTTTTATCTATCCTTTACCCCTACAGTCTACTGCTGTTACTGTCTATTATCTATCCTTTACCCATACCTACAGTATACTGCTGTTACTATCTATTATTTATCCTTTACCCCTACCTACAGTATACTGCTGTTACTGTCTATTATCTATCCTTTGCCCATACCTACAGTATACTGCTGTTACTGTCTATTATCTATCCTTTACCCCTACCTACAGTATACTGCTGTTACTGTCTATTATCTATCCTTTACCCCTACCTACAGTATACTGCTGTTACTGTCTATTATCTATCCTTTACCCCTACCTACAGTATACTGCTGTTACTGTCTATTATCTATCCTTTACCCCTACCTACAGTATACTGCTGTTACTGTCTATTATCTATCCTTTACCCCTACCTACAGTATACTGCTGTTACTGTCTATTATCTATCCTTTACCCCTACCTACAGTATACTGCTGCTACTGTCTATTATCTATCCTTTACCCCTACCTACAGTATACTGCTGTTACTGTCTATTATCTATCCTTTACCCCTACCTACAGTATACTGCTGCTATTGTCTATTATCTATCCTTTACCCATACCTACAGTATACTGCTGTTACTGTCTATTATCTATCCTTTACCCCTACCTACGGTATACTGCTGTTACTGTCTATTATCTATCCTTTACCCTACCTACAGTATACTGCTGTTACTGTCTATTATCTATCCTTTGCCCTACCTACAGTATACTGCTGTTACTGTCTATTATCTATCCTTTACCCCTACGTACGGTATACTGCTGGTACAGTCTATTATCTATCCTGTTGCCTAGTAATGTTACCACTACCTACAGTATACTGCTGTTACTGTCTTTTATCTATCCTTTACCCATACCTACAGTATACTGCTGTTACTGTCTATTATCTATCCTTTACCCCTACCTACAGTATACTGCTGTTACTATCTATTATCTATCCTTTACCCCTACCTACAGTATACTGCTGTTACTGTCTATTATCTATCCTTTGCCCATACCTACAGTATACTGCTGTTACTGTCTATTATCTATCCTTTACCCCTACCTACAGTATACTGCTGTTACTGTCTATTATCTATCCTTTACCCCTACCTACAGTATACTGCTGTTACTGTCTATTATCTATCCTTTACCCCTACCTACAGTATACTGCTGTTACTGTCTATTATCTATCCTTTACCCCTACCTACAGTATACTGCTGTTACTGTCTATTATCTATCCTTTACTCCCTACCTACAGTATACTGCTGTTACTGTCTATTATCTATCCTTTACCCCTACCTACAGTATACTGCTGTTACTGTCTATTATCTATCCTTTACCCCTATGTACGGTATACTGCTGGTACAGTCTATTATCTATCCTGTTGCCTAGTAATGTTACCACTACCTACAGTATACTGCTGTTACTGTCTTTTATCTATCCTTTACCCCTACAGTCTACTGCTGTTACTGTCTATTATCTATCCTTTACCCATACCTACAGTATACTGCTGTTACTATCTATTATTTATCCTTTACCCCTACCTACAGTATACTGCTGTTACTGTCTATTATCTATCCTTTGCCCATACCTACAGTATACTGCTGTTACTGTCTATTATCTATCTTTACCCCTACCTACAGTATACTGCTGTTACTGTCTATTATCTATCCTTTGCCCATACCTACAGTATACTGCTGTTACTGTCTATTATCTATCTTTACCCCTACCTACAGTATACTGCTGTTACTGTCTATTATCTATCCTTTACCCATACCTACAGTATACTGCTGTTACTGTCTATTATCTATCTTTACCCCTACCTACAGTATACTGCTGTTACTGTCTATTATCTATCCTTTGCCCATACCTACAGTATACTGCTGTTACTGTCTATTATCTATCTTTACCCCTACCTACAGTATACTGCTGTTACTGTCTATTATCTATCCTTTACCCATACCTACAGTATACTGCTGTTACTATCTATTATTTATCCTTTACCCCTACCTACAGTATACTGCTGTTACTGTCTATTATCTATCCTTTGCCCATACCTACAGTATACTGCTGTTACTGTCTATTATCTATCTTTACCCCTACCTACAGTATACTGCTGTTACTGTCTATTATCTATCCTTTACCCCTACCTACAGTATACTGCTGTTACTGTCTATTATCTATCCTTTACCCCTACCTACAGTATACTGCTGTTACTGTCTATTATCTATCCTTTACCCCTACCTACAGTATACTGCTGCTACTGTCTATTATCTATCCTTTACCCATACCTACAGTATACTGCTGTTACTGTCTATTATCTATCCTTTACCCCTACCTACGGTATACTGCTGTTACTGTCTATTATCTATCCTTTACCCCTACCTACAGTATACTGCTGTTACTGTCTATTATCTATCCTTTCCCTACCTACAGTATACTGCTGTTACTGTCTATTATCTATCCTTTACCCTACCTACAGTATACTGCTGTTACTGTCTATTATCTATCCTTTACCCCTACCTACAGTATACTGCTGTTACTGTCTATTATCTATCCTTTACCCAAACCTAAAGTATACTGCTGTTACTGTCTATTATCTATCCTTTACCCCTACCTACAGTATACTGCTGCTATTGTCTATTATCTATCCTTTACCCATACCTACAGTATACTGCTGTTACTGTCTATTATCTATCCTTTACCCCTACCTACGGTATACTGCTGTTACTGTCTATTATCTATCCTTTACCCCTACCTACAGTATACTGCTGTTACTGTCTATTATCTATCCTTTACCCCTACCTACAGTATACTGCTGTTACTGTCTATTATCTATCCTTTACCCCTACGTACGGTATACTGCTGGTACAGTCTATTATCTATCCTGTTGCCTAGTAATGTTACCACTACCTACAGTATACTGCTGTTACTGTCTTTTATCTATCCTTTACCCATACCTACAGTATACTGCTGTTACTGTCTATTATCTATCCTTTACCCCTACCTACAGTATACTGCTGTTACTATCTATTATCTATCCTTTACCCCTACCTACAGTATACTGCTGTTACTGTCTATTATCTATCCTTTGCCCATACCTACAGTATACTGCTGTTACTGTCTATTATCTATCCTTTACCCCTACCTACAGTATACTGCTGCTATTGTCTATTATCTATCCTTTACCCATACCTACAGTATACTGCTGTTACTGTCTATTATCTATCCTTTACCCCTACCTACGGTATACTGCTGTTACTGTCTATTATCTATCCTTTACCCCTACCTACAGTATACTGCTGTTACTGTCTATTATCTATCCTTTACCCCTACCTACAGTATACTGCTGTTACTGTCTATTATCTATCCTTTACCCCTACGTACGGTATACTGCTGGTACAGTCTATTATCTATCCTGTTGCCTAGTAATGTTACTTCACTACCTACAGTATACTGCTGTTACTGTCTTTTATCTATCCTTTACCCATACCTACAGTATACTGCTGTTACTGTCTATTATCTATCCTTTACCCCTACCTACAGTATACTGCTGTTACTATCTATTATCTATCCTTTACTCCCTACCTACAGTATACTGCTGTTACTGTCTATTATCTATCCTTTGCCCATACCTACAGTATACTGCTGTTACTGTCTATTATCTATCCTTTACCCCTACCTACAGTATACTGCTGTTACTGTCTATTATCTATCCTTTACCCCTACCTACAGTATACTGCTGTTACTGTCTATTATCTATCCTTTACCCCTACCTACAGTATACTGCTGTTACTGTCTATTATCTATCCTTTACCCCTATGTACGGTATACTGCTGGTACAGTCTATTATCTATCCTGTTGCCTAGTAATGTTACCACTACCTACAGTATACTGCTGTTACTGTCTTTTATCTATCCTTTCCCTACAGTCTACTGCTGTTACTGTCTATTATCTATCCTTTACCCATACCTACAGTATACTGCTGTTACTATCTATTATTTATCCTTTACCCCTACCTACAGTATACTGCTGTTACTGTCTATTATCTATCCTTTGCCCATACCTACAGTATACTGCTGTTACTGTCTATTATCTATCATTTACCCCTACCTACAGTATACTGCTGTTACTGTCTATTATCTATCCTTTACCCCTACCTACAGTATACTGCTGTTACTGTCTATTATCTATCCTTTACCCCTACCTACAGTATACTGCTGTTACTGTCTATTATCTATCCTTTACCCCTACCTACAGTATACTGCTGTTACTGTCTATTATCTATCCTTTACCCCTACCTACAGTATACTGCTGTTACTGTCTATTATCTATCCTTTACCCCTACCTACAGTATACTGCTGTTACTGTCTATTATCTATCCTTTACCCTATGTACGGTATACTGCTGGTACAGTCTATTATCTATCCTGTTGCCTAGTAATGTTACCACTACCTACAGTATACTGCTGTTACTGTCTTTTATCTATCCTTTACCCCTACAGTCTACTGCTGTTACTGTCTATTATCTATCCTTTACCCATACCTACAGTATACTGCTGTTACTATCTATTATTTATCCTTTACCCCTACCTACAGTATACTGCTGTTACTGTCTATTATCTATCCTTTGCTTCCATACCTACAGTATACTGCTGTTACTGTCTATTATCTATCTTTACCTACCTACAGTATACTGCTGTTACTGTCTATTATCTATCCTTTACCCTACCTACAGTATACTGCTGTTACTGTCTATTATCTATCCTTTACCCCTACCTACAGTATACTGCTGTTACTGTCTATTATCTATCCTTTACCCCTACCTACAGTATACTGCTGTTACTGTCTATTATCTATCCTTTACCCATACCTACAGTATACTGCTGTTACTGTCTATTATCTATCCTTTTTACAGTATACTGCTGTTACTGTCTATTATCTATCCTTTACCCCTACCTACAGTATACTGCTGTTACTGTCTATTATCTATCCTTTACCCTACCTACAGTATACTGCTGTTACTGTCTATTATCTATCCTTTACCCCTACCTACAGTATACTGCTGGTACAGTCTATTATCTATCCTGTTGCCTAGTAATGTTACCACTACCTACAGTATACTGCTGTTACTGTCTTTTATCTATCCTTTACCCCTACAGTCTACTGCTGTTACTGTCTATTATCTATCCTTTACCCATACCTACAGTATACTGCTGTAACTATCTATTATTTATCCTTTACCCCTACCTACAGTATACTGCTGTTACTGTCTATTATTTTTCTTTTTCCCATACCTACAGTATACTGCTGTTACTGTCTATTATCTATCCTTTACCCTACCTACAGTATACTGCTGTTACTGTCTATTATCTATCCTTTACCCCTACCTACAGTATACTGCTGTTACTGTCTATTATCTATCCTTTACCCCTACCTACAGTATACTGCTGTTACTGTCTATTATCTATCCTTTACCCCTACCTACAGTATACTGCTGTTACTGTCTATTATCTATCCTTTACCCCTACCTACAGTATACTGCTGTTACTGTCTATTATCTATCCTTTACCCCTACGTACGGTATACTGCTGGTACAGTCTATTATCTATCCTGTTGCCTAGTAATGTTACCACTACCTACAGTATACTGCTGTTACTGTCTTTTATCTATCCTTTACCCCTACAGTCTACTGCTGTTACTGTCTATTATCTATCCTTTACCCCTACCTACAGTATACTGCTGTTACTATCTATTATCTATCATTTACCCCTACCTACAGTATACTGCTGTTACTGTCTATTATTTATCCTTTGCCCATACCTACAGTATACTGCTGTTACTGTCTATTATCTATCCTTTACCCCTACCTACAGTATACTGCTGTTACTGTCTATTATCTATCCTTTACCCCTACCTACAGTATACTGCTGTTACTGTCTATTATCTATCCTTTACCCCTACCTACAGTATACTGCTGCTACTGTCTATTATCTGTCCTTTGCCCATACCTACAGTATACTGCTGTTACTGTCTATTATCTATCCTTTACCCCTACCTACAGTATACTGCTGTTACTGTCTATTATCTATCCTTTACCCCTACCTACAGTATACTGCTGTTACTGTCTATTATCTATCCTTTACCCCTACCTACAGTATACTGCTGTTACTGTCTATTATCTATCCTTTACCCCTACCTACAGTATACTGCTGTTACTGTCTATTATCTATCCTTTACCCTACCTACAGTATACTGCTGTTACTGTCTATTATCTATCCTTTGCCCCTACCTACAGTATACTGCTGTTACTGTCTATTATCTATCCTGTTGCCTAGTAATGTTACCACTACCTACAGTATACTGCTGTTACTGTCTTTTATCTATCCTTTACCCCTACAGTCTACTGCTGTTACTGTCTATTATCTATCCTTTACCCCTACCTACAGTATACTGCTGTTACTGTCTATTATCTATCCTTTACCCCTACCTACAGTATACTGCTGTTACTGTCTATTATCTATCCTTTACCCCTACCTACAGTATACTGCTGTTACTATCTATTATCTATCCTTTACCCCTACCTACAGTATACTGCTGTTACTGTCTATTATCTATCCTTTGCCCATACCTACAGTATACTGCTGTTACTGTCTATTATCTATCCTTTACCCCTACCTACAGTATACTGCTGTTACTGTCTATTATCTATCCTTTACCCCTACCTACAGTATACTGCTGTTACTGTCTATTATCTATCCTTTACCCCTACGTACGGTATACTGCTGGTACAGTCTATTATCTATCCTGTTGCCTAGTAATGTTACCACTACCTACAGTATACTGCTGTTACTGTCTTTTATCTATCCTTTACCCCTACAGTCTACTGCTGTTACTGTCTATTATCTATCCTTTACCCATACCTACAGTATACTGCTGTTACTATCTATTATTTATCCTTTACCCCTACCTACAGTATACTGCTGTTACTGTCTATTATTTTTCTTTTTCCCATACCTACAGTATACTGCTGTTACTGTCTATTATCTATCCTTTACCCCTACCTACAGTATACTGCTGTTACTGTCTATTATCTATCCTTTACCCCTACCTACAGTATACTGCTGTTACTGTCTATTATCTATCCTTTACCCCTACCTACAGTATACTGCTGTTACTGTCTATTATCTATCCTTTACCCCTACCTACAGTATACTGCTGTTACTGTCTATTATCTATCCTTTACCCCTACCTACAGTATACTGCTGTTACTGTCTATTATCTATCCTTTACCCCTACGTACGGTATACTGCTGGTACAGTCTATTATCTATCCTGTTGCCTAGTAATGTTACCACTACCTACAGTATACTGCTGTTACTGTCTTTTATCTATCCTTTACCCCTACAGTCTACTGCTGTTACTGTCTATTATCTATCCTTTACCCCTACCTACAGTATACTGCTGTTACTATCTATTATCTATCATTTACCCCTACCTACAGTATACTGCTGTTACTGTCTATTATTTATCCTTTGCTCCATACCTACAGTATACTGCTGTTACTGTCTATTATCTATCCTTTACCCCTACCTACAGTATACTGCTGTTACTGTCTATTATCTATCCTTTACCCCTACCTACAGTATACTGCTGTTACTGTCTATTATCTATCCTTTACCCCTACCTACAGTATACTGCTGCTACTGTCTATTATCTGTCCTTTGCCCATACCTACAGTATACTGCTGTTACTGTCTATTATCTATCCTTTACCCCTACCTACAGTATACTGCTGTTACTGTCTATTATCTATCCTTTACCCCTACCTACAGTATACTGCTGTTACTGTCTATTATCTATCCTTTACCCCTACCTACAGTATACTGCTGTTACTGTCTATTATCTATCCTTTACCCCTACCTACAGTATACTGCTGTTACTGTCTATTATCTATCCTTTACCCCTACCTACAGTATACTGCTGTTACTGTCTATTATCTATCCTTTACCCCTACGTACGGTATACTGCTGGTACAGTCTATTATCTATCCTGTTGCCTAGTAATGTTACCACTACCTACAGTATACTGCTGTTACTGTCTTTTATCTATCCTTTACCCCTACAGTCTACTGCTGTTACTGTCTATTATCTATCCTTTACCCATACCTACAGTATACTGCTGTTACTATCTATTATCTATCCTTTACCCCTACCTACAGTATACTGCTGTTACTGTCTATTATCTATCCTTTGCCCATACCTACAGTATACTGCTGTTACTGTCTATTATCTATCCTTTACCCCTACCTACAGTATACTGCTGTTACTGTCTATTATCTATCCTTTACCCCTACCTACAGTATACTGCTGTTACTGTCTATTATCTATCCTTTACCCCTACCTACAGTATACTGCTGTTACTGTCTATTATCTATCCTTACCCCTACCTACAGTATACTGCTGTTACTGTCTATTATCTATCCTTTACTCCTACCTACAGTATACTGCTGTTAATGTCTATTATCTATCCTTTACCCCTACCTACAGTATACTGCTGCTACTGTCTATTATCTATCCTTTACTCCCTACCTACAGTATACTGCTGTTACTGTCTATTATCTATCCTTTACCCCTACCTACAGTATACTGCTGTTACTATCTATTATCTATCATTTACCCCTACCTACAGTATACTGCTGTTACTGTCTATTATCTATCCTTTGCCGATACCTACAGTATACTGCTGTTACTGTCTATTATCTATCCTTTACCCCTACCTACAGTATACTGCTGTTACTGTCTATTATCTATCCTTTACCCCTACCTACAGTATACTGCTGTTACTGTCTATTATCTATCCTTTACCCCTACCTACAGTATACTGCTGTTACTGTCTATTATCTATCGTTTACCCCTACCTACAGTATACTGCTGTTACTGTCTATTATCTATCCTTTACCCCTACCTACAGTATACTGCTGTTACTGTCTATTATCTATCCTTTACCCCTACCTACAGTATACTGCTGTTACTGTCTATTATCTATCCTTTACCCCTACCTACAGTATACTGCTGTTACTGTCTATTATCTATCCTTTACCCCTACCTACAGTATACTGCTGTTAATGTCTATTATCTATCCTTTACCCCTACCTACAGTATACTGCTGCTACTGTCTATTATCTATCCTTTACCCCTACCTACAGTATACTGCTGTTACTGTCTATTATCTATCCTTTACCCCTACCTACAGTATACTGCTGTTACTATCTATTATCTATCATTTACCCCTACCTACAGTATACTGCTGTTACTGTCTATTATCTATCCTTTGCCGATACCTACAGTATACTGCTGTTACTGTCTATTATCTATCCTTTACCCCTACCTACAGTATACTGCTGTTACTGTCTATTATCTATCCTTTACCCCTACCTACAGTATACTGCTGTTACTGTCTATTATCTATCCTTTACCCCTACCTACAGTATACTGCTGTTACTGTCTATTATCTATCCTTTACCCCTACCTACAGTATACTGCTGTTACTGTCTATTATCTATCCTTTACCCCTACCTACAGCATACTGCTGTTACTGTCTATTATCTATCCTTTACCCATACCTACAGCATACTGCTGTTACTGTCTATTATCTATCCTTTACCCCTACCTACAGTATACTGCTGTTACTGTCTATTATCTATCCTTTACCTCTACCTACAGTATACTGCTGTTACTGTCTATTATCTATCCTTTACCCCTACCTACAGTATACTGCTGTTACTGTCTATTATCTATCCTTTACCCCTACCTACAGTATACTGCTGTTACTGTCTATTATCTATCCTTTACCCCTACCTACAGTATACTGCTGCTACTGTCTATTATCTATCCTTTACCCCTACAGTCTACTGCTGTTACTGTCTATTATCTATCATTTACCCCTACCTACAGTATACTGCTGTTACTGTCTATTATCTATCCTTTACCCCTACCTACAGTATACTGCTGTTACTGTCTATTATCTATCCTTTACCCATACCTACAGTATACTGCTGTTACTGTCTATTATCTATCCTTTACCCATACCTACAGTATACTGCTGTTACTGTCTATTATATATCCTTTACCCCTACCTACAGTATACTGTTACTGTCTATTATCTATCCTTTACCCCTACCTACAGTATACTGCTGTTACTGTCTATTATCTATCCTTTACCCTACCTACAGTATACTGCTGCTACTGTCTATTATCTATCCTTTACCCCTACAGTCTACTGCTGTTACTGTCTATTATCTATCATTTACCCCTACCTACAGTATACTGCTGTTACTGTCTATTATCTATCCTTTACCCCTACCTACAGTATACTGCTGTTACTGTCTATTATCTATCCTTTACCCATACATACAGTATACTGCTGTTACTGTCTATTATCTATCCTTTACCCATACCTACAGTATACTGCTGTTACTGTCTATTATATATCCTTTACCCCTACCTACAGTATACTGCTGTTACTGTCTATTATCTATCCTTTACCCCTACCTACAGTATACTGCTGTTACTGTCTATTATCTATCCTTTACCCCTACCTACAGTATACTGCTGTTACTGTCTATTATCTATCCTTTACCCATACCTACAGTATACTTCTGTTACTATCTATTATCTATCCTTTACTCCCTACCTACAGTATACTGCTGTTACTGTCTATTATCTATCCTTTACCCATACCTACAGTATACTGCTTTACTGTCTATTATCTATCCTTTACCCCTACCTACAGTATACTGCTGTTACTGTCTATTATCTATCCTTTACCCATACCTACAGTATACTGCTGTTACTGTCTATTATCTATCCTTTACCCCTACCTACAGTATGCTGCTGTTACTGTCTATTATCTATCCTTTACCCTACCTACAGTATACTGCTGTTACTGTCTATTATCTATCCTTTACCCCTACCTACAGTATACTGCTGTTACTGTCTATTATCTATCCTTTACCCCTACAGTCTACTGCTGTTACTGTCTATTATCTATCCTTTACCCCTACCTACAGTATACTGCTGTTACTGTCTATTATCTATCCTTTACCCCTACCTACAGTATACTGCTGTTACTGTCTATTATCTATCCTTTACCCCTACCTACAGTATACTGCTGTTACTGTCTATTATCTATCCTTTACCCATACCTACAGTGTACTGCTGTTACTGTCTATTATCTATCCTTTACCAATACCTACAGTATACTGCTGTTACTGTCTATTATCTATCCTTTACCCCTACCTACAGTATACTGCTGTTACTATCTATTATCTATCCTTTACCCCTACCTACAGTATAATGCTGTTACTGTCTATTATCTATCATTTACCCCTACCTACAGTATACTGCTGTTACTGTCTTATCTATCCTTTACCCCTACCTACAGTGTACTGCTGTTACTGTCTATTATCTATCCTTTACCCCTACCTACAGTATACTGCTGTTACTGTATATTATCTATCCTTTACCCCTACCTACAGTATACTGCTGTTACTGTCTATTATCTATCCTTTACCCCTACCTACAGTATACTGCTGTTACTGTCTATTATCTATCCTTTACCCCTACCTACAGTATACTGCTGTTACTGTCTATTATCTATCCTTTACCCCTACCTAATGTTTACTGCTGTTACTGTCTATTATCTATCCTTTACCCCTACCTACAGTATACTGCTGTTACTGTCTATTATCTATCCTTTACCCCTACCTACAGTATACTGCTGTTACTGTCTATTATCTATCCTTTACTCCCTACCTACAGTATACTGCTGTTACTGTCTATTATCTATCCTTTACCCCTACCTACAGTATACTGCTGTTACTGTCTATTATCTATCCTTTACCCCTACCTACAGTATACTGCTGTTACTGTCTATTATCTATCCTTTACCCATACCTACAGTATACTGCTGTTACTGTCTATTATATATCCTTGTTCCTACCTACAGTATACTGCTGTTACTGTCTATTATCTATCCTTTACCCTACCTACAGTATACTGCTGCTACTGTCTATTATCTATCCTTTACCCCTACAGTCTACTGCTGTTACTGTCTATTATCTATCATTTACCCCTACCTACAGTATACTGCTGTTACTGTCTATTATCTATCCTTTACCCTACCTACAGTATACTGCTGTTACTGTCTATTATCTATCCTTTACCCATACATACAGTATACTGCTGTTACTGTCTATTATCTATCCTTTACCCATACCTACAGTATACTGCTGTTACTGTCTATTATATATCCTTTACCCCTACCTACAGTATACTGCTGTTACTGTCTATTATCTATCCTTTACTCCCTACCTACAGTATACTGCTGTTACTGTCTATTATCTATCCTTTACCCCTACCTACAGTATACTGCTGTTACTGTCTATTATCTATCCTTTACCCATACCTACAGTATACTTCTGTTACTATCTATTATCTATCCTTTACCCCTACCTACAGTATACTGCTGTTACTGTCTATTATCTATCCTTTACCCATACCTACAGTATACTGCTTTTACTGTCTATTATCTATCCTTTATTCCTACCTACAGTATACTGCTGTTACTGTCTATTATCTATCCTTTACTCCATACCTACAGTATACTGCTGTTACTGTCTATTATCTATCCTTTACCCCTACCTACAGTATGCTGCTGTTACTGTCTATTATCTATCCTTTACTCCCTACCTACAGTATACTGCTGTTACTGTCTATTATCTATCCTTTACCCCTACCTACAGTATACTGCTGTTACTGTCTATTATCTATCCTTTACCCCTACAGTCTACTGCTGTTACTGTCTATTATCTATCCTTTACCCCTACCTACAGTATACTGCTGTTACTGTCTATTATCTATCCTTTACCCCTACCTACAGTATACTGCTGTTACTGTCTATTATCTATCCTTTACCCCTACCTACAGTATACTGCTGTTACTGTCTATTATCTATCCTTTACCCATACCTACAGTGTACTGCTGTTACTGTCTATTATCTATCCTTTACCAATACCTACAGTATACTGCTGTTACTGTCTATTATCTATCCTTTACCCCTACCTACAGTATACTGCTGTTACTATCTATTATCTATCCTTTACCCCTACCTACAGTATAATGCTGTTACTGTCTATTATCTATCATTTACCCCTACCTACAGTATACTGCTGTTACTGTATATTATCTATCCTTTACCCCTACCTACAGTATACTGCTGTTACTGTCTATTATCTATCCTTTACCCCTACCTACAGTATACTGCTGTTACTGTCTTTTATCTATCCTTTACCCCTACAGTATACTGCTGTTACTGTCTTTTATCTATCCTTTACCCCTACAGTCTACTGCTGTTACTGTCTATTATCTATCCTTTATTCCCTACCTACAGTATACTGCTGTTACTGTCTATTATCTATCCTTTACCCCCTACAGTCTACTGCTGTTACTGTCTATTATCTATAATTTACCCCTACCTACAGTATACTGCTGTTACTGTCTATTATCTATCCTTTACCCCTACCTACAGTATACTGCTGTTACTGTCTATTATCTATCCTTTACCCATACCTACAGTATACTGCTTTTACTGTCAATTATCTATCCTTTACCCATACCTACAGTATACTGCTGTTACTGTCTATTATCTATCCTTTACCCCTACCTACAGTATACTGCTGTTACTGTCTATTATCTATCCTTTACCCATACCTACAGTATACTGCTGTTACTGTCTATTATCTATCCTTTACCCATACCTACAGTATACTGCTGTTACTGTCTATTATATATCCTTTACCCCTACCTACAGTATACTGCTGTTACTGTCTATTATCTATCCTTTACCCCTACCTACAGTATACTGCTGTTACTGTCTATTATCTATCCTTTACCCCTACCTACAGTATACTGCTGTTACTGTCTATTATCTATCCTTTACCCATACCTACAGTATACTTCTGTTACTATCTATTATCTATCCTTTACCCCTACCTACAGTATACTGCTGTTACTGTCTATTATCTATCCTTTACCCATACCTACAGTATACTGCTTTTACTGTCTATTATCTATCCTTTACCCCTACCTACAGTATACTGCTGTTACTGTCTATTATCTATCCTTTACCCCTACCTACAGTATACTGCTGTTACTGTCTATTATCTATCCTTTACCCCTACCTACAGTATACTGCTGTTACTGTCTTTTATCTATCCTTTACCCCTACAGTCTACTGCTGTTACTGTCTATTATCTATCCTTTACCCCTACCTACAGTATACTGCTGTTACTGTCTATTATCTATCCTTTACCCCTACAGTCTACTGCTGTTACTGTCTATTATCTATAATTTACCCCTACCTACAGTATACTGCTGTTACTGTCTATTATCTATCCTTTACCCCTACCTACAGTATACTGCTGTTACTGTCTATTATCTATCCTTTACCCCTACCTACAGTATGCTGCTGTTACTGTCTATTATCTATCCTTTACCCCTACCTACAGTATACTGCTGTTACTGTCTATTATCTATCCTTTACCCCTACCTACAGTATACTGCTGTTACTGTCTATTATCTATCCTTTACCCCTACAGTCTACTGCTGTTACTGTCTATTATCTATCCTTACCCTACCTACAGTATACTGCTGTTACTGTCTATTATCTATCCTTTACCCCTACCTACAGTATACTGCTGTTACTGTGTATTACCTATCCTTTACCCATACCTACAGTATACTGCTGTTACTGTCTATTATCTATCCTTTACCCCTACCTACAGTATACTGCTGTTACTGTCTATTATCTATCCTTTACCCATACCTACAGTATACTTCTGTTACTATCTATTATCTATCCTTTACCCCTACCTACAGTATACTGCTGTTACTGTCTATTATCTATCCTTTACCCATACCTACAGTATACTGCTTTTACTGTCTATTATCTATCCTTTACCCTACCTACAGTATACTGCTGTTACTGTCTATTATCTATCCTTTACCCCTACCTACAGTATACTGCTGTTACTGTCTATTATCTATCCTTTACCCCTACCTACAGTATACTGCTGTTACTGTCTTTTATCTATCCTTTACCCCTACAGTCTACTGCTGTTACTGTCTATTATCTATCCTTTACCCCTACCTACAGTATACTGCTGTTACTGTCTATTATCTATCCTTTACCCCTACAGTCTACTGCTGTTACTGTCTATTATCTATAATTTACCCCTACCTACAGTATACTGCTGTTACTGTCTATTATCTATCCTTTACCCCTACCTACAGTATACTGCTGTTACTGTCTATTATCTATCCTTTTCCCTACCTACAGTATGCTGCTGTTACTGTCTATTATCTATCCTTTACCCCTACCTACAGTATACTGCTGTTACTGTCTATTATCTATCCTTTACCCCTACCTACAGTATACTGCTGTTACTGTCTATTATCTATCCTTTACCCCTACAGTCTACTGCTGTTACTGTCTATTATCTATCCTTTACCCCTACCTACAGTATACTGCTGTTACTGTCTATTATCTATCCTTTACCCCTACCTACAGTATACTGCTGTTACTGTCTATTACCTATCCTTTACCCATACCTACAGTATACTGCTGTTACTGTCTATTATCTATCATTTTACCCATACCTACAGTATACTGCTGTTACTGTCTATTATCTATCCTTTACCTACCTACAGTATACTGCTGTTACTGTCTATTATCTATCCTTTACTCCCTACCTACAGTATACTGCTGTTACTGTCTATTATCTATCCTTTACCCCTACCTACAGTATAATGCTGTTACTGTCTATTATCTATCATTTACCCCTACCTACAGTATACTGCTGTTACTGTCTTATCTATCCTTTACCCCTACCTACAGTGTACTGCTGTTACTGTCTATTATCTATCCTTTACCCCTACCTACAGTATACTGCTGTTACTGTCTATTATCTATCCTTTACCCCTACCTACAGTATACTGCTGTTACTGTCTATTATCTATCCTTTACCCCTACCTACAGTATACTGCTGTTACTGTCTATTATCTATCCTTTACCCCTACCTACAGTATACTGCTGTTACTGTCTATTATCTATCCTTTACCCTACCTACAGTATACTGCTGTTACTGTCTATTATCTATCCTTTACCCCTACCTACAGTATACTGCTGTTACTGTCTATTATCTATACTTTACCCTACCTACAGTATACTGCTGTTACTGTCTATTATCTATCCTTTACCCCTACCTACAGTATACTGCTGTTACTGTCTATTATCTATCCTTTACCCCTACCTACAGTATACTGCTGTTACTGTCTATTATCTATCCTTTACCCCTACCTACAGTATACTGCTGTTACTGTCTATTATCTATCCTTTACCCTACCTACAGTATACTGCTGTTACTGTCTATTATCTATCCTTTACCCCTACCTACAGTATACTGCTGTTACTGTCTTTTATCTATCCTTTACCCCTACAGTCTACTGCTGTTACTGTCTATTATCTATCCTTTACCCCTACCTACAGTATACTGCTGTTACTGTCTATTATCTATCCTTTACCCCTACAGTCTACTGCTGTTACTGTCTATTATCTATAATTTACCCCTACCTACAGTATACTGCTGTTACTGTCTATTATCTATCCTTTACCCCTACCTACAGTATACTGCTGTTACTGTCTATTATCTATCCTTTACCCATACCTACAGTATACTGCTGTTACTGTCTATTATCTATCCTTTACCCATACCTACAGTATACTGCTGTTACTGTCTATTATATATCCTTTACCCCTACCTACAGTATACTGCTGTTACTGTCTATTATCTATCCTTTACCCCTACCTACAGTATACTGCTGTTACTGTCTATTATCTATCCTTTACCCCTACCTACAGTATACTGCTGTTACTGTCTATTATCTATCCTTTACCCATACCTACAGTATACTTCTGTTACTATCTATTATCTATCCTTTACTCCCTACCTACAGTATACTGCTGTTACTGTCTATTATCTATCCTTTACCCATACCTACAGTATACTGCTTTTTACTGTCTATTATCTATCCTTTACCCCTACCTACAGTATACTGCTGTTACTGTCTATTATCTATCCTTTACCCCTACCTACAGTATACTGCTGTTACTGTCTATTATCTATCCTTTACCCCTACCTACAGTATACTGCTGTTACTGTCTATTATCTATCCTTTACCCCTACCTACAGTATACTGCTGTTACTGTCTTTATCTATCCTTTACCCCTACAGTCTACTGCTGTTACTGTCTATTATCTATCCTTTACCCCTACCTACAGTATACTGCTGTTACTGTCTATTATCTATCCTTTACCCCTACCTACAGTATACTGCTGTTACTGTCTATTATCTATCCTTTACCCCTACCTACAGTATAATGCTGTTACTGTCTATTATCTATCATTTACCCCTACCTACAGTATACTGCTGTTACTGTCTTATCTATCCTTTACCCCTACCTACAGTGTACTGCTGTTACTGTCTATTATCTATCCTTTACCCCTACCTACAGTATACTGCTGTTACTGTCTATTATCTATCCTTTACCCCTACCTACAGTATACTGCTGTTACTGTCTATTATCTATCCTTTACCCCTACCTACAGTATACTGCTGTTACTGTCTATTATCTATCCTTTACCCCTACCTACAGTATGCTGCTGTTACTGTCTATTATCTATCCTTTATCCCTACCTACAGTATACTGCTGTTACTGTCTATTATCTATCCTTTACCCTACCTACAGTATACTGCTGTTACTGTCTATTATCTATCCTTTACCCCTACAGTCTACTGCTGTTACTGTCTATTATCTATCCTTTACCCTACCTACAGTATACTGCTGTTACTGTCTATTATCTATCATTTACCCCTACCTACAGTATACTGCTGTTACTGTCTATTATCTATCCTTTACCCCTACCTACAGTATACTGCTGTTACTGTCTATTACCTATCCTTTACCCATACCTACAGTATACTGCTGTTACTGTCTATTATCTATCCTTTACCCATACCTACAGTATACTGCTGTTACTGTCTATTATCTATCCTTTACCCCTACCTACAGTATACTGCTGTTACTGTCTATTATCTATCCTTTACCCCTACCTACAGTATACTGCTGTTACTGTCTATTATCTATCCTTTACCCCTACCTACAGTATAATGCTGTTACTGTCTATTATCTATCATTTACCCCTACCTACAGTATACTGCTGTTACTGTCTTATCTATCCTTTACCCCTACCTACAGTGTACTGCTGTTACTGTCTATTATCTATCCTTTACCCCTACCTACAGTATACTGCTGTTACTGTCTATTATCTATCCTTTACCCCTACCTACAGTATACTGCTGTTACTGTCTATTATCTATCCTTTACCCCTACCTACAGTATACTGCTGTTACTGTCTATTATCTATCCTTTACCCCTACCTACAGTATACTGCTGTTACTGTCTATTATCTATCCTTTACCCCTACCTAATGTATACTGCTGTTACTGTCTATTATCTATCCTTTACCCCTACCTACAGTATACTGCTGTTACTGTCTATTATCTATCCTTTTACCCCTACCTACAGTATACTGCTGTTACTGTCTATTATCTATACTTTACTCCCTACCTACAGTATACTGCTGTTACTGTCTATTATCTATCCTTTACCCCTACCTACAGTATACTGCTGTTACTGTCTATTATCTATCCTTTACCCCTACCTACAGTATACTGCTGTTACTGTCTATTATCTATCCTTTACCCCTACCTACAGTATACTGCTGTTACTGTCTATTATCTATCCTTTACCCCTACCTACAGTATACTGCTGTTACTGTCTATTATCTATCCTTTACCCCTACCTACAGTATACTGCTGTTACTGTCTTTTATCTATCCTTTACCCCTACAGTCTACTGCTGTTACTGTCTATTATCTATCCTTTACCCCTACCTACAGTATACTGCTGTTACTGTCTATTATCTATCCATTACCCCTACAGTCTACTGCTGTTACTGTCTATTATCTATAATTTACCCCTACCTACAGTATACTGCTGTTACTGTCTATTATCTATCCTTTACCCCTACCTACAGTATACTGCTGTTACTGTCTATTATCTATCCTTTACCCATACCTACAGTATACTGCTTTTACTGTCTATTATCTATCCTTTACCCATACCTACAGTATACTGCTGTTACTGTCTATTATCTATCCTTTACCCCTACCTACAGTATACTGCTGTTACTGTCTATTATCTATCCTTTACTCCATACCTACAACATACTGCTGTTACTGTCTATTATCTATCCTTTACCCCTACCTACAGTATACTGTTGTTACTGTCTATTATCTATCCTTTACCCCTACCTACAGTATACTGCTGTTACTGTCTATTATCTATCCTTTACCCCTACCTACAGTATACTGCTGTTACTGTCTATTATCTATCCTTTACCCCTACCTACAGTATACTGCTGTTACTGTCTATTACCTATCCTTTACCATACCTACAGTATACTGCTGTTACTGTCTATTATCTATCCTTTACCCATACCTACAGTATACTGCTGTTACTGTCTATTATCTATCCTTTACCCCTACCTACAGTATACTGCTGTTACTGTCTATTATCTATCCTTTACCCCTACCTACAGTATACTGCTGTTACTGTCTATTATCTATCCTTTACCCATACCTACAGTATACTTCTGTTACTATCTATTATCTATCCTTTACCCCTACCTACAGTATACTGCTGTTACTGTCTATTATCTATCCTTTACCCATACCTACAGTATACTGCTTTTACTGTCTATTATCTATCCTTTACCCCTACCTACAGTATACTGCTGTTACTGTCTATTATCTATCCTTTACCCATACCTACAGTATACTGCTGTTACTGTCTATTATCTATCCTTTACCCCTACCTACAGTATGCTGCTGTTACTGTCTATTATCTATCCTTTACCCCTACCTACAGTATACTGCTGTTACTGTCTATTATCTATCCTTATCCCTACCTACAGTATACTGCTGTTACTGTCTATTATCTATCCTTTACCCCTACAGTCTACTGCTGTTACTGTCTATTATCTATCCTTTACCCCTACCTACAGTATACTGCTGTTACTGTCTATTATCTATCCTTTACCCCTACCTACAGTATACTGCTGTTACTGTCTATTATCTATCCTTTACCCCTACCTACAGTATACTGCTGTTACTGTCTATTATCTATCCTTTACCCATACCTACAGTGTACTGCTGTTACTGTCTATTATCTATCCTTTACCAATACCTACAGTATACTGCTGTTACTGTCTATTATCTATCCTTTACCCCTACCTACAGTATACTGCTGTTACTGTCTATTATCTATCCTTTACCCATACCTACAGTGTACTGCTGTTACTGTCTATTATCTATCCTTTACCAATACCTACAGTATACTGCTGTTACTGTATATTATCTATCCTTTACCCCTACCTACAGTATACTGCTGTTACTGTCTATTATCTATCCTTTACCCCTACCTACAGTATACTGCTGTTACTGTCTATTATCTATCCTTTACCCCTACCTACAGTATACTGCTGTTACTGTCTATTATCTATCCTTTACCCCTACCTAATGTTTACTGCTGTTACTGTCTATTATCTATCCTTTTCCCCTACCTACAGTATACTGCTGTTACTGTCTATTATCTATCCTTTACCCCTACCTACAGTATACTGCTGTTACTGTCTATTATCTATCCTTTACCCCTACCTACAGTATACTGCTGTTACTGTCTATTATCTATCCTTTACCCCTACCTACAGTATACTGCTGTTACTGTCTTTTATCTATCCTTTACCCCTACAGTATACTGCTGTTACTGTCTTTTATCTATCCTTTACCCCTACAGTCTACTGCTGTTACTGTCTATTATCTATCCTTTACCCCTACCTACAGTATACTGCTGTTACTGTCTATTATCTATCCTTTACCCCTACAGTCTACTGCTGTTACTGTCTATTATCTATAATTTACCCCTACCTACAGTATACTGCTGTTACTGTCTATTATCTATCCTTTACCCCTACCTACAGTATACTGCTGTTACTGTCTATTATCTATCCTTTACCCATACCTACAGTATACTGCTTTTACTGTCTATTATCTATCCTTTACCCATACCTACAGTATACTGCTGTTACTGTCTATTATCTATCCTTTACCCCTACCTACAGTATACTGCTGTTACTGTCTATTATCTATCCTTTACCCATACCTACAGTATACTGCTGTTACTGTCTATTATCTATCCTTTACCCATACCTACAGTATACTGCTGTTACTGTCTATTATATATCCTTTACCCCTACCTACAGTATACTGCTGTTACTGTATATTATCTAACCTTTACCCCTACCTACAGTATACTGCTGTTACTGTCTATTATCTATCCTTTAGCCCTACCTACAGTATACTGCTGTTACTGTCTATTATCTATCCTTTACCCATACCTACAGTATACTTCTGTTACTATCTATTATCTATCCTTTACCCCTACCTACAGTATACTGCTGTTACTGTCTATTATCTATCCTTTACCCCTACCTACAGTATAATGCTGTTACTGTCTATTATCTATCATTTACCCCTACCTACAGTATACTGCTGTTACTGTCTATTATCTATCCTTTACCCCTACCTACAGTATACTGCTGTTACTGTCTATTATCTATCCTTTACCCCTACCTACAGTATACTGCTGTTACTGTCTATTATCTATCCTTTCCCCCTACAGTCTACTGCTGTTACTGTCTATTATCTATAATTTACCCCTACCTACAGTATACTGCTGTTACTGTCTATTATCTATCCTTTACCCCTACCTACAGTATACTGCTGTTACTGTCTATTATCTATCCTTTACCCCTACCTACAGTATAATGCTGTTACTGTCTATTATCTATCATTTACCCCTACCTACAGTATACTGCTGTTACTGTCTTATCTATCCTTTACCCCTACCTACAGTGTACTGCTGTTACTGTCTATTATCTATCCTTTACCCCTACCTACAGTATACTGCTGTTACTGTCTATAATCTATCCTTTACCCCTACCTACAGTATACTGCTGTTACTGTCTATTATCTATCCTTTACCCCTACCTACAGTATACTGCTGTTACTGTCTATTATCTATCCTTTACCCCTACCTACAGTATGCTGCTGTTACTGTCTATTATCTATCCTTTACCCCTACCTACAGTATACTGCTGTTACTGTCTATTATCTATCCTTTACCCCTACCTACAGTATACTGCTGTTACTGTCTATTATCTATCCTTTACCCCTACAGTCTACTGCTGTTACTGTCTATTATCTATCCTTTACTCCCTACCTACAGTATACTGCTGTTACTGTCTATTATCTATCCTTTACCCTACCTACAGTATACTGCTGTTACTGTCTATTATCTATCCTTTACCCCTACCTACAGTATACTGCTGTTACTGTCTATTACCTATCCTTTACCCATACCTACAGTATACTGCTGTTACTGTCTATTATCTATCCTTTACCCCTACCTACAGTATACTGCTGTTACTGTCTATTATCTATCCTTTACCCTACCTACAGTATACTGCTGTTACTGTCTATTATCTATCCTTTACCCCTACCTACAGTATACAGCTGTTACTGTCTATTATCTATCCTTTACCCCTACCTACAGTATAATGCTGTTACTGTCTATTATCTATCATTTACCCCTACCTACAGTATACTGCTGTTACTGTCTTATCTATCCTTTACCCCTACCTACAGTGTACTGCTGTTACTGTCTATTATCTATCCTTTACCCCTACCTACAGTATACTGCTGTTACTGTCTATTATCTATCCTTTACCCCTACCTACAGTATACTGCTGTTACTGTCTATTATCTATCCTTTACCCTACCTACAGTATACTGCTGTTACTGTCTATTATCTATCCTTTACCCCTACCTACAGTATACTGCTGTTACTGTCTATTATCTATCCTTTACCCTACCTAATGTATACTGCTGTTACTGTCTATTATCTATCCTTTACCCCTACCTACAGTATACTGCTGTTACTGTCTATTATCTATCCTTTACCCCTACCTACAGTATACTGCTGTTACTGTCTATTATCTATACTTTACCCCTACCTACAGTATACTGCTGTTACTGTCTATTATCTATCCTTTACTCCCTACCTACAGTATACTGCTGTTACTGTCTATTATCTATCCTTTACCCCTACCTACAGTATACTGCTGTTACTGTCTATTATCTATCCTTTACCCCTACCTACAGTATACTGCTGTTACTGTCTATTATCTATCCTTTACCCCTACCTACAGTATACTGCTGTTACTGTCTATTATCTATCCTTTACCCCTACCTACAGTATACTGCTGTTACTGTCTTTTATCTATCCTTTACCCCTACAGTCTACTGCTGTTACTGTCTATTATCTATCCTTTACCCCTACCTACAGTATACTGCTGTTACTGTCTATTATCTAACCTTTACCCCTACAGTCTACTGCTGTTACTGTCTATTATCTATAATTTACCCCTACCTACAGTATACTGCTGTTACTGTCTATTATCTATCCTTTACGCCTACCTACAGTATACTGCTGTTACTGTCTATTATCTATCCTTTACCCATACCTACAGTATACTGCTGTTACTGTCTATTATCTATCCTTTACCCATACCTACAGTATACTGCTGTTACTGTCTATTATATATCCTTTACCCCTACCTACAGTATACTGCTGTTACTGTCTATTATCTATCCTTTACCCCTACCTACAGTATACTGCTGTTACTGTCTATTATCTATCCTTTACCCTACCTACAGTATACTGCTGTTACTGTCTATTATCTATCCTTTACCCCTACCTACAGTATACTGCTGTTACTGTCTATTATCTATACTTTACTCCCTACCTACAGTATACTGCTGTTACTGTCTATTATCTATCCTTTACCCTACCTACAGTATACTGCTGTTACTGTCTATTATCTATCCTTTACCTCTACCTACAGTATACTGCTGTTACTGTCTATTATCTATCCTTTACTCCCTACCTACAGTATACTGCTGTTACTGTCTATTATCTATCCTTTACCCTACCTACAGTATACTGCTGTTACTGTCTATTATCTATCCTTTACCCTACCTACAGTATACTGCTGTTACTGTCTTTTATCTATCCTTTACCCCTACAGTCTACTGCTGTTACTGTCTATTATCTATCCTTTACCCCTACCTACAGTATACTGCTGTTACTGTCTATTATCTATCCTTTACCCCTACAGTCTACTGCTGTTACTGTCTATTATCTATCCTTTACCCCTACCTACAGTATACTGCTGTTACTGTCTATTATCTATCCTTTACCCCTACCTAATGTATACTGCTGTTACTGTCTATTATCTATCCTTTACCCCTACCTACAGTATACTGCTGTTACTGTCTATTATCTATCCTTTACCCCTACCTACAGTATACTGCTGTTACTGTCTATTATCTATACTTTACCCCTACCTACAGTATACTGCTGTTACTGTCTATTATCTATCCTTTACCCCTACCTACAGTATACTGCTGTTACTGTCTATTATCTATCCTTTACCCCTACCTACAGTATACTGCTGTTACTGTCTATTATCTATCCTTTACTCCCTACCTACAGTATACTGCTGTTACTGTCTATTATCTATCCTTTACCCCTACCTACAGTATACTGCTGTTACTGTCTATTATCTATCCTTTACCCCTACCTACAGTATACTGCTGTTACTGTCTTTTATCTATCCTTTACCCCTACAGTCTACTGCTGTTACTGTCTATTATCTATCCTTTACCCCTACCTACAGTATACTGCTGTTACTGTCTATTATCTATCCTTTACCCCTACAGTCTACTGCTGTTACTGTCTATTATCTATAATTTACCCCTACCTACAGTATACTGCTGTTACTGTCTATTATCTATCCTTTACCCCTACCTACAGTATACTGCTGTTACTGTCTATTATCTATCCATTACCCATACCTACAGTATACTGCTTTTACTGTCTATTATCTATCCTTTACCCATACCTACAGTATACTGCTGTTACTGTCTATTATCTATCCTTTACCCCTACCTACAGTATACTGCTGTTACTGTCTATTATCTATCCTTTACCCATACCTACAACATACTGCTGTTACTGTCTATTATCTATCCTTTACTCCCTACCTACAGTATACTGTTGTTACTGTCTATTATCTATCCTTTACCCCTACCTACAGTATACTGCTGTTACTGTCTATTATCTATCCTTTACCCCTACCTACAGTATACTGCTTTTACTGTCTATTATCTATCCTTTACCCCTACCTACAGTATACTGCTGTTACTGTCTATTATCTATCCTTTACTCCCTACCTACAGTATACTGCTGTTACTGTCTATTATCTATCCTTTACCCCTACCTACAGTATACTGCTGTTACTGTCTTTTATCTATCCTTTACCCCTACAGTCTACTGCTGTTACTGTCTATTATCTATCCTTTACCCCTACCTACAGTATACTGCTGTTACTGTCTATTATCTATCCTTACCCCTACAGTCTACTGCTGTTACTGTCTATTATCTATAATTTACCCCTACCTACAGTATACTGCTGTTACTGTCTATTATCTATCCTTTACCCCTACCTACAGTATACTGCTGTTACTGTCTATTATCTATCCTTTACCCCTACCTACAGTATGCTGCTGTTACTGTCTATTATCTATCCTTTACCCCTACCTACAGTATACTGCTGTTACTGTCTATTATCTATCCTTTACCCCTACCTACAGTATACTGCTGTTACTGTCTATTATCTATCCTTTACCCCTACAGTCTACTGCTGTTACTGTCTATTATCTATCCTTTACCCCTACCTACAGTATACTGCTGTTACTGTCTATTATCTATCCTTTACCCCTACCTACAGTATACTGCTGTTACTGTCTATTACCTATCCTTTACCCATACCTACAGTATACTGCTGTTACTGTCTATTATCTATCCTTTACCCCTACCTACAGTATACTGCTGTTACTGTCTATTATCTATCCTTTACCCATACCTACAGTATACTTCTGTTACTATCTATTATCTATCCTTTACCCCTACCTACAGTATACTGCTGTTACTGTCTATTATCTATCCTTTACCCATACCTACAGTATACTGCTTTTACTGTCTATTATCTATCCTTTACCCCTACCTACAGTATACTGCTGTTACTGTCTATTATCTATCCTTTACCCCTACCTACAGTATACTGCTGTTACTGTCTATTATCTATCCTTTACCCCTACCTACAGTATACTGCTGTTACTGTCTTTTATCTATCCTTTACCCCTACAGTCTACTGCTGTTACTGTCTATTATCTATCCTTTACCCCTACCTACAGTATACTGCTGTTACTGTCTATTATCTATCCTTTACCCCTACAGTCTACTGCTGTTACTGTCTATTATCTATAATTTACCCCTACCTACAGTATACTGCTGTTACTGTCTATTATCTATCCTTTGCCCTACCTACAGTATACTGCTGTTACTGTCTATTATCTATCCTTTACCCCTACCTACAGTATGCTGCTGTTACTGTCTATTATCTATCCTTTATTCCCTACCTACAGTATACTGCTGTTACTGTCTATTATCTATCCTTTACCCCTACCTACAGTATACTGCTGTTACTGTCTATTATCTATCCTTTACCCCTACAGTCTACTGCTGTTACTGTCTATTATCTATCCTTTACCCCTACCTACAGTATACTGCTGTTACTGTCTATTATCTATCCTTTACCCCTACCTACAGTATACTGCTGTTACTGTCTATTACCTATCCTTTACCCATACCTACAGTATACTGCTGTTACTGTCTATTATCTATCCTTTACCCATACCTACAGTATACTGCTGTTACTGTCTATTATCTATCCTTTACCCCTACCTACAGTATACTGCTGTTACTGTCTATTATCTATCCTTTACCCCTACCTACAGTATACTGCTGTTACTGTCTATTATCTATCCTTTACCCCTACCTACAGTATAATGCTGTTACTGTCTATTATCTATCATTTACCCCTACCTACAGTATACTGCTGTTACTGTCTTATCTATCCTTTACCCCTACCTACAGTGTACTGCTGTTACTGTCTATTATCTATCCTTTACCCCTACCTACAGTATACTGCTGTTACTGTCTATTATCTATCCTTTACCCCTACCTACAGTATACTGCTGTTACTGTCTATTATCTATCCTTTACCCTACCTACAGTATACTGCTGTTACTGTCTATTATCTATCCTTTACCCTACCTACAGTATACTGCTGTTACTGTCTATTATCTATCCTTTACCCTACCTAATGTATACTGCTGTTACTGTCTATTATCTATCCTTTACCCCTACCTACAGTATACTGCTGTTACTGTCTATTATCTATCCTTTACCCCTACCTACAGTATACTGCTGTTACTGTCTATTATCTATACTTTACCCTACCTACAGTATACTGCTGTTACTGTCTATTATCTATCCTTTAATTCCCTACCTACAGTATACTGCTGTTACTGTCTATTATCTATCCTTTACCCCTACCTACAGTATACTGCTGTTACTGTCTATTATCTATCCTTTACCCCTACCTACAGTATACTGCTGTTACTGTCTATTATCTATCCTTTACTCCCTACCTACAGTATACTGCTGTTACTGTCTATTATCTATCCTTTACCCCTACCTACAGTATACTGCTGTTACTGTCTTTATCTATCCTTTACCCCTACAGTCTACTGCTGTTACTGTCTATTATCTATCCTTTACTCCCTACCTACAGTATACTGCTGTTACTGTCTATTATCTATCCTTTACCCCTACAGTCTACTGCTGTTACTGTCTATTATCTATAATTTACCCCTACCTACAGTATACTGCTGTTACTGTCTATTATCTATCCTTTACCCCTACCTACAGTATACTGCTGTTACTGTCTATTATCTATCCTTTACCCATACCTACAGTATACTGCTGTTACTGTCTATTATCTATCCTTTACCCATACCTACAGTATACTGCTGTTACTGTCTATTATATATCCTTTACCCCTACCTACAGTATACTGCTGTTACTGTCTATTATCTATCCTTTACCCCTACCTACAGTATACTGCTGTTACTGTCTATTATCTATCCTTTACCCTACCTACAGTATACTGCTGTTACTGTCTATTATCTATCCTTTACCCATACCTACAGTATACTTCTGTTACTATCTATTATCTATCCTTTACCCCTACCTACAGTATACTGCTGTTACTGTCTATTATCTATCCTTTACCCATACCTACAGTATACTGCTTTTACTGTCTATTATCTATCCTTTACCCCTACCTACAGTATACTGCTGTTACTGTCTATTATCTATCCTTTACCCCTACCTACAGTATACTGCTGTTACTGTCTATTATCTATCCTTTACCCCTACCTACAGTATACTGCTGTTACTGTCTATTATCTATCCTTTACCCCTACCTACAGTATACTGCTGTTACTGTCTTTTATCTATCCTTTACCCCTACAGTCTACTGCTGTTACTGTCTATTATCTATCCTTTACCCCTACCTACAGTATACTGCTGTTACTGTCTATTATCTATCCTTTACCCCTACCTACAGTATACTGCTGTTACTGTCTATTATCTATCCTTTACCCCTACCTACAGTATAATGCTGTTACTGTCTATTATCTATCATTTACCCCTACCTACAGTATACTGCTGTTACTGTCTTATCTATCCTTTACCCCTACCTACAGTGTACTGCTGTTACTGTCTATTATCTATCCTTTACCCCTACCTACAGTATACTGCTGTTACTGTCTATTATCTATCCTTTACCCCTACCTACAGTATACTGCTGTTACTGTCTATTATCTATCCTTTACCCTACCTACAGTATACTGCTGTTACTGTCTATTATCTATCCTTTACCCCTACCTACAGTATGCTGCTGTTACTGTCTATTATCTATCCTTTACCCCTACCTACAGTATACTGCTGTTACTGTCTATTATCTATCCTTTACCCCTACCTACAGTATACTGCTGTTACTGTCTATTATCTATCCTTTACCCCTACAGTCTACTGCTGTTACTGTCTATTATCTATCCTTTACCCCTACCTACAGTATACTGCTGTTACTGTCTATTATCTATCATTTACCCCTACCTACAGTATACTGCTGTTACTGTCTATTATCTATCCTTTACCCCTACCTACAGTATACTGCTGTTACTGTCTATTACCTATCCTTTACCCATACCTACAGTATACTGCTGTTACTGTCTATTATCTATCCTTTACCCATACCTACAGTATACTGCTGTTACTGTCTATTATCTATCCTTTACCCCTACCTACAGTATACTGCTGTTACTGTCTATTATCTATCCTTTACCCCTACCTACAGTATACTGCTGTTACTGTCTATTATCTATCCTTTACCCCTACCTACAGTATAATGCTGTTACTGTCTATTATCTATCATTTACCCCTACCTACAGTATACTGCTGTTACTGTCTTATCTATCCTTTACCCCTACCTACAGTGTACTGCTGTTACTGTCTATTATCTATCCTTTACCCCTACCTACAGTATACTGCTGTTACTGTCTATTATCTATCCTTTACCCCTACCTACAGTATACTGCTGTTACTGTCTATTATCTATCCTTTACCCCTACCTACAGTATACTGCTGTTACTGTCTATTATCTATCCTTTACCCCTACCTACAGTATACTGCTGTTACTGTCTATTATCTATCCTTTACCCCTACCTAATGTATACTGCTGTTACTGTCTATTATCTATCCTTTACCCCTACCTACAGTATACTGCTGTTACTGTCTATTATCTATCCTTTACCCTACCTACAGTATACTGCTGTTACTGTCTATTATCTATACTTTACCCCTACCTACAGTATACTGCTGTTACTGTCTATTATCTATCCTTTACCCCTACCTACAGTATACTGCTGTTACTGTCTATTATCTATCCTTTACCCCTACCTACAGTATACTGCTGTTACTGTCTATTATCTATCCTTTACCCCTACCTACAGTATACTGCTGTTACTGTCTATTATCTATCCTTTACCCCTACCTACAGTATACTGCTGTTACTGTCTATTATCTATCCTTTACCCCTACCTACAGTATACTGCTGTTACTGTCTTTTATCTATCCTTTACCCCTACAGTCTACTGCTGTTACTGTCTATTATCTATCCTTTACCCCTACCTACAGTATACTGCTGTTACTGTCTATTATCTATCCATTACCCCTACAGTCTACTGCTGTTACTGTCTATTATCTATAATTTACCCCTACCTACAGTATACTGCTGTTACTGTCTATTATCTATCCTTTACCCCTACCTACAGTATACTGCTGTTACTGTCTATTATCTATCCTTTACCCATACCTACAGTATACTGCTTTTACTGTCTATTATCTATCCTTTACCCATACCTACAGTATACTGCTGTTACTGTCTATTATCTATCCTTTACCCCTACCTACAGTATACTGCTGTTACTGTCTATTATCTATCCTTTACCCATACCTACAACATACTGCTGTTACTGTCTATTATCTATCCTTTACCCCTACCTACAGTATACTGTTGTTACTGTCTATTATCTATCCTTTACCCCTACCTACAGTATACTGCTGTTACTGTCTATTATCTATCCTTTACCCCTACCTACAGTATACTGCTGTTACTGTCTATTATCTATCCTTTACCCCTACCTACAGTATACTGCTGTTACTGTCTATTACCTATCCTTTACCCATACCTACAGTATACTGCTGTTACTGTCTATTATCTATCCTTTACCCATACCTACAGTATACTGCTGTTACTGTCTATTATCTATCCTTTACCCCTACCTACAGTATACTGCTGTTACTGTCTATTATCTATCCTTTACCCCTACCTACAGTATACTGCTGTTACTGTCTATTATCTATCCTTTACCCATACCTACAGTATACTTCTGTTACTATCTATTATCTATCCTTTACCCTACCTACAGTATACTGCTGTTACTGTCTATTATCTATCCTTTACCCATACCTACAGTATACTGCTTTTACTGTCTATTATCTATCCTTTACCCCTACCTACAGTATACTGCTGTTACTGTCTATTATCTATCCTTTACCCATACCTACAGTATACTGCTGTTACTGTCTATTATCTATCCTTTACCCCTACCTACAGTATGCTGCTGTTACTGTCTATTATCTATCCTTTACCCCTACCTACAGTATACTGCTGTTACTGTCTATTATCTATCCTTTACCCCTACCTACAGTATACTGCTGTTACTGTCTATTATCTATCCTTTACCCCTACAGTCTACTGCTGTTACTGTCTATTATCTATCCTTTACCCCTACCTACAGTATACTGCTGTTACTGTCTATTATCTATCCTTTACCCCTACCTACAGTATACTGCTGTTACTGTCTATTATCTATCCTTTACCCCTACCTACAGTATACTGCTGTTACTGTCTATTATCTATCCTTTACCCATACCTACAGTGTACTGCTGTTACTGTCTATTATCTATCCTTTACCAATACCTACAGTATACTGCTGTTACTGTCTATTATCTATCCTTTACCCCTACCTACAGTATACTGCTGTTACTGTCTATTATCTATCCTTTACCCATACCTACAGTGTACTGCTGTTACTGTCTATTATCTATCCTTTACCAATACCTACAGTATACTGCTGTTACTGTATATTATCTATCCTTTACCCCTACCTACAGTATACTGCTGTTACTGTCTATTATCTATCCTTTACCCCTACCTACAGTATACTGCTGTTACTGTCTATTATCTATCCTTTACCCCTACCTACAGTATACTGCTGTTACTGTCTATTATCTATCCTTTACCCCTACCTAATGTTTACTGCTGTTACTGTCTATTATCTATCCTTTACCCCTACCTACAGTATACTGCTGTTACTGTCTATTATCTATCCTTTACCCCTACCTACAGTATACTGCTGTTACTGTCTATTATCTATCCTTTACCCCTACCTACAGTATACTGCTGTTACTGTCTATTATCTATCCTTTGCCCTACCTACAGTATACTGCTGTTACTGTCTTTTATCTATCCTTTGCCCTACAGTATACTGCTGTTACTGTCTTTTATCTATCCTTTACCCCTACAGTCTACTGCTGTTACTGTCTATTATCTATCCTTTACCCCTACCTACAGTATACTGCTGTTACTGTCTATTATCTATCCTTTACCCCTACAGTCTACTGCTGTTACTGTCTATTATCTATAATTTACCCCTACCTACAGTATACTGCTGTTACTGTCTATTATCTATCCTTTACCCCTACCTACAGTATACTGCTGTTACTGTCTATTATCTATCCTTTACCCATACCTACAGTATACTTCTGTTACTATCTATTATCTATCCTTTACCCCTACCTACAGTATACTGCTGTTACTGTCTATTATCTATCCTTTACCCCTACCTACAGTATAATGCTGTTACTGTCTATTATCTATCATTTACCCCTACCTACAGTATACTGCTGTTACTGTCTATTATCTATCCTTTGCCCTACCTACAGTATACTGCTGTTACTGTCTATTATCTATCCTTTACCCCTACCTACAGTATACTGCTGTTACTGTCTATTATCTATCCTTTCCCCCTACAGTCTACTGCTGTTACTGTCTATTATCTATAATTTACCCCTACCTACAGTATACTGCTGTTACTGTCTATTATCTATCCTTTACCCCTACCTACAGTATACTGCTGTTACTGTCTATTATCTATCCTTTACCCCTACCTACAGTATAATGCTGTTACTGTCTATTATCTATCATTTACCCCTACCTACAGTATACTGCTGTTACTGTCTTATCTATCCTTTACCCCTACCTACAGTGTACTGCTGTTACTGTCTATTATCTATCCTTTACCCCTACCTACAGTATACTGCTGTTACTGTCTATAATCTATCCTTTACCCCTACCTACAGTATACTGCTGTTACTGTCTATTATCTATCCTTTACCCCTACCTACAGTATACTGCTGTTACTGTCTATTATCTATCCTTTACCCCTACCTACAGTATGCTGCTGTTACTGTCTATTATCTATCCTTTACCCCTACCTACAGTATACTGCTGTTACTGTCTATTATCTATCCTTTACCCCTACCTACAGTATACTGCTGTTACTGTCTATTATCTATCCTTTACCCCTACAGTCTACTGCTGTTACTGTCTATTATCTATCCTTTACCCCTACCTACAGTATACTGCTGTTACTGTCTATTATCTATCCTTTACCCCTACCTACAGTATACTGCTGTTACTGTCTATTATCTATCCTTTACCCCTACCTACAGTATACTGCTGTTACTGTCTATTACCTATCCTTTACCCATACCTACAGTATACTGCTGTTACTGTCTATTATCTATCCTTTACCCCTACCTACAGTATACTGCTGTTACTGTCTATTATCTATCCTTTACCCCTACCTACAGTATACTGCTGTTACTGTCTATTATCTATCCTTTACCCCTACCTACAGTATACAGCTGTTACTGTCTATTATCTATCCTTTACCCCTACCTACAGTATAATGCTGTTACTGTCTATTATCTATCATTTACCCCTACCTACAGTATACTGCTGTTACTGTCTTATCTATCCTTTACCCCTACCTACAGTGTACTGCTGTTACTGTCTATTATCTATCCTTTACCCCTACCTACAGTATACTGCTGTTACTGTCTATTATCTATCCTTTACCCCTACCTACAGTATACTGCTGTTACTGTCTATTATCTATCCTTTACCCCTACCTACAGTATACTGCTGTTACTGTCTATTATCTATCCTTTACCCCTACCTACAGTATACTGCTGTTACTGTCTATTATCTATCCTTTACCCCTACCTAATGTATACTGCTGTTACTGTCTATTATCTATCCTTTACCCCTACCTACAGTATACTGCTGTTACTGTCTATTATCTATCCTTTACCCCTACCTACAGTATACTGCTGTTACTGTCTATTATCTATACTTTACCCCTACCTACAGTATACTGCTGTTACTGTCTATTATCTATCCTTTACCCCTACCTACAGTATACTGCTGTTACTGTCTATTATCTATCCTTTACCCCTACCTACAGTATACTGCTGTTACTGTCTATTATCTATCCTTTACCCCTACCTACAGTATACTGCTGTTACTGTCTATTATCTATCCTTTACCCCTACCTACAGTATACTGCTGTTACTGTCTATTATCTATCCTTTACCCCTACCTACAGTATACTGCTGTTACTGTCTTTTATCTATCCTTTACCCCTACAGTACTGCTGTTACTGTCTATTATCTATCCTTTACCCCTACCTACAGTATACTGCTGTTACTGTCTATTATCTAACCTTTACCCCTACAGTCTACTGCTGTTACTGTCTATTATCTATAATTTACCCCTACCTACAGTATACTGCTGTTACTGTCTATTATCTATCCTTTACGCCTACCTACAGTATACTGCTGTTACTGTCTATTATCTATCCTTTACCCATACCTACAGTATACTGCTGTTACTGTCTATTATCTATCCTTTACCCATACCTACAGTATACTGCTGTTACTGTCTATTATATATCCTTTACCCTACCTACAGTATACTGCTGTTACTGTCTATTATCTATCCTTTACCCCTACCTACAGTATACTGCTGTTACTGTCTATTATCTATCCTTTACCCCTACCTACAGTATACTGCTGTTACTGTCTATTATCTATCCTTTACCCCTACCTACAGTATACTGCTGTTACTGTCTATTATCTATACTTTACCCCTACCTACAGTATACTGCTGTTACTGTCTATTATCTATCCTTTACCCCTACCTACAGTATACTGCTGTTACTGTCTATTATCTATCCTTTACCCCTACCTACAGTATACTGCTGTTACTGTCTATTATCTATCCTTTACCCCTACCTACAGTATACTGCTGTTACTGTCTATTATCTATCCTTTACCCTACCTACAGTATACTGCTGTTACTGTCTATTATCTATCCTTTACTCCCTACCTACAGTATACTGCTGTTACTGTCTTTTATCTATCCTTTACCCCTACAGTCTACTGCTGTTACTGTCTATTATCTATCCTTTACCCCTACCTACAGTATACTGCTGTTACTGTCTATTATCTATCCTTTACCCTACAGTCTACTGCTGTTACTGTCTATTATCTATCCTTTACCCCCTACCTACAGTATACTGCTGTTACTGTCTATTATCTATCCTTTACCCCTACCTAATGTATACTGCTGTTACTGTCTATTATCTATCCTTTACCCCTACCTACAGTATACTGCTGTTACTGTCTATTATCTATCCTTTACCCCTACCTACAGTATACTGCTGTTACTGTCTATTATCTATACTTTACCCCTACCTACAGTATACTGCTGTTACTGTCTATTATCTATCCTTTACCCCTACCTACAGTATACTGCTGTTACTGTCTATTATCTATCCTTTACCCCTACCTACAGTATACTGCTGTTACTGTCTATTATCTATCCTTTACCCCTACCTACAGTATACTGCTGTTACTGTCTATTATCTATCCTTTACCCCTACCTACAGTATACTGCTGTTACTGTCTATTATCTATCCTTTACCCCTACCTACAGTATACTGCTGTTACTGTCTTTTATCTATCCTTTACCCCTACAGTCTACTGCTGTTACTGTCTATTATCTATCCTTTACCCCTACCTACAGTATACTGCTGTTACTGTCTATTATCTATCCTTTACCCCTACAGTCTACTGCTGTTACTGTCTATTATCTATAATTTACCCCTACCTACAGTATACTGCTGTTACTGTCTATTATCTATCCTTTACCCCTACCTACAGTATACTGCTGTTACTGTCTATTATCTATCCATTACCCATACCTACAGTATACTGCTTTTACTGTCTATTATCTATCCTTTACCCATACCTACAGTATACTGCTGTTACTGTCTATTATCTATCCTTTACCCCTACCTACAGTATACTGCTGTTACTGTCTATTATCTATCCTTTACCCATACCTACAACATACTGCTGTTACTGTCTATTATCTATCCTTTACCCCTACCTACAGTATACTGTTGTTACTGTCTATTATCTATCCTTTACCCCTACC
>NC_088399.1:93696174-93701174 GCF_034236695.1 Oncorhynchus nerka | reverse complement strand
GTCTCTCTCATGTGGGTTCATGTCTCTCTCATGCTGTTCATGTCTCTCTCATGTGTCTCTCATGTGGGTTCATGTCTCTCTCATGTGTCTCTCATGTGGGTTCATGTCTCTATCATGTGGGTTCATGTCTCTCTCATGTGGGTTCATGTCTCTCTCATGCTGTTCATGTCTCTCTCATGTGTCTCTCATGTGGGTTCATGTCTCTCTCAATGGGTTCATGTCTCTATCATGTGGGTTCATGTCTCTCTCATGTCTCTATCAATGGGTTCATGTCTCTATCATGTCTCTCTCAATGGGTTCATGTCTCTCTCATGTGGGTTCATGTCTCTCTCATGTGGGTTCATGTCTCTTTCATGTCTCTCATGTGGGTTCATGTCTCTCTCATGTGGGTTCATGTCTCTATCATGTGGGTTCATGTCTCTCTCAATGGGTTCATGTCTCTCTCATGTGGGTTCATGTCTCTCTCATGTGGGTTCATGTCTCTTTCATGTCTCTCATGTGGGTTCATGTCTCTCTCATGTGGGTTCATGTCTCTCTCATGTGGGTTCATGTCTCTTTCATGTCTCTCATGTGGGTCCATGTGTCTCTCATTTGGGTTCATGTCTCTCATGTGGGTTCATGTGTCTCTCATATGGGTTCATGTCTCTCTCATGTGGGTTCATGTCTCTTTCATGTCTCTCATGTGGGTTCATGTGTCTCTCATTTGGGTTCATGTCTCTTTCATGTCTCTCATGTGGGTTCATGTGTCTCTCATGTGGGTTCATGTCTCTTTCATGTCTCTCATGTGGGTTCATGTGTCTCTCATTTGGGTTCATGTCTCTATCATGTGGGTTCATGTCTCTCTCAATAGATTCATGTCTCTATCATGTGGGTTCATGTCTCTCTCATGTGGGTCCATGTCTCTCTCATGCTGTTCATGTCTCTCTCATGTGTCTCTCATGTGGGTTCATGTCTCTCTCATGTGGGTTCATGTCTCTCTCATGTGGGTTAATGTCTCTCTCATGTGGGTTCATGTCTCTCTCATGTGGGTTCATGTCTCTCTCATGCTGTTCATGTCTCTCTCATGTGTCTCTCATGTGGGTTCATGTCTCTCTCATGTGTCTCTCATGTGGGTTCATGTCTCTATCATGTGGGTTCATGTCTCTCTCATGTGGGTTCATGTCTCTCTCATGCTGTTCATGTCTCTCTCGTGTCTCTCATGTGGGTTCATGTCTCTCTCAATGGGTTCATGTCTCTATCATGTGGGTTCATGTCTCACTCATGTGGGTTCATGTCTCTCTCATGTGGGTTCATGTGTCTCTCATGTGGGTTCATGTCTCTCTCATGTGGGTTCATGTCTCTCTCATGCTGTTCATGTCTCTCTCATGTGTCTCTCATGTGGGTTCATGTCTCTCTCAATGGGTTCATGTCTCTATCATGTGGGTTCATGTCTCTCACATGCTGTTCATGTCTCTCTCATGTGTCTCTCATGTCTCTCTCATGTGGGTTCATGTCTCTACCATGTGTCTCTGAATGGGTTCATGTCTCTATCATGTGTCTCTCAATGGGTTCATGTCTCTTTCATGTGTCTCTCAATGGGTTCATGTCTCTATCATGTGTCTCTCAATGGGTTCATGTCTCTATCATGTCTCTCTCATGCTGTTCATGTCTCTGTCATGTCTCTATCATGTCTCTATCATGTCTCTATCATGTCTCTCTCATGTCTCTATCATGTCTCTCTCATGTCTCTATCATGTCTCTCTCATGTCTCTATCATGTCTCTCTCATGTCTCTATCATGTCTCTCTCATGTCTCTATCATGTCTCTATCATGTCTCTTTCATGTCTCTCATGTGGGTTCATGTGTCTCTCATGTGGGTTCATGTCTCTTTCATGTCTCTCATGTGGGATCATGTGTCTCTCATTTGGGTTCATGTCTCTCTCATGTGGGTTCATGTCTCTCTCATGTGGGTTCATGTCTCTTTCATGTCTCTCATGTGGGTCCATGTGTCTCTCATTTGGGTTCATGTCTCTCATGTGGGTTCATGTGTCTCTCATATGGGTTCATGTCTCTCTCATGTGGGTTCATGTCTCTTTCATGTCTCTCATGTGGGTTCATGTGTCTCTCATTTGGGTTCATGTCTCTTTCATGTCTCTCATGTGGGTTCATGTGTCTCTCATGTGGGTTCATGTCTCTTTCATGTCTCTCATGTGGGTTCATGTGTCTCTCATTTGGGTTCATGTCTCTATCATGTGGGTTCATGCTGATTCATGTCTCTATCATGTGGGTTCATGTCTCTCATGTGGGTCCATGTCTCTCTCATGCTGTTCATGTCTCTCTCATGTGTCTCTCATGTGGGTTCATGTCTCTCTCATGTGTCTCTCAATGGGTTCATGTCTCTCTCATGTCAATGGGTTCATGTCTCTATCATGTGGGTTAATGTCTCTCATGTGGGTTCATGTCTCTCTCATGTGGGTTCATGTCTCTCTCATGCTGTTCATGTCTCTCTCATGTCTCTCATGTGGGTTCATGTCTCTCTCATGTGTCTCTCATGTCTGGGTTCATGTCTCTATCATGTGGGTTCATGTCTCTCTCATGTGGGTTCATGTCTCTCTCATGCTGTTCATGTCTCTCTCATGTGTCTCTCATGTGGGTTCATGTCTCTCTCAATGGGTTCATGTCTCTATCATGTGGGTTCATGTCTCTCTCATGTCTCTATCAATGGGTTCATGTCTCTATCATGTCTCTCTCAATGGGTTCATGTCTCTCTCATGTGGGTTCATGTCTCTCATGTGGGTTCATGTCTCTTTCATGTCTCTCATGTGGGTTCATGTCTCTCTCATGTGGGTTCATGTCTCTATCATGTGGGTTCATGTCTCTCTCAATGGGTTCATGTCTCTCTCATGTGGGTTCATGTCTCTCTCATGTGGGTTCATGTCTCTTTCATGTCTCTCATGTGGGTTCATGTCTCTCTCATGTGGGTTCATGTCTCTCTCATGTGGGTTCATGTCTCTTTCATGTCTCTCATGTGGGTCCATGTGTCTCTCATTTGGGTTCATGTCTCTCATGTGGGTTCATGTGTCTCTCATATGGGTTCATGTCTCTCTCATGTGGGTTCATGTCTCTTTCATGTCTCTCATGTGGGTTCATGTGTCTCTCATTTGGGTTCATGTCTCTTTCATGTCTCTCATGTGGGTTCATGTGTCTCTCATGTGGGTTCATGTCTCTTTCATGTCTCTCATGTGGGTTCATGTGTCTCTCATTTGGGTTCATGTCTCTATCATGTGGGTTCATGTCTCTCTCAATAGATTCATGTCTCTATCATGTGGGTTCATGTCTCTCTCATGTGGGTCCATGTCTCTCTCCTGCTGTTCATGTCTCTCTCATGTGTCTCTCATGTGGGTTCATGTCTCTCTCATGTGGGTTCATGTCTCTCTCATGTGGGTTAATGTCTCTCTCATGTGGGTTCATGTCTCTCTCATGTGGGTTCATGTCTCTCTCATGCTGTTCATGTCTCTCTCATGTGTCTCTCATGTGGGTTCATGTCTCTCTCATGTGTCTCTCATGTGGGTTCATGTCTCTATCATGTGGGTTCATGTCTCTCTCATGTGGGTTCATGTCTCTCTCATGCTGTTCATGTCTCTCTCATGTGTCTCTCATGTGGGTTCATGTCTCTCTCAATGGGTTCATGTCTCTATCATGTGGGTTCATGTCTCACTCATGTGGGTTCATGTCTCTCTCATGTGGGTTCATGTGTCTCTCATGTGGGTTCATGTCTCTCTCATGCTGTTCATGTCTCTCTCATGTGTCTCTCATGTGGGTTCATGTCTCTCTCAATGGGTTCATGTCTCTATCATGTGGGTTCATGTCTCTCACATGCTGTTCATGTCTCTCTCATGTGTCTCTCATGTCTCTCTCATGTGGGTTCATGTCTCTACCATGTGTCTCTGAATGGGTTCATGTCTCTATCATGTGTCTCTCAATGGGTTCATGTCTCTTTCATGTGTCTCTCAATGGGTTCATGTCTCTATCATGTGTCTCTCAATGGGTTCATGTCTCTATCATGTCTCTCTCATGCTGTTCATGTCTCTATCATGTCTCTATCATGTCTCTATCATGTCTCTATCATGTCTCTCTCATGTCTCTATCATGTCTCTCTCATGTCTCTATCATGTCTCTCTCATGTCTCTATCATGTCTCTCTCATGTCTCTATCATGTCTCTCTCATGTCTCTATCATGTCTCTATCATGTCTCTCTCATGTCTCTATCATGTCTCTCTCATGTCTCTATCATGTCTCTATCATGTCTCTATCATGTCTCTCTCATGTCTCTATCATGTCTCTCTCATGTCTCTATCATGTCTCTATCATGTCTCTATCATGTCTCTCTCATGCTGTTCATGTCTCTCTCATGTCTCTCTCATGTCTCTATCATGTCTCTCTCATGTCTCTATCATGTCTCTATCATGTCTCTCTCATGTCTCTATCATGTCTCTCTCATGTCTCTCATGCTGTTCATGTCTCTATCATGTCTCTCATGTGGGTTCATGCTAACTCCAAAATCATAACAGGTTGCTCCCTCCCCTTCTCAAACACACACACACACACACACACACACACACACACACACACACACACACACACACACACACACACACACACACACACACTCAATCAGTCACATCATTTACACATTAACTATAGCAGTTTTATTGTGTTGTAGACCAACTGCATCATGGAGTATCCTCTCATCTCACTCTCACACATCCTACAATTAATCCTCATCTTCCGCACTCCAATGGGTAAACAATATGAGAACCACACACACACGCACACACTCTTCCTGTATATGTCTACCTAGCTACCACAGATTGTTTTGTTTTGTTTATCAATCATAAAACAATCAGAAATCAATCTTTCTTTCTGCCAAGCTGATCCTCAACACTGAGGCCCCTCAGAGGTGCGTGCTCAGTCCCCTCCTGTACTCCCTGTTCACCCACGACTGTGTGGCCAAGCATGAA
>NC_088399.1:93683674-93691174 GCF_034236695.1 Oncorhynchus nerka | reverse complement strand
AATGTTATTATTCAGCAACAATTACAACACACCTAGTTACTACAACACACCTAGTTACTACAACACACCTAGTTACTACAACACACCTAGTTACTACAACACACCTAGTTACTACAACACACCTAGTTACTACATCACACCTAGTTACTACAACACACCTAGTTACTACAACACACCTAGTTACTACAACACACCTAGTTACTACAACACACCTAGTTACTACAACACACCTAGTTACTACAACACACCTAGTTACTACAACACACCTAGTTACTACAACACACCTAGTTACTACATCACACCTAGTTACTACAACACACCTAGTTACTACAACACACCTAGTTACTACAACACACCTAGTTACTACATCACACCTAGTTAACACACCTAGTTACTACAACACACCTAGTTACTACAACACACCTAGTTACTACATCACACCTAGTTACTACAACACACCTAGTTACTACAACACACCTAGTTACTACAACACACCTAGTTACTACAACACACCTAGTTACTACATCACACCTAGTTACTACAACACACCTAGTTACTACAACACACCTATCTGATCTAACGATAGGCAGTCCAGTGGTTAGAGTGTTGGGCCAGTAATCCAAAGGTTGCTGGATCCAATCCCTGAGATAACAAGGTAAACAATATGTCATTCTATTCCTGAGCAAGGCAGTTAATCCACTGCTCGATGTTGATTACTGCAAACCCCCTGCACCTCTCTGATTCAGAGGGGTTGGGTTAAATGCGGACAGATTCAGCTGTACAACTGAGTAGGTGAACACCTTTCCCTAATGAAAATGAGTTTCTCATTGAGAATGTGAATTGGTAGAAATCTGAAAGAAGACTCTCTACTTTCTTCTTGAAATCCACACCACATATACCATGTAGAAACAACGTGTGTCTCTGATTAGGAATGACATCACATCATTCCATATTTATCTGAAACATGGCCATGTTAGTAGTGTTGCTAGTAAATGAAACATGGCCCTGTTAGTAGTGTTGCTAGTATATAATACATGGCCCTGTTAGTAGTGTTGCTAGTGAATGAAATATAGCCATGTTAGTAGTGTTGCTAGTGAATGAAACATGACCCTGTTAGTAGTGTTGCTAGTGAATGAAACATGACCCTGTTAGTAGTGTTGCTAGTGAATGAAACATGGCCCTGTTAGTAGTGTTGCTAGTTAATGAAACATGGCCCTGTTAGTAGTGTTGCTAGTGAATGAAATATAGCCATGTTAGTAGTGTTGCTAGTGAATGAAACATGGCCCTGTTAGTAGTGTTGCTAGTGAATGAAACATGGCCCTGTTAGTAGTGTTGCTAGTGAATGAAACATGGCCCTGTTAGTAGTGTTGCTAGTAATTGAAACATGGCCCTGTTAGTAGTGTTGCTTCTGAATGAAACATGGCCCTGTTAGTAGTGTTGCTAGTGAATGAATCATGGCCATGTTAGTAGTGTTGCTAGTGAATGAAACATGACCCTGTTAGTAGTGTTGCTAGTGAATGAAACATGACCCTGTTAGTAGTGTTGCTAGTGAATGAAACATGACCCTGTTAGTAGTGTTGCTAGTGAATGAAACATGACCCTGTTAGTAGTGTTGCTAGTGAATGAAACATGACCCTGTTAGTAGTGTTGCTAGTATATAAAACATGGCCCTGTTAGTAGTGTTGCTAGTGAATGAAACATGAAACTGTTAGTAGTGTTGCTAGTGAATGAAACATGCCCTGTTAGTAGTGTTGCTAGTGAATGAAACATGACCCTGTTAGTAGTGTTGCTAGTGAATGAAACATGACCCTGTTAGTAGTGTTGCTAGTATATAAAACATGGCCCTGTTAGTAGTGTTGCTAGTGAATGAAACATGGCCCTGTTAGTAGTGTTGCTAGTGAATGAAACATGACCCTGTTAGTAGTGTTGCTAGTGAATGAAACATGACCCTGTTAGTAGTGTTGCTAGTATATAAAACATGGCCCTGTTAGTAGTGTTGCTAGTGAATGAAACATGGCCCTGTTAGTAGTGTTGCTAGTTATTGAAACATAGCCCTGTTAGTAGTGTTGCTAGTGAATGAAACATGGCTCTGTTAGTAGTGTTGCTAGTGAATGAAACATGACCCTGTTAGTAGTGTTGCTAGTGAATGAAAGATGACCCTGTTAGTAGTGTTGCTAGTGAATGAAACATGACCCTGTTAGTAGTGTTGCTAGTGAATGAAACATGGCTCTGTTAGTAGTGTTGCTAGTGAATGAAACATGACCCTGTTAGTAGTGTTGCTAGTGAATGAAACATGGCTCTGTTAGTAGTGTTGCTAGTGAATGAAACATGGCCCTGTTAGTAGTGTTGCTAGTGAATGAAACATGACCCTGTTAGTAGTGTTGCTAGTGAATGAAACATGGCCCTGTTAGTAGTGTTGCTAGTGAATGAGACATGACCCTGTTAGTAGTGTTGCTAGTAAATGAAACATGACCCTGTTAGTAGTGTTGCTAGTGGATGAAACATGACCCTGTTAGTAGTGTTGCTAGTGAATGAAACATGGCCCTGTTAGTAGTGTTGCTAGTGAATGAAACATGGCCCTGTTAGTAGTGTTGCTAGTGAATGAAACATGGCCCTGGTGATAGTGTTGCTAGTGTTTGAAACATGGCCCTGGTGATAGTGGTGCTAGTTATTGAACCATGACCAGAACATGGTTGCCATATTCTCAGAATATCAGAAATGTGTATATCAACAGCAGCATTTCTGTACGTTCTCACATTTGCCAGTTAATTCATAATGCCAGATATACCAAAACAATACACAACACAAACCAGGTTTCTATCCACAGTTTTTATGTATGTAAAGTCAATTAAGTAAAGTAATGTATATTAAAGTAAATTAATTAAAGACAGTAGAATAAAATAGAGTAGAGTAAATAAAACAAAGTAAAATAAATTATGTAAATAAAGTAAATTAATTAACGTATAGTAAAGTAAAGTAAATTACACTAAAGTAGAGTAAGGTAGAGTAGAGTAAAATAAATTAGAGTAAAGTAGAGTAAAGTAGAGTAAAATAAAGTAAAATAAATTAGACTAAATTAGACTAAAGTAGAGTAAAGTAGAGTAAAATAAAGTAAATTACACTAAAGTAGAGTAAGGTAGAGTAAAGTAAAGTAAATTACACTTAAGTAGAGTAAGGTAGAGTAAAGTAAAGTAAATTACACTAAAGTAGAGTAAGGTAGAGTAGAGTAAAATAAATTAGAGTAAAGTAGAGTAAAGTAGAGTAAAATAAAATAAATTAGACTAAATTAGACTAAAGTAGAGTAAAGTCGAGTAAAATAAAGTAAATTACATTAAAGTAGAGTAAATTAGACTAAATTAGACTAAAGTAGAGTACAGTAAAATAAATTAGACTAAAGTAGAGTAGAGTAAATTAGACTAAAGTAGACTAAAGTAGAGTACAGTAAAATAAATTAGACTAAAGTAGAGTACAGTAAAATAAATTAGACTAAAGTAGAGTACAGTAAAATAAATTAGACTAAAGTAGAGTACAGTAAAATAAATTAGACTAAATTAGACTAAAGTAGAGTAAAGTAGAGTAAAATAAAGTAAATTACACTAAAGTAGAGTAAATTAGACTAAAGTAGAGTACAGTAAAATAAATTAGACTAAAGTAGAGTAGAGTAAATTAGACTAAAGTAGACTAAAGTAGAGTACAGTAAAATAAATTAGACTAAAGTAGAGTACAGTAAAATAAATTAGACTAAATTAGACTAAAGTAGAGTAAAGTAGAGTAAAATAAAGTAAATTACACTAAAGTAGAGTAAATTAGACTAAATTAGACTAAAGTAGAGTACAGTAAAATAAATTAGACTAAAGTAGAGTACAGTAAAATAAATTAGACTAAAGTAGAGTACAGTAAAATAAATTAGACTAAATTAGACTAAAGTAGAGTAAAGTAGAGTATAATAAAGTAACTTACACTAAAGTAGAGTAAATTAGACTAAATTAGAGTAAAGTAGAGTACAGTAAAATAAATTAGACTAAAGTAGAGTAGAGTAAATTAGACTAAAGTAGACTAAAGTAGAGTACAGTAAAATAAATTAGACTAAAGTAGAGTACAGTAAAAATAAATTAGACTAAATTAGACTAAAGTAGAGTAAAGTAGAGTAAAATAAAGTAAATTACACTAAAGTAGAGTAAATTAGACTAAATTAGACTAAAGTAGAGTACAGTAAAATAAATTAGACTAAAGTAGAGTGGAGTAAATTAGACTAAAGTAGACTAAAGTAGAGTACAGTAAAATAAATTAGACTAAAGTAGAGTTCAGTAAAATAAATTAGACTAAAGTAGAGTAAAGTCATGCCGTATAAAAAAAAGTAATGACAGATTCTACGGAACCTGGAAGTTTTGGTACAATTGTATAAATAAATGATCGATGTTTGATTGCTGTTTGACAAGTAAAAATATTCTCGCTCTTATCCATAAAAATCTCATCATGTAGACGATACTCACACAGCCTACGCCCACTGTATCTGCCTGCTGTTGGCAAGAGCACAATTACCAAGACCAGAGTAGGCATATTTGCTATTTAGCACAACAGTTTTTGTGATCGGTAGAGATTTGACGTTAAACAATTTTGTGCACTACGTCATCATGTACTGATTTTTATCCGGAAAAAGTCAATTTGGTTGAAACATCACTGGTGGGAAAATGTGCGTATTTTCTTTTTGCAGATTCTAGTGTATTCATACGAAATTCTGTCGCCAATTGGATGGAAACCTAGCTAAAGAATTACAAGAATTACAAGTTTTAATATGGAAAAATAGACAAATTGCAACAGAGTTAGTAGCGGAGTTTTAGTTTTTGTTCTAGGCTACCTGGCTAAAATGCTTAATTACTAGATTAAGTTCCTTTCGTGAGTAACGATTAGCTAGCTAGTTAGCATTAGCCTTCTACATCTAGCTACGTATTGAACTTCCGTCCTCTCAGACCAGGGGCACAATGTTTGAATTCATGATGGAATCAGAATCGCTATTATAATCATAGGCCAGTACGGAGAATTAAGTAAAGGCACAAGTCCAAATCTCTATCTCCGTCCATGGATCATTTAGATAAGAGACAATTTTAGCTAGCCAGCCACCGGAAGACAACACAAATAGATGCAACAATTTTTTTTTAAATTCTGTCAAGGACTGTTAGCTTGATGTGGTGTGGTGTGGTGTGATGTGATGTGATTGGTCTGAAGCCAAATCCATACTGGCTTCCATTGACACTTTTTTTTGGTGCTCCAGTTTAGCTCAGCGCTGACTGGCTATTATAAGGGATTCCAAATGCCTGCTGGCTTTGATTGCATTCAATGCTATGGGCAGCAGCAATATCCTACTCTATTGACCAGGCAGCATCAGATAGATGGGCTACAGAGACAGAGGGGTGCTGTTTTGATCGCTCTGATGTTTTCTCTCGTGAGATACATTCAGCCTCTTGCAAATAGAAACACAGAGAGACGAAAGATAAATGATTAAATATGTTTATTTTTCTTGGTTAATATTTTGAGGAAGCCTGGCTTCCATATGCATCCATGAAGTGACTGGTCGCAATATTATTTCCCTGATGTTTTGTTGTTGTTTATGTGTCATTTCCATTTCATTACCCTCTTATTTTGACACTGTCAACTAAAGTGCTACTGAGTGTTCTTGTAACGTTCTCATTCAACGTGTCTAGAACGTTAATACTGTATATTCTGAGAACATGACAACCATGTTCTGTGTATGTTTGGTGTAACGTTGATGGAATATTCTCCTAACCCCACAGAAGCTTCCATAAAACGTGTCAGGGCTTGACATTAACCTGTTAATCCACTTGTCCTGCAGACAAGGAGGTGACTGAAAATGTTGTGTTGTTTGATGTAAGAAACCACTTTACAAAATACAATTCTTTATTATTCCCATATAATTATTACAGAGAATCAGGAAAATTATGATGCCCTCTGCCTATTGGCTACTTAGCTTATTCAAGACCCTATCAAAATACAACACTGCCACTTTAAGACATAAAAAAAGCTCCTTACCTGACTCACTTTTCAAAGATGGCTAGAATGCACACATTTTGTGCTCTTGTAGGATGCAACCTCTCCCCCAATGTTGACTAGAAATGAGCTTTAACTGGGCTAATAACTCACCAACTAGCAAATAATATGAACAAATGTGTACAGATGGCTACATGCAGCTCTCGCTTTGATCTCAAAACAAGCGCATCTACTTGTGACTGCTCATGCTGTGAACACAGTCCAGTTCAAAGTGAATGGCACAGATCCATATATGGCCATGGCTATTTGCATATAAGCCTACTGCAGTTCTGATTGGTTATGGTGCACCGGTCTGTGTAGAGTTCTGGCCTAAGTCTAGCCTGTCAATTGTCCATTTCATCCCTCTGCATTTACATTACATTACATTTAAGTCATTTAGCAGACGCTCTTATCCAGAGCGACTTACAAATTGGTGCATTCACCTTATGACATCCAGTGGAGCAGCCACTTTACAATAGTGCATCTAAATCTTTTAAGGGGGGGGGTGAGAAGGATTACTTTATCCTATCCTAGGTATTCCTTAAAGAGGTGGGGTTTCAGGTGTCTCCGGAAGGTGGTGATTGACTCCGCTGTCCTGGCATCGTGAGGGAGTTTGTTCCACCATTGGGGGGCCAGAGCAGCGAACAGTTTTGACTGGGCTGAGCGGGAACTGTACTTCCTCAGTGGTAGGGAGGCGAGCAGGCCGGAGGTGGATGAACGCAGTGCCCTTGTTTGGGTGTAGGGCCTGATCAGAGCCTGGAGGTACTGAGGTGCCGTTCCCCTCACAGCTCCGTAGGCAAGCACCATGGTCTTGTAGCGGATGCGAGCTTCAACTGGAAGCCAGTGGAGAGAGCGGAGGAGCGGGGTGACGTGAGAGAACTTGGGAAGGTTGAACACCAGACAGGCTGCGGCGTTCTGGATGAGTTGTAGGGGTTTAATGGCACAGGCAGGGAGCCCAGCCAACAGCGAGTTGCAGTAATCCAGACGGGAGATGACAAGTGCCTGGATTAGGACCTGCGCCGCTTCCTGTGTGAGGCAGGGTCGTACTCTGCGGATGTTGTAGAGCATGAACCTACAGGAACGGGCCACCGCCTTGATGTTAGTTGGGAACGACAGGGTGTTGTCCAGGATCACGCCAAGGTTCTTAGCGCTCTGGGAAGAGGACACAGTGGAGTTGTCAACCGTGATGGCGAGATCATGGAACGGGCAGTCCTTCCCCGGGAGGAAGAGCAGCTCCGTCTTGCCGAGGTTCAGCTTGAGGTGGTGATCCGTCATCCACACTGATATGTCTGCCAGACATGCAGAGATGCGATTCGCCACCTGGTCATCAGAGGGGGGAAAGGAGAAGATGAATTGTGTGTCGTCTGCATAGCAATGATAGGAGAGACCATGTGAGGTTATGACAGAGCCAAGTGACTTGGTGTATAGCGAGAATAGGAGAGGGCCTAGAACAGA
>NC_088399.1:93621174-93678674 GCF_034236695.1 Oncorhynchus nerka | reverse complement strand
CTTCTCTACTGTGTACATGACTATTATAGACTTCTCTACTGCACATGACTCTTAGAGACTTCTCTACTGCACATGACTCTTAGAGACTACTCTACTGTGCACATTACTCTTAGAGACTTCTCTACTGTGTACATGACTCTTAGAGACTTATCTACTGTACATGACTCTTAGAGACTTATCTACTGCACATGACTCTTTGAGACTTCTCTACTGCACATGACTCTTATAGACTTCTCTACTGTGCACATGACTCTTAGAGACTTCTCTACTGCACATGACTCTTAGAGACTTCTCTACTGTGTACATGACTTTTAGAGACTTCTCTACTGTGTACATGACTCTTAGAGACTTCTCTACTGTGAACATGACTCTTATAGACTTCTCTACTGCACATGACTCTTAGAGACTTCTCTACCACACATTACTCTTAGAGACTTCTCTACTGTGTACATGACTCTTAGAGACTTCTCTACTGTACATGACTCTTAGAGACTTCTCTACTGTGCACATGACTCTTAGAGACTTCTCTACTGTACATGACTCTTAGATACTTCTCTACTGTGTACATGACTCTTAGAGACTTCTCTACTGTGTACATGACTCTTAGAGACTTCTCTACTGTGTACATGACTCTTAGAGACTACTCTACTGCACATGACTCTTAGAGACTTCTCTACTGTGTACATGACTCTTATAGACTTCTCTACTGTGTACATGACTCTTAGAGACTACTCTACCGCACATGACTCTTAGAAACGTCTCTACTGTGTACATGACTCTTAGAGACTTCTCTACTGTGTACATGACTCTTAGAGACTACTCTACCGCACATGACTCTTAGAAACTTCTCTACTGTGTACATGACTCTTAGAGACTTCTCTACTGTGTACATGACTCTTAGAGACTTCTCTACTGTGTACATGACTCTTAGAGACTTCTCTACTGTACATGACTCTTAGAGACTACTCTACCGCACATGACTCTTAGAGACTTCTCTACTGTACATGACTCTTAGAGACTTCTCTACTGTGTACATGACTCTTAGAGACTTCTCTACTGTGTACATGACTCTTAGAGACTTCTCTACTGTGTACATGACTCTTAGAGACTACTCTACTGCACATGACTCTTAGAGACTTCTCTACTGTGTACATGACTCTTATAGACTTCTCTACTGTGTACATGACTCTTAGAGACTTCTTTACTGTACATGACTCTTAGAGACTTCTCTACTGTACATGACTCTTAGACTTCTCTACTGCACATGACTCTTAGACTTCTCTACTGCACATGACTCTTAGAGACTTCTGTACTGTGTACATGACTCTTAGAGACTTCTCTACTGAACATGACTCTTATAGACTTCTCTACTGTGTACATGACTCTTAGACTTCTCTACTGCACATGACTCTTAGAGACTTCTCTACTGCACTTGACTCTTAGAGACTTCTCTACCGTGCATGACTCTTAGAGACTTCTCTACTGTGCACATGACTCTTAGAGACTTCTTTACTGTGTACATGACTCTTAGAGACTTCTCTACTGCACATGACTCTTATAGACGTCTCTACTGTGTACATGACTCTTAGAGACTTCTCTACTGTACATGACTCTTAGAGACGTATCTACTGCACATGACTCTTAGAGACTTCTCTACTGCACATGACTCTTATAGACTTCTCTACTGTGTACATGACTCTTAGAGACTTCTCTACTGCACTTGACTCTTAGAGACTTCTCTACTGTGTACATGACTCTTAGAGACTTCTCTACTGTGTACATGACTTTTAGAGACTTCTCTACTGTGTACATGACTCTTAGAGACTTCTCTACTGTGAACATGACTCTTATAGACTTCTCTACTGCACATGACTCTTAGAGACTTCTCTACTGCACATGACTCTTAGAGACTTCTCTACTGTTTACATGACTCTTAGAGACTTCTCTACTGTGTACATGACTCTTAGAGACTTCTCTACTGTGTACATGACTATTATAGACTTCTCTACTGCACATGACTCTTAGAGACTTCTCTACCGCACATTACTCTTAGAGACTTCTCTACTGTGTACATGACTCTTAGAGACTTCTCTACTGTACCTGACTCTTAGAGACTTCTCTACTGTGTACATGACTCTTAGAGACGACTCTACCGCACATGACTCTTAGAAACTTCTCTACTGTGTACATGACTCTTAGAGACTACTCTACCGCACATGACTCTTAGAAACTTCTCTACTGTGTACATGACTCTTAGAAACTTCTCTACTGTGTACATGACTCTTATAGACTTCTCTACAGCACATGACTCTTAGAGACTTCTCTACGGTACATGACTCTTAGAGACTTCTCTACTGTGTACATGACTCTTAGATACTTCTCTACTGCACATGACTCTTAGAGACTACTCTACTGTGCACATTACTCTTAGAGACTTCTCTACTGTGTACATGACTCTTAGAGACTTCTCTACTGTACATGACTCTTAGAGACTTCTCTACTGCACATGACTCTTAGAGACTTCTCTACTGCACATGACTCTTATAGACGTCTCTACTGTGTACATGACTCTTAGAGACTTCTCTACTGTACATGACTCTTAGAGACTTATCTACTGCACATGACTCTTAGAGACTTCTCTACTGCACATGACTCTTATAGACTTCTCTACTGTGCACATGACTCTTAGAGACTTCTCTACTGCACATGACTCTTAGAGACTTCTCTACTGTGTACATGACTTTTAGAGACTTCTCTACTGTGTACATGACTCTTAGAGACTTCTCTACTGTGTACATGACTCTTATAGACTTCTCTACTGCACATGACTCTTAGAGACTTCTCTACCACACATTACTCTTAGAGACTTCTCTACTGTGTACATGACTCTTAGAGACTTCTCTACTGTACATGACTCTTAGAGACTTCTCTACTGTGTACATGACTCTTAGAAACTTCTCTACTGTGTACATGACTCTTAGAGACTTCTCTACTGCACATGACTCTTATAGACGTCTCTACTGTGTACATGACTCTTAGAGACTTCTCTACTGTACATGACTCTTAGAGACGTATCTACTGCACATGACTCTTAGAGACTTCTCTACTGCACATGACTCTTATAGACTTCTCTACTGTGTACATGACTCTTAGAGACTTCTCTACTGCACTTGACTCTTAGAGACTTCTCTACTGTGTACATGACTCTTAGAGACTTCTTTACTGTGTACATGACTCTTAGAGACGTCTCTACTGTACATGACTCTTAGAGACTTCTCTACTGCACATGACTCTTAGAGACTTCTCTACTGTTTACATGACTCTTAGAGACTTCTCTACTGTGTACATGACTCTTAGAGACTTCTCTACTGTGTACATGACTATTATAGACTTCTCTACTGCACATGACTCTTAGAGACTTCTCTACTGCACATGACTCTTAGAGACTTCTCTACTGTGTACATGACTCTTAGAGACTTCTCTACTGTACCTGACTCTTAGAGACTTCTCTACTGTGTACATGACTCTTAGAGACTTCTCTACTGCACATGACTCTTAGAAACTTCTCTACTGTGTACATGACTCTTAGAGACTACTCTACCGCACATGACTCTTAGAAACTTCTCTACTGTGTACATGACTCTTAGAAACTTCTCTACTGTGTACATGACTCTTATAGACTTCTCTACAGCACATGACTCTTAGAGACTTCTCTACTGTGTACATGACTCTTAGAGACTTCTCTACTGTGTACATGACTCTTAGATACTTCTCTACTGCACATGACTCTTAGAGACTACTCTACTGTGCACATTACTCTTAGAGACTTCTCTACTGTGTACATGACTCTTAGAGACTTCTCTACTGCACATGACTCTTAGAGACTTCTCTACTGCACATGACTCTTATAGACGTCTCTACTGTGTACATGACTCTTAGAGACTTCTCTACTGTACATGACTCTTAGAGACTTATCTACTGCACATGACTCTTAGAGACTTCTCTACTGCACATGACTCTTATAGACTTCTCTACTGTGCACATGACTCTTAGAGACTTCTCTACTGCACATGACTCTTAGAGACTTCTCTACTGTGTACATGACTTTTAGAGACTTCTCTACTGTGTACATGACTCTTAGAGACTTCTCTACTGTGTACATGACTCTTATAGACTTCTCTACTGCACATGACTCTTAGAGACTTCTCTACCGCACATTACTCTTAGAGACTTCTCTACTGTGTACATGACTCTTAGAGACTTCTCTACTGTACATGACTCTTAGAGACTTCTCTACTGTGTACATGACTCTTAGAAACTTCTCTACTGTGTACATGACTCTTAGAGACTACTCTATCGCACATGACTCTTAGAAACTTCTCTACTGTTTACATGACTCTTATAGACTTCTCTACAGCACATGACTCTTAGAGACGTCTCTACTGTGTACATGACTCTTAGAGACTACTCTACCGCACATGACTCTTAGAACTTCTCTACTGTGTACATGACTCTTAGAGACTTCTCTACTGTGTACATGACTCTTATAGACTTCTCTACAGCACATGACTCTTAGAGACTTCTTTACTGTACATGACTCTTAGAGACTTCTCTACTGTACATGACTCTTAGACTTCTCTACTGCACATGACTCTTAGACTTCTCTACTGCACATGACTCTTAGAGACTTCTGTACTGTGTACATGACTCTTAGAGACTTCTCTACTGCACATGACTCTTAGAGACTTCTCTACTGCACATGACTCTTAGAGACTTCTCTACTGTGCACATGACTCTTATAGACTTCTCTACTGTGTACATGACTCTTAGAGACTTCTCTACCGTCCATGACTCTTAGAGACTACTCTACTGTGTACATGACTCTTAGAGACTACTCTACCGCACATGACTCTTAGAGACTTCTCTACTGTACATGACTCTTAGTACTTCTCTACTGTGTACATGACTCTTAGAGACTTCTCTACTGTGTACATGACTCTTAGAGACTTCTCTACTGTGTACATGACTCTTAGAGACTACTCTACTGCACATGACTCTTAGAGACTTCTCTACTGTACATGACTCTTAGACTTCTCTACTGCACATGACTCTTAGACTTCTCTACTGCACATGACTCTTAGAGACTTCTGTACTGTGTACATGACTCTTAGAGACTTCTCTACTGCACATGACTCTTAGAGACTTCTCTACTGTGCACATGACTCTTATAGACTTCTCTACTGTGTACATGACTCTTAGACTTCTCTACTGCACATGACTCTTAGAGACTTCTCTACTGCACATGACTCTTAGAGACTTCTCTACCGTGCATGACTCTTAGAGACTTCTCTACTGTGCACATGACTCTTGAGACTTCTTTACTGTGTACATGACTCTTAGAGACTTCTCTACTGCACATGACTCTTATAGACGTCTCTACTGTGTACATGACTCTTAGAGACTTCTCTACTGTACATGACTCTTAGAGACGTATCTACTGCACATGACTCTTAGAGACTTCTCTACTGCACATGACTCTTATAGACTTCTCTACTGTGTACATGACTCTTAGAGACTTCTCTACTGTACATGACTCTTAGAGACTTATCTACTGCACTTGACTCTTAGAGACTTCTCTACTGTGTAAATGACTCTTAGAGACTTCTTTACTGCACATGACTCTTATAGACGTCTCTACTGTGTACATGACTCTTAGAAACTTCTCTACTGTGTACATGACTCTTAGAGACTTCTCTACTGCACATGACTCTTATAGACGTCTCTACTGTGTACATGACTCTTAGAGACTTCTCTACTGTACATGACTCTTAGAGACGTATCTACTGCACATGACTCTTAGAGACTTCTCTACTGCACATGACTCTTATAGACTTCTCTACTGTGTACATGACTCTTAGAGACTTCTCTACTGCACTTGACTCTTAGAGACTTCTCTACTGTGTACATGACTCTTAGAGACTTCTTTACTGTGTACATGACTCTTAGAGACGTCTCTACTGTACATGACTCTTAGAGACTTCTCTACTGCACATGACTCTTAGAGACTTCTCTACTGTTTACATGACTCTTAGAGACTTCTCTACTGTGTACATGACTCTTAGAGACTTCTCTACTGTGTACATGACTATTATAGACTTCTCTACTGCACATGACTCTTAGAGACTTCTCTACCGCACATTACTCTTAGAGACTTCTCTACTGTGTACATGACTCTTAGAGACTTCTCTACTGTACCTGACTCTTAGAGACTTCTCTACTGTGTACATGACTCTTAGAGACTACTCTACTGTGTACATGACTCTTAGACTTCTCTTACATGACTCTTAGAGACTACTCTACTGCACATGACTCTTAGAAACTTCTCTACTGTGTACATGACTCTTAGAAACTTCTCTACTGTGTACATGACTCTTATAGACTTCTCTACAGCACATGACTCTTAGAGACTTCTCTGTACATGACTCTTAGAGACTTCTCTACTGTGTACATGACTCTTAGAGACTTCTCTACTGCACATGACTCTTAGAGACTTCTCTACTGTGCACATTACTCTTAGAGACTTCTCTACTGTGTACATGACTCTTAGAGACTTCTCTACTACATGACTCTTAGAGACTTCTCTACTGCACATGACTCTTAGAGACTTCTCTACTGCACATGACTCTTAGAGACTTCTCTACTGTGTACATGACTCTTAGAGACTTCTCTACTGTACATGACTCTTAGAGACTTATCTACTGCACATGACTCTTAGAGACTTCTCTACTGCACATGACTCTTATAGACTTCTCTACTGTGCACATGACTCTTAGAGACTTCTCTACTGCACATGACTCTTAGAGACTTCTCTACTGTGTACATGACTTTTAGAGACTTCTCTACGGTGTACATGACTCTTAGAGACTTCTCTACTGTGTACATGACTCTTATAGACTTCTCTACTGCACATGACTCTTAGAGACTTCTCTACCGCACATTACTCTTAGAGACTTCTCTACTGTGTACATGACTCTTAGAGACTTCTCTACTGTACATGACTCTTAGAGACTTCTCTACTGTGTACATGACTCTTAGAAACTTCTCTACTGTGTACATGACTCTTAGAGACTACTCTATCGCACATGACTCTTAGAAACTTCTCTACTGTTTACATGACTCTTATAGACTTCTCTACAGCACATGACTCTTAGAGACGTCTCTACTGTGTACATGACTCTTAGAGACTACTCTACCGCACATGACTCTTAGAAACGTCTCTACTGTGTACATGACTCTTAGAGACTTCTCTACTGTGTACATGACTCTTATAGACTTCTCTACAGCACATGACTCTTAGAGACTTCTTTACTGTACATGACTCTTAGAGACTTCTCTACTGTACATGACTCTTAGACTTCTCTACTGCACATGACTCTTAGACTTCTCTACTGCACATGACTCTTAGAGACTTCTGTACTGTGTACACGACTCTTAGAGACTTCTCTACTGCACATGACTCTTAGAGACTTCTCTACTGCACATGACTCTTAGAGACTTCTCTACTGTGTACATGACTCTTAGAGACTTCTCTACTGTGTACATGACTCTTAGAGACTTCTCTACCGTCCATGACTCTTAGAGACTACTCTACTGTGTACATGACTCTTAGAGACTACTCTACCGCACATGACTCTTAGAGACTTCTCTACTGTACATGACTCTTAGATACTTCTCTACTGTGTACATGACTCTTAGAGACTTCTCTACTGTGTACATGACTCTTAGAGACTACTCTACTGCACATGACTCTTAGAGACTTCTCTACTGTGTACATGACTCTTATAGACTTCTCTACTGTGTACATGACTCTTAGAGACTTCTCTACTGTACATGACTCTTAGAGACTTCTCTACTGTACATGACTCTTAGACTTCTCTACTGCACATGACTCTTAGACTTCTCTACTGCACATGACTCTTAGAGACTTCTGTACTGTGTACATGACTCTTAGAGACTTCTCTACTGCACATGACTCTTAGAGACTTCTCTACTGTGCACATGACTCTTATAGACTTCTCTACTGTGTACATGACTCTTAGACTTCTCTACTGCACATGACTCTTAGAGACTTCTCTACTGCACTTGACTCTTAGAGACTTCTCTACCGTGCATGACTCTTAGAGACTTCTCTACTGTGCACATGACTCTTAGAGACTTCTTTACTGTGTACATGACTCTTAGAGACTTCTCTACTGCACATGACTCTTAGAGACTTCTCTACTGTGTACATGACTCTTAGAGACTTCTCTACTGTACATGACTCTTAGAGACTTATCTACTGCACATGACTCTTAGAGACTTCTCTACTGCACATGACTCTTATAGACTTCTCTACTGTGTACATGACTCTTAGAGACTTCTCTACTGTACATGACTCTTAGAGACTTCTCTACTGTACATGACTCTTAGAGACTTCTCTACTGTACATGACTCTTAGAGACTTTCTACTGTGTACATGACTCTTAGAGACTTCTCTACTGTACATGACTCTTAGAGACTTCTCTACTGCACATGACTCTTAGAGACTTCTCTACTGTTTACATGACTCTTAGAGACTTCTCTACTGTGTACATGACTCTTAGAGACTTCTCTACTGTGTACATGACTATTATAGACTTCTCTACTGCACATGACTCTTAGAGACTTCTCTACTGCACATGACTCTTAGAGACTTCTCTACTGTGTACATGACTCTTAGAGACTTCTCTACTGTACATGACTCTTAGAGACTTCTCTACTGTGTACATGACTCTTAGAGACTACTCTACCGCACATGACTCTTAGAAACTTCTCTACTGTGTACATGACTCTTAGAGACTCTCTATCGCACATGACTCTTAGAAACTTCTCTACTGTGTACATGACTCTTAGAGACTTCTCTACTGTGTACATGACTCTTATAGACTTCTCTACAGCACATGACTCTTAGAGACTTCTCTACTGTACATGACTCTTAGAGACTTCTCTACTGTGTACATGACTCTTAGAGACTTCTCTACTGCACATGACTCTTAGAGACTACTCTACTGTGCACATTACTCTTAGAGACTTCTCTACTGTGTACATGACTCTTAGAGACTTCTCTACTGTACATGACTCTTAGAGACTTCTCTACTGCACATGACTCTTAGAGACTTCTCTACTGCACATGACTCTTATAGACGTCTCTACTGTGTACATGACTCTTAGAGACTTCTCTACTGTACATGACTCTTAGAGACTTATCTACTGCACATGACTCTTAGAGACTTCTCTACTGCACATGACTCTTATAGACTTCTCTACTGTGCACATGACTCTTAGAGACTTCTCTACTGCACATGACTCTTAGAGACTTCTCTACTGTGTACATGACTCTTAGAGACTTCTCTACTGTACATGACTCTTAGAAACTTCTCTACTGTTTACATGACTCTTATAGACTTCTCTACAGCACATGACTCTTAGAGACTTCTTTACTGTACATCACTCTTAGAGACTTCTCTACAGCACATGACTCTTAGAGACGTCTCTACTGTGTACATGACTCTTAGAGACTACTCTACTGCACATGACTCTTAGAGACTTCTCTACTGTGTACATGACTCTTAGAGACTTCTCTACTGTGTACATGACTCTTAGAGACTTCTCTACTGCACATGACTCTTAGAGACTTCTCTACTGCACATGACTCTTAGAGACTTCTCTACTGTACATGACTCTTAGAGACTTCTCTACTGTACATGACTCTTAGAGACTTCTCTACTGCACATGACTCTTAGAGACTTCTCTACTGTGTACATGACTCTTAGAGACTTCTCTACTGTACATGACTCTTAGAGACATGACTCTTAGAGACTTCTCTACTGCACATGACTCTTAGAGACTTCTCTACTGCACATGACTCTTAGAGACTTCTCTACTGTACATGACTCTTAGAGACTTATCTACTGCACATGACTCTTAGAGACTTCTCTACTGCACATGACTCTTAGAGACTTCTCTACTGTGCACATGACTCTTAGAGACTTCTCTACTGCACATGACTCTTAGAGACTTCTCTACTGTGTACATGACTCTTAGAGACTTCTCTACTGTGTACATGACTCTTAGAGACTTCTCTACTGTGTACATGACTCTTAGAGACTTCTCTACTGTGCACATGACTCTTAGAGACTTCTCTACTGTGTACATGACTCTTAGAGACTTCTCTACTGTACATGACTCTTAGAGACTTCTCTACTGTGTACATGACTCTTAGAGACTTCTCTACTGTGTACATGACTCTTAGAGACTTCTCTACTGCACATGACTCTTAGAAACTTCTCTACTGTTTACATGACTAGACTTCTCTAGCACATGACTCTTAGAAACTTCTCTACTGTGTACATGACTCTTAGAGACTTCTCTACTGTGTACATGACTCTTAGACTTCTCTACAGCACATGACTCTTAGAGACTTCTTTACTGTACATGACTCTTAGAGACTTCTCTACTGTACATGACTCTTAGACTTCTCTACTGCACATGACTCTTAGACTTCTCTACTGCACATGACTCTTAGAGACTTCTCTACTGTGTACATGACTCTTAGAGACTTCTCTACTGCACATGACTCTTAGAGACTTCTCTACTGCACATGACTCTTAGAGACTTCTCTACTGTGTACATGACTCTTAGAGACTTTTTTACTGTGTACATGACTCTTGGAGACTTTTTTACTGTGTACATGACTCTTAGAGACTTCTCTACTGCACTTGACTCTTAGAGACTTCTCTACCGTGCATGACTCTTAGAGACTTCTCTACTGTGCACATGACTCTTAGAGACTTCTCTACTGCACATGACTCTTATAGACGTCTCTACTGTGTACATGACTCTTAGAGACTTCTCTACTGTACATGACTCTTAGAGACTTCTCTACTGTGTACATGACTCTTAGAGACTTCTCTACTGCACATGACTCTTATAGACTTCTCTACTGTGTACATGACTCTTAGAGACTTCTCTACTGTACATGACTCTTAGAGACTTCTCTACTACATGACTCTTAGAGACTTCTCTATGCACATGACTCTTAGAAACTTCTCTACTGTGTACATGACTCTTAGAGACATGTACATGACTCTTAGAGACTTCTCTACTGTGTACATGACTCTTAGAGACTTCTCTACTGCACATGACTCTTAGAGACTTCTCTACTGTGCACATGACTCTTAGAGACTTCTCTACTGTACATGACTCTTAGAGACTTCTTGACTCTTACTGTACATGTAGAGACTTCTCTACTGTGTACATGACTCTTAGAGACTTCTCTACTGTGTACATGACTCTTAGAGACTTCTCTACTGCACATGACTCTTAGAGACTTCTCTACTGCACATGACTCTTAGAGACTTCTCTACTGTGTACATGACTCTTAGACTTCTCTACTGTGTACATGACTCTTAGAGACTTCTCTACTGCACATGACTCTTAGAGACTTCTCTACTGTGTACATGACTCTTAGAGACTTCTCTACTGTACATGACTCTTAGAGACTTCTCTACTGTACATGACTCTTAGAGACTTCTCTACTGCACATGACTCTCTTAGTACATGACTCTTAGAGACTTCTCTGCACATGACTCTAGAACTTCTCTGTACATGACTCTTAGAGACTTCTCTACTGTGCACATGACTCTTAGAGACTTCTCTACTGTGCACATGACTCTTAGAGACTTCTCTACTGTGTACATGACTCTTAGAGACTTCTCTACTGCACATGACTCTTAGAGACTTCTCTACTGTGTACATGACTCTTAGAGACTTCTCTACTGTACATGACTCTTAGAGACTTCTCTACTGCACATGACTCTTAGAGACTTCTCTACTGTGTACATGACTCTTATAGACTTCTCTACTGTGTACATGACTCTTAGAGACTTCTCTACTGCACATGACTCTTAGAGACTTCTCTACTGTGTACATGACTCTTAGAGACTTCTCTACTGTGCACATGACTCTTAGAGACTTCTTTAGACATGACTCTTACTGTACATGACTCTTAGAGACTTCTCTACTGCACATGACTCTTAGAGACTTCTCTACTGTGTACATGACTCTTAGAGACTTCTCTACTGTGCACATGACTCTTAGAGACTTCTCTACTGTGTACATGACTCTTAGAGACTTCTCTACTGCACATGACTCTTAGAGACTTCTCTACTGTGTACATTACTCTTAGATACTTCTCTACTGTGTACATGACTCTTAGAGACTTCTCTACTGCACATGACTCTTAGAGACTTCTCTACTGTGTACATGACTCTTAGAGACTTCTCTACTGCACATGACTCTTAGAGACTTCTCTACTGTGTACATGACTCTTAGAGACTTCTCTACTGTGCACATGACTCTTAGAGACTTCTCTACTGTGCACATGACTCTTAGAGACTTCTCTACTGTGTACATGACTCTTAGAGACTTCTCTACTGCACATGACTCTTAGAGACTTCTCTACTGTGTACATGACTCTTAGAGACTTCTCTACTGTGTACATGACTCTTAGAGACTTCTCTACTGCACATGACTCTTAGAGACTTCTCTACTGACTGACTCTTATAGACTTCTCTACTGTGCACATGACTCTTAGAGACTTCTCTACTGCACATGACTCTTAGAGACTTCTCTACTGTGTACATGACTTTTAGAGACTTCTCTACTGTGTACATGACTCTTAGAGACTTCTCTACTGTGTACATGACTCTTATAGACTTCTCTACTGCACATGACTCTTAGAGACTTCTCTACTGCACATTGACTCTTAGAGACTTCTCTACTGTGCACATGACTCTTAGAGACTTCTCTACTGTACATGACTCTTAGAGACTTCTCTACTGTGTACATGACTCTTAGAGACTTCTCTACTGTGTACATGACTCTTAGAGACTTCTCTACTGCACATGACTCTTAGAAACTTCTCTACTGTTTACATGACTCTTATAGACTTCTCTACTGCACATGACTCTTAGAGACTTCTCTACTGTGTACATGACTCTTAGAGACTTCTCTACTGCACATGACTCTTAGAGACTTCTCTACTGTGTACATGACTCTTAGAGACTTCTCTACTGTGTACATGACTCTTAGAGACTTCTCTACTGTGTACATGACTCTTAGAGACTTCTCTACTGCACATGACTCTTAGAGACTTCTCTACTGCACATGACTCTTAGAGACTTCTCTACTGTGTACATGACTCTTAGAGACTTCTCTACTGTACATGACTCTTAGAGACTTCTCTACTGTGTACATGACTCTTAGAGACTTCTCTACTGCACATGACTCTTAGAGACTTCTCTACTGCACATGACTCTTAGAGACTTCTCTACTGTGTACATGACTCTTGACTTCTCTACTGTACATGACTCTTAGAGACTTATCTACTGCACATGACTCTTAGAGACTTCTCTACTGCACATGACTCTTATAGACTTCTCTACTGTACATGACTCTTAGAGACTTCTCTACTGCACATGACTCTTAGAGACTTCTCTACTGTACATGACTCTTAGAGACTTCTCTACTGTGTACATGACTCTTAGAGACTTCTCTACTGTACATGACTCTTAGAGACTTCTCTACTGTGCACATGACTCTTAGAGACTTCTCTACTGTGCACATACTCTTAGAGACTTCTCTACTGTGCACATGACTCTTAGAGACTTCTCTACTGCACATGACTCTTAGAGACTTCTCTACTGTGTACATGACTCTTAGAGACTTCTCTACTGTGTACATGACTCTTAGAGACTTCTCTGCACATGACTCTTGACTTCTCTATGACTCTTAGAGACTTCTCTACTGCACATGACTCTTAGAGACTTCTCTACTGTGTACATGACTCTTGAGAGACTTCTCTACTGTGCACATGACTCTTAGAGACTTCTCTACTGCACATGACTCTTAGAGACTTCTGTACATGACTCTTAGAGACTTCTCTACTGTGTACATGACTCTTAGAGACTTCTCTACTGTACATGACTCTTAGAGACTTCTCTACTGCACATGACTCTTAGAGACTTCTCTACTGCACATGACTCTTAGAGACTACTCTACTGTGCACATGACTCTTAGAGACTTCTCTACTGTGCACATGACTCTTAGAGACTACTCTACTGCACATGACTCTTAGAGACTTCTCTACTGTGTACATGACTCTTAGAGACTTCTCTGCACATGACTCTTAGAGACTTCTCTACTGCACATGACTCTTAGAGACTACTCTACTGTGCACATGACTCTTAGAGACTTCTCTACTGTGCACATGACTCTTAGAGACTTCTCTACTGTGTACATGACTCTTAGAGACTACTCTACCGCACATGACTCTTAGAAACTTCTCTACTGTGTACATGACTCTTAGAGACTGCTCTACTGTGTACATGACTCTTAGAGACTTCTCTACTGCACATGACTCTTAGAGACGTCTCTACTGTGTACATGACTCTTAGAGACTTCTCTACTCTGTACATGACTCTTAGAGACTTCTCTACTGTGCACATGACTCTTAGAGACTTCTCTACTGCACATGACTCTTGACTCTTGTGCACAGACTTCTCTACTGTACATGACTCTTAGAGACTTCTCTGCACATGACTCTTAGAGACTTCTCTACTGCACATGACTCTTAGAGACTTCTCTACTGTGTACATGACTCTTAGAGACTTCTCTACTGTACATGACTCTTAGAGACTTTCTACTGCACATGACTCTTAGAGACTTCTCTACTGCACATGACTCTTATAGACTTCTCTACTGTGCACATGACTCTTAGAGACTTCTCTACTGCACATGACTCTTAGAGACTTCTCTACTGCACATGACTCTTAGAGACTTCTCTACTGCACATGACTCTTAGAGACTTCTCTACTGTGTACATGACTCTTAGAGACTTCTCTACTGTGTACATGACTCTTAGAGACTTCTCTACTGTGTACATGACTCTTATAGACTTCTCTACTGCACATGACTCTTAGAGACTTCTCTACCACACATTGCTCTTAGAGACTTCTCTACTGTGTACATGACTCTTAGAGACTTCTACTACATGACTCTTAGAGACTTCTCTACTGTGTACATGACTCTTAGAAACTTCTCTACTGTACATGACTCTTAGAGACTACTCTATCGCACATGACTCTTAGAAACTTCTCTACTGTTTATATGACTCTTATAGACTTCTCTACAGCACATGACTCTTAGAGACGTCTCTACTGTGTACATGACTCTTAGAGACTACTCTACCGCACATGACTCTTAGAGACTTCTCTACTGTGTACATGACTTTTAGAGACTTCTCTACTGTGTACATGACTCTTAGAGACTTCTCTACTGTGTACATGACTCTTATAGACTTCTCTACTGCACATGACTCTTAGAGACTTCTCTACCACACATTACTCTTAGAGACTTCTCTACTGTGTACATGACTCTTAGAGACTTCTCTACTGTACATGACTCTTAGAGACTTCTCTACTGTGTACATGACTCTTAGAGACTACTCTACCGCACATGACTCTTAGAGACTTCTCTACTGTGTACATGACTCTTAGAGACTTCTCTACTGTACATGACTCTTAGAGACTTCTCTACTGCACATGACTCTTAGAGACTTCTCTACTGTGTACATGACTCTTAGAGACTTCTCTACTGCACATGACTCTTAGAAACTTCTCTACTGTACATGACTCTTAGAGACTTCTCTACTGCACATGACTCTTAGAAACTTCTCTACTGTACATGACTCTTAGAGACTTCTCTACTGTGTACATGACTCTTAGAGACTTCTCTACTGTGCACATGACTCTTAGAGACTTCTCTACTGTACATGACTCTTAGAGACTTCTCTACTGTGTACATGACTCTTAGAGACTTCTCTACTGCACATGACTCTTAGAGACTTCTCTACTGTGCACATGACTCTTAGAGACTTCTCTACTGTGTACATGACTCTTAGAGACTTCTCTACTGCACATGACTCTTAGAGACTTCTCTACTGCACATGACTCTTATAGACGTCTCTACTGTGTACATGACTCTTAGAGACTTCTCTACTGTACATGACTCTTAGAGACTTATCTACTGCACATGACTCTTAGAGACTTCTCTCTACTGTGTACTCACTGTGCACACATGACTCTTAGAGACTTCTCTACTGCACATGACTCTTAGAGACTTCTCTACTGTGTACATGACTCTTAGAGACTTCTCTACTGTGTACATGACTCTTAGAGACTTCTCTACTGTGTACATGACTCTTATAGACTTCTCTACTGCACATGACTCTTAGACTTCTCTACTGCACATTACTCTTAGAGACTTCTCTACTGTGTACATGACTCTTAGAGACTTCTCTACTGTACATGACTCTTAGAGACTTCTCTACTGTGTACATGACTCTTAGAGACTTCTCTACTGTGTACATGACTCTTAGAGACTACTCTACTGCACATGACTCTTAGAGACTTCTCTACTGTTTATATGACTCTTAGAGACTTCTCTACTGCACATGACTCTTAGAGACTTCTCTACTGTGTACATGACTCTTAGAGACTTCTCTACTGCACATGACTCTTAGAGACTTCTACTGTGTACATGACTCTTAGAGACTTCTCTACTGTGTACATGACTCTTAGAGACTTCTCTACTGTGTACATGACTCTTAGAGACTTCTCTACTGCACATGACTCTTAGAGACTTCTCTACTGTGCACATGACTCTTAGAGACTTCTCTACTGTGTACATGACTCTTATGACTTCTCTACTGTACATGACTCTTAGAGACTTCTCTACTGTGTACATGACTCTTAGAGACTTCTCTACTGCACATGACTCTTGACGTCTCTACTGTGCACATGACTCTTAGACTTCTCTACTGTGTACATGACTCTTAGAGACTTCTCTACTGTGTACATGACTCTTAGAGACTTCTCTACTGTGTACATGACTCTTAGAGACTTCTCTACTGCACATGACTCTTAGAGACTTCTCTACTGTGTACATGACTCTTAGAGACTTCTCTACTGCACATGACTCTTAGAGACTTCTCTACTGTGTACATGACTCTTAGAGACTTCTCTACTGTGTACATGACTCTTATAGACTTCTCTACTGCACATGACTCTTAGAGACTCTCTACTGTGTACATGACTCTTAGAGACTTCTCTACTGTACATGACTCTTAGAGACTTCTCTACTGCACATGACTCTTAGAGACTTCTCTACTGTGCACATGACTCTTAGAGACTTCTCTACTGTGTACATGACTCTTAGAGACTTATCTACTGCACATGACTCTTAGAGACTTCTCTACTGCACATGACTCTTATAGACTTCTCTACTGTGTACATGACTCTTAGAGACTTCTCTACTGTACATGACTCTTAGAGACCTCTCTACTGCACATGACTCTTAGAGACTTCTCTACTGCACATGACTCTTATAGACTTCTCTACTGTGCACATGACTCTTAGAGACTTCTCTACTGCACATGACTCTTGGAGACTTCTCTGTGTACATGACTCTTAGAGACTTCTCTACTGTGTACATGACTCTTAGAGACTTCTCTACTGTGTACATGACTCTTATAGACTTCTCTACTGCACATGACTCTTAGAGACTTCTCTACCACATGACTCTTAGAGACTTCTCTACTGTGTACATGACTCTTAGAGACTTCTCTACTGTACATGACTCTTAGAGACTTCTCTACTGTGTACATGACTCTTAGAAACTTCTCTACTGTGTACATGACTCTTAGAGACTACTCTATCGCACATGACTCTTAGAAACTTCTCTACTGTTTACATGACTCTTATAGACTTCTCTACTGCACATGACTCTTAGAGACTTCTCTACTGTACATGACTCTTAGAGACTCTCTACTGCACATGACTCTTAGAGACTTCTCTACTGCACATGACTCTTAGAGACTTCTCTACTGTGTACATGACTCTTAGAGACTTCTCTACTGTGTACATGACTCTTAGAGACTTCTCTACTGCACATGACTCTTAGAGACTTCTCTACCACACATTACTCTTAGAGACTTCTCTACTGTGTACATGACTCTTAGAGACTTCTCTACTGTACATGACTCTTAGAGACTTCTCTACTGTGTACATGACTCTTAGAGACTTCTCTACTGTGTACATGACTCTTAGAGACTTCTCTACAGCACATGACTCTTAGAGACTTCTCTACTGTGTACATGACTCTTAGAGACTACTCTACCGCACATGACTCTTAGAAACGTCTCTACTGTGTACATGACTCTTAGAGACTTCTCTACTGTGTACATGACTCTTATAGACTTCTCTACTGTGTACATGACTCTTAGACTTCTCTACTGCACATGACTCTTAGAGACTTCTCTACTGTGTACATGACTCTTAGAGACTTCTCTACTGTGTACATGACTCTTAGAGACTTTTTTACTGTGTACATGACTCTTGGAGACTTTTTTACTGTGTACATGACTCTTAGAGACTTCTCTACTGCACTTGACTCTTAGAGACTTCTCTACCGTGCATGACTCTTAGAGACTTCTCTACTGTGCACATGACTCTTAGAGACTTCTCTACTGCACATGACTCTTATAGACGTCTCTACTGTGTACATGACTCTTAGAGACTTCTCTACTGTACATGACTCTTAGAGACTTATCTACTGCACATGACTCTTAGAGACTTCTCTACTGCACATGACTCTTATAGACTTCTCTACTGTGTACATGACTCTTAGAGACTTCTCTACTGTACATGACTCTTAGAGACTTCTCTACTGTACATGACTCTTATAGACTTCTCTACTGTACATGACTCTTAGAGACTTCTCTACTGTACATGACTCTTATAGACTTCTCTACTGTACATGACTCTTAGATACTTCTCTACTGCACATGACTCTTAGAGACTTCTCTACTGCACATGACTCTTATGACTGTGTACATGACTCTTAGAGACTTCTCTACTGTACATGACTCTTAGAGACTTATCTACTGCACATGACTCTTAGAGACTTCTCTACTGCACATGACTCTTAGAGACTTCTCTACTGCACATGACTCTTAGAGACTTCTCTACTGCACATGACTCTTAGAGACTTCTCTACTGTGTACATGACTTTTAGAGACTTCTCTACTGTGTACATGACTCTTAGAGACTTCTCTACTGTGTACATGACTCTTATAGACTTCTCTACTGCACATGACTCTTAGAGACTTCTCTACCACACATTACTCTTAGAGACTTCTCTACTGTGTACATGACTCTTAGAGACTTCTCTACTGTACATGACTCTTAGAGACTTCTCTACTGTGTACATGACTCTTAGAAACTTCTCTACTGTGTACATGACTCTTAGAGACTACTCTATCGCACATGACTCTTAGAAACTTCTCTACTGTTTACATGACTCTTATAGACTTCTCTACAGCACATGACTCTTAGAGACGTCTCTACTGTGTACATGACTCTTAGAGACTACTCTACCGCACATGACTCTTAGAGACTTCTCTACTGTGTACATGACTTTTAGAGACTTCTCTACTGTGTACATGACTCTTAGAGACTTCTCTACTGTGTACATGACTCTTAGAGACTTCTCTACTGCACATGACTCTTAGAGACTTCTCTACTGCACATGACTCTTAGAGACTTCTCTACTGCACATGACTCTTAGAGACTTCTCTACTGTACATGACTCTTAGAGACTTCTCTACTGTGTACATGACTCTTAGAGACTTCTCTACTGCACATGACTCTTAGAGACTTCTCTACTGTGTACATGACTCTTAGAGACTTCTCTACTGTGTACATGACTCTTAGAGACTTCTCTACTGTACATGACTCTTAGAGACTTCTCTACTGTGTACATGACTCTTAGAGACTTCTCTACCGCACATGACTCTTAGAAACTTCTCTACTGTGTACATGACTCTTAGAGACTACTCTACCGCACATGACTCTTAGAAACTTCTCTACTGTGTACATGACTCTTAGAGACTGCTCTACTGTGTACATGACTCTTATAGACTTCTCTACAGCACATGACTCTTAGAGACTTCTCTACTGTACATGACTCTTAGAGACTTCTCTACTGTGTACATGACTCTTAGAGACTTCTCTACTGCACATGACTCTTAGAGACTACTCTACTGTGCACATTACTCTTAGAGACTTCTCTACTGTGTACATGACTCTTAGAGACTTCTCTACTGTACATGACTCTTAGAGACTTCTCTACTGCACATGACTCTTATAGACGTCTCTACTGTGTACATGACTCTTAGAGACTTCTCTACTGTACATGACTCTTAGAGACTTATCTACTGCACATGACTCTTAGAGACTTCTCTACTGCACATGACTCTTATGACTCTGTGCACATGACTCTTAGAGACTTCTCTACTGCACATGACTCTTAGAGACTTCTCTACTGTGTACATGACTTTTAGAGACTTCTCTACTGTGTACATGACTCTTAGAGACTTCTCTACTGTGTACATGACTCTTATAGACTTCTCTACTGCACATGACTCTTAGAGACATTACTCTTAGAGACTTCTCTACTGTGTACATGACTCTTAGAGACTTCTCTACTGTACATGACTCTTAGAGACTTCTCTACTGTGTACATGACTCTTAGAAACTTCTCTACTGTACATGACTCTTGTACATGACTCTTAGAGACTACTCTATCGCACATGACTCTTAGAAACTTCTCTACTGTTTACATGACTCTTATAGACTTCTCTACAGCACATGACTCTTAGAGACGTCTCTACTGTGTACATGACTCTTAGAGACTACTCTACCGCACATGACTCTTAGAGACTTCTCTACTGTGTACATGACTTTTAGAGACTTCTCTACTGTGTACATGACTCTTAGAGACTTCTCTACTGTGTACATGACTCTTATAGACTTCTCTACTGCACATGACTCTTAGAGACTTCTCTAGACATGACTCTTAGAGACTTCTCTACTGTGTACATGACTCTTAGAGACTTCTCTACTGTACATGACTCTTAGAGACTTCTCTACTGTACATGACTCTTAGAAACTTCTCTACTGTGTACATGACTCTTAGAGACTTCTCTACTGCACATGACTCTTAGAGACTTCTCTACTGTTTACATGACTCTTATAGACTTCTCTACTGCACATGACTCTTAGAGACTTCTCTACTGTGTACATGACTCTTAGAGACTTCTCTTGACTTCTCTACTGTGTACATGACTCTTAGAGACTTCTCTACTGTGTACATGACTCTTAGAGACTCTCTACTGTGTACATGACTCTTAGACTTCTCTACTGCACATGACTCTTAGAGACTTCTCTACTGTGTACATGACTCTTAGAGACTTCTCTACTGTGCACATGACTCTTAGAGACTTTTTACTGTACATGACTCTTAGAAACTTCTCTACTGTGTACATGACTCTTAGAGACTACTCTACCGCACATGACTCTTAGAGACTTCTCTACGTGCATGACTCTTAGAGACTTCTCTACTGTGCACATGACTCTTAGAGACTTCTCTACTGCACATGACTCTTATAGACGTCTCTACTGTGTACATGACTCTTAGAGACTTCTCTACTGTACATGACTCTTAGAGACTTATCTACTGCACATGACTCTTAGAGACTTCTCTACTGCACATGACTCTTATAGACTTCTCTACTGTGTACATGACTCTTAGAGACTTCTCTACTGTACATGACTCTTAGAGACTTCTCTACTGTACATGACTCTTATAGACTTCTCTACTGTACATGACTCTTAGAGACTTCTCTACTGTACATGACTCTTATAGACTTCTCTACTGTACATGACTCTTAGATACTTCTCTACTGCACATGACTCTTAGAGACTTCTCTACTGTGTACATGACTCTTAGAGACTTCTCTACTGCACATGACTCTTAGAGACTTCTCTACTGTGTACATGACTCTTAGAGACTTCTCTACTGCACATTACTCTTAGAGACTTCTCTACTACACATGACTCTTAGAGACTTCTCTACTGCACATGACTCTTAGAGACTTCTCTACTGTGTACATGACTCTTAGAGACTTCTCTACTGTGTACATGACTCTTAGAGACTTCTCTACTGTGTACATTACTCTTAGAGACTACTCTACTGCACATGACTCTTAGAGACTTCTCTACTGTGTACATGACTCTTATAGACTTCTCTACTGTACATGACTCTTAGACTTCTCTACTGCACATGACTCTTAGACTTCTCTACTGCACATGACTCTTAGACTTCTCTACTGCACATGACTCTTAGAGACTTCTTTACTGTGTACATGACTCTTAGAGACTTCTCTACTGTACATGACTCTTAGAGACTTCTCTACTGCACATGACTCTTAGAGACTTCTCTACTGCACATGACTCTTATAGACTTCTCTACTGTGTACATGACTCTTAGAGACTTCTCTACTGTACATGACTCTTAGAGACTTCTCTACTGTACATGACTCTTATAGACTTCTCTACTGTACATGACTCTTAGAGACTTCTCTACTGTACATGACTCTTATAGACTTCTCTACTGTACATGACTCTTAGATACTTCTCTACTGCACATGACTCTTAGAGACTTCTCTACTGTGTACATGACTCTTAGAGACTTCTCTACTGCACATGACTCTTAGAGACTTCTCTACTGTGTACATGCCTCTTAGAGACTTCTCTACTGCACATTACTCTTAGAGACTTCTCTACTACACATGACTCTTAGAGACTTCTCTACTGCACATGACTCTTAGAGACTTCTCTACTGTGTAATTGACTCTTAGAGACTTCTCTACTGTGTACATGACTCTTAGAGACTTCTCTACTGTGTACATTACTCTTAGAGACTACTCTACTGCACATGACTCTTAGAGACTTCTCTACTGTGTACATGACTCTTATAGACTTCTCTACTGTACATGACTCTTAGACTTCTCTACTGCACATGACTCTTAGACTTCTCTACTGCACATGACTCTTAGACTTCTCTACTGCACATGACTCTTAGAGACTTCTTTACTGTGTACATGACTCTTAGAGACTTCTTTACTGTACATGACTCTTAGACTTCTCTACTGCACATGACTCTTAGACTTCTCTACTGCACATGACTCTTAGAGACTTCTCTACTGCACATGACTCTTATAGACGTCTCTACTGTGTACATGACTCTTAGAGACTTCTTTACTGTGTACATGACTCTTAGAGACTTCTTTACTGTACATGACTCTTAGACTTCTCTACTGCACATGACTCTTAGACTTCTCTACTGCACATGACTCTTAGAGACTTCTGTACTGTGTACATGACTCTTAGAGACTTCTCTACTGTACATGACTCTTAGAGACTTCTCTACTGCACATGACTCTTAGAGACTTCTCTACTGTGTACATGACTCTTAGAGACTTCTGTACTGTGTACATGACTCTTAGAGACTTCTCTACTGCACATGACTCTTAGAGACTTTTCTACTGTGCACATGACTCTTATAGACTTCTCTACTGTGTACATGACTCTTAGACTTCTCTACTGCACATGACTCTTAGAGACTTCTCTACTGCACATGACTCTTAGAGACGTCTCTACTGCACATGACTCTTAGAGACTTCTCTACTGTGTACATGACTCTTAGAGACTTTTTTACTGTGTACATGACTCTTGGAGACTTTTTTACTGTGTACATGACTCTTAGAGACTTCTCTACTGCACTTGACTCTTAGAGACTTCTCTACCGTGCATGACTCTTAGAGACTTCTCTACTGTGCACATGACTCTTAGAGACTTCTTTACTACAATTTGTGTACATGACTCTTAGAGACTTCTCTAATGTGTACATGACTCTTAGAGACTTCTCTACTGCACATGACTCTTATAGACGTCTCTACTGTGTACATGACTCTTAGAGACTTCTCTACTGTACATGACTCTTAGAGACTTATCTACTGCACATGACTCTTAGAGACTTCTCTACTGCACATGACTCTTATAGACGTCTCTACTGTGTACATGACTCTTAGAGACTTCTCTACTGTACATGACTCTTAGAGACTTATCTACTGCACATGACTCTTAGAGACTTCTCTACTGCACATGACTCTTATAGACTTCTCTACTGTGTACATGACTCTTAGAGACTTCTCTACTGCACATGACTCTTAGAGACTTCTCTACTGTGTACATGACTCTTAGAGACTTCTCTACTGCACATGACTCTTAGAGACTTCTCTACTGTACATGACTCTTATAGACTTCTCTACTGTACATGACTCTTAGATACTTCTCTACTGCACATGACTCTTAGAGACTTCTCTACTGTGTACATGACTCTTAGAGACTTCTCTACTGCACATGACTCTTAGACTTCTCTACTGTACATGACTCTTAAAGACTTCTCTACTGCACATGACTCTTAGAGACTTCTCTACTGTGCACATGACTCTTAGAGACTTCTCTACTGTACATGACTCTTAGACTTCTCTACTGTTTACATGACTCTTAGACTTCTCTACTGCACATGACTCTTAGAGACTTCTCTACTGCACATGACTCTTAGAGACGTCTCTACTGTGCACATGACTCTTAGAGACTTCTCTACTGTGTACATGACTCTTAGAGACTTCTTGCATACTGTACATGACTCTTAGAGACTTCTCTACTGCACATGACTCTTAGACTTCTCTACTGCACATGACTCTTAGAGACTTCTCTACTGTGTACATGACTCTTAGAGACTTCTCTACTGTACATGACTCTTAGAGACTTCTCTACTGCACATGACTCTTAGAGACTTCTCTACTGTGTACATGACTCTTAGAGACTTCTCTACTGCACATTACTCTTAGAGACTTCTCTACTACACATGACTCTTAGAGACTTCTCTACTGCACATGACTCTTAGAGACTTCTCTACTGTGTACATGACTCTTAGAGACTTCTCTACTGTGTACATGACTCTTAGAGACTTCTCTACTGTGTACATGACTCTTAGAGACTACTCTACTGCACATGACTCTTAGAGACTTCTCTACTGTGTACATGACTCTTATAGACTTCTCTACTGTACATGACTCTTAGAGACTTCTCTACTGCACATGACTCTTAGACTTCTCTACTGCACATGACTCTTAGACTTCTCTACTGCACATGACTCTTAGAGACTTCTCTACTGTGTACATGACTCTTAGAGACTTCTCTACTGTACATGACTCTTAGACTTCTCTACTGCACATGACTCTTAGACTTCTCTACTGTGTACATGACTCTTAGAGACTTCTCTACTGCACATGACTCTTAGAGACTTCTCTACTGTGTACATGACTCTTAGAGACTTCTTTACTGTGTACATGACTCTTAGAGACTTCTTTACTGTACATGACTCTTAGACTTCTCTACTGCACATGACTCTTAGACTTCTCTACTGCACATGACTCTTAGAGACTTCTTTACTGTGTACATGACTCTTAGAGACTTCTTTACTGTACATGACTCTTAGACTTCTCTACTGCACATGACTCTTATACTTCTCTACTGCACATGACTCTTAGAGACTTCTGTACTGTGTACATGACTCTTAGAGACTTCTCTACTGCACATGACTCTTAGAGACTTCTCTACTGTGCACATGACTCTTATAGACTTCTCTACTGTGTACATGACTCTTAGACTTCTCTACTGCACATGACTCTTAGAGACTTCTCTACTGCACATGACTCTTAGAGACGTCTCTACTGCACATGACTCTTAGAGACTTCTCTACTGTGTACATGACTCTTAGAGACTTTTTTACTGTGTACATGACTCTTGGAGACTTTTTTACTGTGTACATGACTCTTAGAGACTTCTCTACTGCACTTGACTCTTAGAGACTTCTCTACCGTGCATGACTCTTAGAGACTTCTCTACTGTGCACATGACTCTTAGAGACTTCTCTACTGTGTACATGACTCTTAGAGACTTCTCTACTGTGTACATGACTCTTAGAGACTTCTCTACTGTACATGACTCTTAGAGACTTCTCTACTGTACATGACTCTTAGAGACTTTCTCTACTGTGCACATGACTCTTAGAGACTTCTCTACTGCACATGACTCTTATAGACGTCTCTACTGTGTACATGACTCTTAGAGACTTCTCTACTGTGTACATGACTCTTAGAGACTTCTCTACTGCACATGACTCTTAGAGACTTCTCTACTGCACATGACTCTTAGAGACTTCTCTACTGTGTACATGACTCTTAGAGACTTCTCTACTGCACATGACTCTTAGAGACTTCTCTACTGTGTACATGACTCTTAGAGACTTCTCTACTGCACATGACTCTTGACTTCTCTACTACACATGACTCTTAGAGACTTCTCTACTGTACATGACTCTTATAGACTTCTCTACTGTACATGACTCTTAGAGACTTCTTCTCATGACTCTTAGAGACTTCTCTGTACATGACTCTTAGAGACTTCTCTACTGCACATGACTCTTAGAGACTTCTCTACTGTGTACATGACTCTCTAGAGACTTACTCTAGAGACTTCTCTAATACACATGACTCTTAGAGACTTCTCTACTGCACATGACTCTTAGAGACTTCTCTACTGTGTACATGACTCTTAGAGACTTCTCTACTGCACATGACTCTTAGAGACTTCTCTACTGTGTACATGACTCTTAGAGACTTCTCTACTGTGTACATGACTCTTAGAGACTTCTCTCTCTACTGTACATGACTCTTAGAGACTTCTCTACTGCACATGACTCTTAGCACATGACTTCTCTACTGTGCACATGACTCTTAGAGACTTCTCTACTGTGCACATGACTCTTAGAGACTTCTCTACTGCACATGACTTCTCTACTGTGCATGAGACTTCTCTACTGTGTACATGACTCTTAGAGACTTCTCTACTGCACATGACTCTTAGAGACTTCTACTGCACATGACTCTTAGAGACTTCTCTACTGTGTACATGACTCTTAGAGACTCTCTACTGCACATGACTCTTAGAGACTTCTCTACTGTGTACATGACTCTTAGAGACTTCTCTACTGTGTACATGACTCTTAGAGACTTCTCTACTGTACATGACTCTTAGAGACTTCTCTACTGCACATGACTCTTAGAGACTTCTCTACTGCACATGACTCTTAGAGACTTCTCTACTGTGCACATGACTCTTAGAGACTTCTCTACTGTGTACATGACTCTTAGAGACTTCTCTACTGCACATGACTCTTAGAGACTTCTCTACTGCACATGACTCTTAGAGACTTCTCTACTGTGTACATGACTCTTAGAGACTTCTCTACTGTGTACATGACTCTTAGAGACTTCTCTACTGCACATGACTCTTATAGACTTCTCTACTGTGCACATGACTCTTAGAGACTTCTCTACTGCACATGACTCTTAGAGACTTCTCTACTGTGTACATGACTCTTATAGACTTCTCTACTGTGCACATGACTCTTAGAGACTTCTCTACTGTACATGACTCTTAGAGACTTCTCTACTGTGTACATGACTCTTAGAGACTTCTCTACTGTGCACATGACTCTTAGAGACTTCTCTACTGTGTACATGACTCTTAGAGACTTCTCTACTGTACATGACTCTTAGAGACTTCTCTGCTGTGTACATGACTCTTAAAAACTTCTCTACTGTGTACATGACTCTTAGAGACTACTCTATCGCACATGACTCTTAGAAACTGCTCTACTGTATACATGACTCTTAGAGACTTCTCTACTGTTTACATGACTCTTATAGACTTCTCTACAGCACATGACTCTTAGAGACGTCTCTACTGTGTACATGACTCTTAGAGACTACTCTACCGCACATGACTCTTAGAAACGTCTCTACTGTGTACATGACTCTTAGAGACTTCTCTACTGTGTACATGACTCTTATAGACTTCTCTACAGCACATGACTCTTAGAGACTTCTCTACCGTGCATGACTCTTAGAGACTTCTCTACTGTGTACATGACTCTTAGAGACTACTCTACCGCACATGACTCTTAGAAACTTCTCTACCGCACATGACTCTTAGAGACTTCTCTACTGTACATGACTCTTAGAGACTTCTCTACTGTACATGACTCTTAGAGACTTCTCTACTGTACATTACTCTTTGAGACTTCTCTACTGTGTACATGACTCTTAGAGACTTCTCTACTGTACATGACTCTTAGAGACTTCTCTACTGCACATTACTCTTAGAGACTTCTCTACTGCACATGACTCTTAGAGACTACTCTACTGTGCACATTACTCTTAGAGACTTCTCTACTGTGTACATGACTCTTAGAGACTTCTCTACTGCACATGACTCTTAGAGACTTCTCTACTGCACATGACTCTTAGAGACTACTCTACTGTGCACATGACTCTTAGAGACTTCTCTACTGTGCACATGACTCTTAGAGACTTCTCTACTGCACATGACTCTTATAGACTTCTCTACTGTGCACATGACTCTTAGAGACTTCTCTACTGCACATGACTCTTAGAGACTTCTCTACTGCACATGACTCTTATAGACTTCTCTACTGTGCACATGACTCTTAGAGACTTCTCTACTGTACATGACTCTTATAGACTTCTCTACTGTGTACATGACTCTTAGAGACTTCTCTACTGTGCACATGACTCTTAGAGACTTCTCTACTGTGCGCATGACTCTTAGAGACTTCTCTACTGCACATGACTCTTATAGACTTCTCTACCGCACATGACTCTTATAGACTTCTCTACTGTGCACATGACTCTTAGAGACTACTCTACTGTGCACATGACTCTTAGAGACTTCTCTACTGTGCACATGACTCTTAGAGACTTCTCTACTGCACATGACTCTTATAGACTTCTCTACTGTGCACATGACTCTTAGAGACTTCTCTACTGCACATGACTCTTTTAGACTTCTCTACTGCACATGACTCTTATAGACTTCTCTACTGTGCACATGACTCTTAGAGACTTCTCTACTGTACATGACTCTTATAGACTTCTCTACTGTGTACATGACTCTTAGAGACTTCTCTACTGTTACATGACTCTTAGAGACTTCTCTACTGTGTACATGACTCTTAGAGACTTCTCTACTGTACATGACTCTTAGAGACTTCTCTGCTGTGTACATGACTCTTAAAAACTTCTCTACTGTGTACATGACTCTTAGAGACTACTCTATCGCACATGACTCTTAGAAACTGCTCTACTGTATACATGACTCTTAGAGACTTCTCTACTGTTTACATGACTCTTATAGACTTCTCTACAGCACATGACTCTTAGAGACGTCTCTACTGTGTACATGACTCTTAGAGACTACTCTACCGCACATGACTCTTAGAAACGTCTCTACTGTGTACATGACTCTTAGAGACTTCTCTACTGTGTACATGACTCTTATAGACTTCTCTACAGCACATGACTCTTAGAGACTTCTCTACCGTGCATGACTCTTAGAGACTACTCTACTGTGTACATGACTCTTAGAGACTACTCTACCGCACATGACTCTTAGAAACTTCTCTACCGCACATGACTCTTAGAGACTTCTCTACTGTACATGACTCTTAGAGACTTCTCTACTGTACATGACTCTTAGAGACTTCTCTACTGTACATTACTCTTTGAGACTTCTCTACTGTGTACATGACTCTTAGAGACTTCTCTACTGTACATTACTCTTAGAGACTTCTCTACTGCACATTACTCTTAGAGACTTCTCTACTGCACATGACTCTTAGAGACTACTCTACTGTGCACATTACTCTTAGAGACTTCTCTACTGTGTACATGACTCTTAGAGACTTCTCTACTGCACATGACTCTTAGAGACTTCTCTACTGCACATGACTCTTAGAGACTACTCTACTGTGCACATGACTCTTAGAGACTTCTCTACTGTGCACATGACTCTTAGAGACTTCTCTACTGCACATGACTCTTAGAGACTTCTCTACTGCACATGACTCTTAGAGACTACTCTACTGTGCACATGACTCTTAGAGACTTCTCTACTGTGCACATGACTCTTAGAGACTTCTCTACTGCACATGACTCTTATAGACTTCTCTACTGTGCACATGACTCTTAGAGACTTCTCTACTGCACATGACTCTTTTAGACTTCTCTACCGCACATGACTCTTATAGACTTCTCTACTGTGCACATAACTCTTAGAGACTTCTCTACTGTACATGACTCTTATAGACTTCTCTACTGTGCGCATGACTCTTAGAGACTTCTCTACTGTACATGACTCTTAGAGACTTCTCTGCTGTGTACATGACTCTTAAAAACTTCTCTACTGTGTACATGACTCTTAGAGACTTCTCTACTGTGCACATGACTCTTAGAGACTTCTCTACTGTATACATGACTCTTAGAGACTTCTCTACTGTTTACATGACTCTTATAGACTTCTCTACAGCACATGACTCTTAGAGACTTCTCTACTGTGCACATGACTCTTAGAGACTTCTCTACTGTGCGCATGACTCTTAGAGACTTCTCTACTGTACATGACTCTTAGAGACTTCTCTGCTGTGTACATGACTCTTAAAAACTTCTCTACTGTGTACATGACTCTTAGAGACTACTCTATCGCACATGACTCTTAGAAACTGCTCTACTGTATACATGACTCTTAGAGACTTCTCTACTGTTTACATGACTCTTATAGACTTCTCTACAGCACATGACTCTTAGAGACGTCTCTACTGTGTACATGACTCTTAGAGACTACTCTACCGCACATGACTCTTAGAAACGTCTCTACTGTGTACATGACTCTTAGAGACTTCTCTACTGTGTACATGACTCTTATAGACTTCTCTACAGCACATGACTCTTAGAGACTTCTCTACCGTGCATGACTCTTAGAGACTACTCTACTGTGTACATGACTCTTAGAGACTACTCTACCGCACATGACTCTTAGAAACTTCTCTACCGCACATGACTCTTAGAGACTTCTCTACTGTACATGACTCTTAGAGACTTCTCTACTGTACATGACTCTTAGAGACTTCTCTACTGTACATTACTCTTTGAGACTTCTCTACTGTGTACATGACTCTTAGAGACTTCTCTACTGTACATTACTCTTAGAGACTTCTCTACTGCACATTACTCTTAGAGACTTCTCTACTGCACATGACTCTTAGAGACTACTCTACTGTGCACATTACTCTTAGAGACTTCTCTACTGTGTACATGACTCTTAGAGACTTCTCTACTGCACATGACTCTTAGAGACTTCTCTACTGCACATGACTCTTAGAGACTACTCTACTGTGCACATGACTCTTAGAGACTTCTCTACTGTGCACATGACTCTTAGAGACTTCTCTACTGCACATGACTCTTATAGACTTCTCTACTGTGCACATGACTCTTAGAGACTTCTCTACTGCACATGACTCTTTTAGACTTCTCTACCGCACATGACTCTTATAGACTTCTCTACTGTGCACATAACTCTTAGAGACTTCTCTACTGTACATGACTCTTATAGACTTCTCTACTGTGTACATGACTCTTAGAGACTTCTCTACTGTGCACATGACTCACATGACTCTTAGAGACTTCTCTACTGTGCGACATGACTCTTAGAGACTTCTCTACTGCACATGACTCTTATAGACTTCTCTGTGCACATGACTGCACTTATAGACTTCTCTACTGTGCACATGACTCTTAGAGACTACTCTACTGTGCACATGACTCTTAGAGACTTCTCTACTGTGCACATGACTCTTAGAGACTTCTCTACTGCACATGACTCTTATAGACTTCTCTACTGTGCACATGACTCTTAGAGACTACTCTGCACATGACTCTTTTAGACTTCTCTACCGCACATGACTCTTATAGACTTCTCTACTGTGCACATAACTCTTAGAGACTTCTCTACTGTACATGACTCTTATAGACTTCTCTACTGTGTACATGACTCTTAGAGACTTCTCTACTGTGCACATGACTCTTAGAGACTTCTCTACTGTGCGCATGACTCTTAGAGACTTCTCTACTGTACATGACTCTTAGAGACTTCTCTGCTGTGTACATGACTCTTAAAAACTTCTCTACTGTGTACATGACTCTTAGAGACTACTCTATCGCACATGACTCTTAGAAACTGCTCTACTGTATACATGACTCTTAGAGACTTCTCTACTGTTTACATGACTCTTATAGACTTCTCTACAGCACATGACTCTTAGAGACGTCTCTACTGTGTACATGACTCTTAGAGACTACTCTACCGCACATGACTCTTAGAAACTTCTCTACTGTGTACATGACTCTTAGAGACTTCTCTACTGTGTACATGACTCTTATAGACTTCTCTACAGCACATGACTCTTAGAGACTTCTCTACCGTGCATGACTCTTAGAGACTACTCTACTGTGTACATGACTCTTAGAGACTACTCTACCGCACATGACTCTTAGAAACTTCTCTACCGCACATGACTCTTAGAGACTTCTCTACTGTACATGACTCTTAGAGACTTCTCTACTGTACATGACTCTTAGAGACTTCTCTACTGTACATTGCTCTTTGAGACTTCTCTACTGTGTACATGACTCTTAGAGACTTCTCTACTGTACATTACTCTTAGAGACTTCTCTACTGCACATTACTCTTAGAGACTTCTCTACTGCACATGACTCTTAGAGACTACTCTACTGTGCACATTACTCTTAGAGACTTCTCTACTGTGTACATGACTCTTAGAGACTTCTCTACTGCACATGACTCTTAGAGACTTCTCTACTGCACATGACTCTTAGAGACTACTCTACTGTGCACATGACTCTTAGAGACTTCTCTACTGTGCACATGACTCTTAGAGACTTCTCTACTGCACATGACTCTTATAGACTTCTCTACTGTGCACATGACTCTTAGAGACTTCTCTACTGCACATGACTCTTTTAGACTTCTCTACCGCACATGACTCTTATAGACTTCTCTACTGTGCACATAACTCTTAGAGACTTCTCTACTGTACATGACTCTTATAGACTTCTCTACTGTGTATATGACTCTTAGAGACTTCTCTACTGTGTACTTGACTCTCAGAGACTTCTCATTGTGCCAATGTGTCTCACATCATCAAGCGAGGGAGGAGAGGTGATTTTTTCTGAAAACTGCCCATAGATGAAATCACTCACAGCCTTGCCTGAATTCAATGAGGACTTTAGGAACAGAGGAAAATGAGTCAAGCAGAAAAGAAGTTCCTACAATAGATGTGTTTGTTCTTAAATGTGTGAACAGAGAGAGCCATGCTGAATCTGATTCATACCCTGATTCCCATTTAGAATCTAAATTAATTTTCTCTGGCTGATCAAGAGGCAGAAAGCCCTGAACACTAGTCTACAAGTCTACTGTAAAACTACTAACACCTGAACACTAGTCTACTGTAAAACTACTAACACCTGAACACTAGTCTACTGTAAAACTACTAACACCTGAACACTAGTCTACTGTAAAACTACTAACACCTGAACACTAGTCTACTGTAAAACTACTAACACCTGAACACTAGTCTACTAGTCTACTGTAAAACTACTAACACCTGAACACTAGTCTACAAGTCTACTGTAAAACTACTAACACCTGAACACTAGTCTACAAGTCTACTGTAAAACTACTAACACCTGAACACTAGTCTACAAGTCTACTGTAAAACTACTAACACCTGAACACTAGTCTACAAGTCTACTGTAAAACTACTAACACCTGAACACTAGTCTACAAGTCTACTGTAAAACTACTAACACCTGAACACTAGTCTACAAGTCTACTGTAAAACTACTAACACCTGAACACTAGTCTACAAGTCTACTGTAAAACTACTAACACCTGAACACTAGTCTACAAGTCTACTGTAAAACTACTAACACCTGAACACTAGTCTACAAGTCTACTGTAAAACTACTAACACCTGAACACTAGTCTACAAGTCTACTGTAAAACTACTAACACCTGAACACTAGTCTACTAGTCTACTGTAAAACTACTAACACCTGAACACTAGTCTACAAGTCTACTGTAAAACTACTAACACCTGAACACTAGTGTACTGTAAAACTACTAACACCTGAACACTAGTCTACTAGTCTACTGTAAAACTAATAACACCTGAACACTAGTCTTCTAGTCTACTGTAAAACTACTAACACCTGAACACTAGTCTACTGTAAAATTACAAACACCTGAACACTAGTCTACTGTAAAACTAATAACACCTGAACACTTGTCAACTGTAAAACTAATAACACCTGAACACTAGTCTACTGTAAAATGACTAACTCCTGAACACTAGTCTACTGTAAAACTACTAACATCTGAACACTAGTCTACTGTTAAACTACTAACACCATAAAGACATCACCCTCAGCTTAAGCACTTTACGGGTCCAGCAGACACGCACGCACACACACACACACACACACACACACACACACACACACACACACACACACACACACACACACACACACACACACACACACACACACACACACACACACACACTCCATTTAAATAATATGCAATCACTTTTTTACCAAGACATTGCAAGTCTTAACTTATTTCTTTAGCAAGGGGCAGGATGTCGTGGGCTTTATTTGGTTCATTTCAGTAGTTTGATGATTTTTAAGTGGTGGGTTATTTTAGCTATTTACCTTATCTGGGTGTAGCAGTCCCCTGTTTATTCTGTTCTGCTAAATCACTGTGCTGCGTGGAAAGGAATATGATTTACTATTGGAATAGTGCAACACACACACACAGTATAGTTCTGGTCTGGTAGTGAGTGAAAGCATAGTCTATGTAAATACAAGCCAAATTGAATCATGTGACTTATTCCATAACGTAGAGAATTTAACTTTATTTTTTATTTTTTTACTGATCTAAACCATCTGGTAGTTCGGTCTGTTTACATCTAATATAGAACTATCAAGGCTGAGGCTAAGACCCAGATGCAGACACAGGAGGCAGATAGTTAGAGTCTCAGAGTTTATAATAGTACATGGGGCAAGCAATCGGTAGGTGAAGGCAGTTGTAATCCTAATCAGAGTCAGGCAGGATCAGGGTCAGGTCAGGAAGGATCAGGGTCAGGACAGGAAGGATCAGGGTCAGGACGGCAGGCAGGATCAGGGTCAGGACAGGCAGGGTCAGGACAGGCAGGGTCAGGACGGCAGGCAGGATCAGGGTCAGGTCAGGTCAGGCAGGGTCAGGACGGCAGGCAGGATCAGGGTCAGGACAGGCAGGATCAGGGTCAGGACAGGCAGGTACAGGACGGCAGGCAGGATCAGGGTCAGGACAGGCAGGATCAGGGTCAGGTCAGGTCAGGCAGGATCAGGGTCAGGTCAGGCAGGATCAGGGTCAGGACAGGCAGGATCAGGGTCAGGACAGGCAGGATCAGGGTCAGGACAGGCAGGATCAGGGTCAGGACAAGCAGGATCAGGGTCAGGACAGGCAGGATCAGGGTCAGGACAGGCAGGATCAGGGTCAGGACAGGCCGGATCAGGGTCAGGACAGGCAGGATCAGGGTCAGGACAAGCAGGATCAGGGTCAGGTCAGGCAGGATCAGGGTCAGGGTCAGGACGGCAGGCAGGATCAGGACAGGCAGGATCAGGGTCAGGTCAGGCAGGGTCGGGACGGCAGGCAGGATCAGGGTCAGGACAGGCAGGATCAGGGTCGGGACAGGATCAGGGTCAGGTCAGGCAGGATCAGGGTTAGGGTCAGGTCAGGCAGGATCAGGGTCAGGTCAGGTCAGGCAGGGTACGGTCAGGCAGGATCAGGGTCAGGACGGCAGGCAGGATCAGGGTCAGGCAGGATCAGGGTCAGGTCAGGTCAGGCAGGGTACGGTCAGGCAGGATCAGGGTCAGGACGGCAGGCAGGATCAGGGTCAGGACAGGCAGGGTCAGGACGGCAGGCAGGATCAGGGTCAGGTCAGGCAGGATCAGGGTCAGGACAGGCAGGATCAGGGTTAGGTCAGGCAGGATCAGGGTCAGGACAGGCAGGATCAGGGTCAGGTCAGGTCAGGCAGGGTCAGGTCAGGCAGGATCAGGGTCAGGACGGCAGGCAGGATCAGGGTCAGGTCAGGCAGGATCAGGGTCAGGTCAGGTCAGGCAGGGTCAGGTCAGGCAGGATCAGGGTCAGGTCAGGCAGGATCAGGGTCAGGACAGGCAGGGTCAGGACGGCAGGCAGGATCAGGGTCAGGTCAGGCAGGATCAGGGTCAGGACAGGCAGGATCAGGGTTAGGTCAGGCAGGATCAGGGTCAGGTCAGGCAGGATCAGGGTCAGGTCAGGTCAGGCAGGGTACGGTCAGGCAGGATCAGGGTCAGGACGGCAGGCAGGATCAGGGTCAGGCAGGATCAGGGTCAGGTCAGGTCAGTCAGGGTACGGTCAGGCAGGATCAGGGTCAGGACGGCAGGCAGGATCAGGGTCAGGACAGGCAGGGTCAGGACGGCAGGCAGGATCAGGGTCAGGTCAGGCAGGATCAGGGTCAGGACAGGCAGGATCAGGGTTAGGTCAGGCAGGATCAGGGTCAGGTCAGGCAGGATCAGGGTCAGGACAGGCAGGATCAGGGTTAGGTCAGGCAGGATCAGGGTCAGGTCAGGCAGGATCAGGGTCAGGACAGGCAGGATCAGGGTCAGGTCAGGCAGGATCAGGGTCAGGTCAGGCAGGATCAGGGTCAGGACAGGCAGGATCAGGGTCAGGACAGGCAGGATCAGGGACAGGACAGGCAGGATCAGGGTCAGGGTCAGGACGGCAGGCAGGATCAGGGTCAGGTCAGGTCAGGCAGGGTCAGGACGGCAGGCAGGATCAGGGTCAGGACAGGCAGGATCAGGGTCAGGACAGGCAGGTACAGGACGGCAGGCAGGATCAGGGTCAGGACAGGCAGGATCAGGGTCAGGTCAGGCAGGATCAGGGTCAGGTCAGGCAGGATCAGGGTCAGGACAGGCAGGATCAGGGTCAGGACAGGCAGGATCAGGGTCAGGACAAGCAGGATCAGGGTCAGGACAGGCAGGATCAGGGTCAGGACAGGCAGGATCAGGGTCAGGACAAGCAGGATCAGGGTCAGGACAGGCAGGATCAGGGTCAGGACAGGCAGGATCAGGGTCAGGACAGGCCGGATCAGGGTCAGGACAGGCAGGATCAGGGTCAGGACAAGCAGGATCAGGGTCAGGTCAGGCAGGATCAGGGTCAGGGTCAGGACGTCAGGCAGGATCAGGGTCAGGTCAGGCAGAATCAGGGTCAGGACAGGCAGGATCAGGGTCAGGTCAGGCAGGATCAGGGTCAGGTCAGGCAGGATCAGGGTCAGGTCAGGTCAGGCAGGGTCAGGACGGCAGGCAGGGTCAGGGTCAGGACAGGCAGGATCAGGTCAGGACAGGCTGGTACAGGACGGCAGGCAGGATCAGGGTCAGGACAGGCAGGATCAGGGTCAGGACAGGCAGGATCAGGGTCAGGACAGGCAGGATCAGGGTCAGGACAGGCAGGATCAGGGTCAGGACAAGCAGGATCAGGGTGAGGACAGGCAGGATCAGGGTCAGGACAGGCAGGATCAGGGTCAGGACAGGCAGGATCAGGGTCAGGACAGGCAGGATCAGGGTCAGGACAACCAGGATCAGGGTCAGGTCAGGCAGGATCAGGGTCAGGGTCAGGGTCAGGACGGCAGGCAGGATCAGGACAGGCAGGATCAGGGTCAGGTCAGGCAGGATCGGGACAGGCAGGATCAGGGTCAGGTCAGGCAGGGTCGGGACGGCAGGCAGGATCAGGGTCAGGACAGGCAGGATCAGGGTCGGGACAGGATCAGGGTCAGGTCAGGCAGGATCAGGGTTAGGGTCAGGTCAGGCAGGATCAGGGTCAGGTCAGGTCAGGCAGGGTACGGTCAGGCAGGATCAGGGTCAGGACGGCAGGCAGGATCAGGGTCAGGTCAGGCAGGGTCAGGACGGCAGGCAGGATCAGGGTCAGGACAGGCAGGATCAGGGTCAGGACAGGCAGGATCAGGGTTAGGTCAGGCAGGATCAGGGTCAGGTCAGGCAGAATCAGGGTCAGGACAGGCAGGATCAGGGTTAGGTCAGGCAGGATCAGGGTCAGGTCAGGCAGGATCAGGGTCAGGTCAGGCAGGATCAGGGTCAGGACAGGCAGGATCAGGGTCAGGACAGGCAGGATCAGGGTCAGGACAGGCAGGATCAGGGTCAGGACGAGCAGGATCAGGGTCAGGTCAGGCAGGATCAGGGTCAGGGTCAGGACGGCAGGCAGGATCAGGACAGGCAGGATCAGGGTCAGGTCAGGCAGGATCAGGACAGGCAGGATCAGGGTCAGGTCAGGCAGGATCAGGTCAGGCAGGATCAGGGTCAGGACAGGCAGGATCAGGGTCAGGACAAGCAGGATCAGGGTCAGGTCAGGCAGGATCAGGGTCAGGATCAGGGTCAGGACGGCAGGCAGGATCAGGGTCAGGTCAGGTCAGGCAGGGTCAGGACGGCAGGCAGGATCAGGGTCAGGACAGGCAGGATCAGGGTCAGGACAGGCAGGTACAGGACGGCAGGCAGGATCAGGGTCAGGACAGGCAGGATCAGGGTCAGGTCAGGTCAGGTCAGGCAGGATCAGGGTCAGGTCAGGCAGGATCAGGGTCAGGACAGGCAGGATCAGGGTCAGGACAGGCAGGATCAGGGTCAGGACAGGCAGGATCAGGGTCAGGACAAGGCAGGATCAGGGTCAGGTCAGGCAGGATCAGGGTCAGGTCAGGCAGGATCAGGACAGGCAGGATCAGGGTCAGGTCAGGCAGGATCAGGTCAGGCAGGATCAGGGTCAGGACAGGCAGGATCAGGGTCAGGACAGGCAGGATCAGGGTCAGGTCAGGCAGGATCAGGGTCAGGATCAGGGTCAGGACGGCAGGCAGGATCAGGGTCAGGACAGGCAGGGTCAGGACGGCAGGCAGGATCAGGGTCAGGTCAGGCAGGGTCAGGACGGCAGGCAGGATCAGGGTCAGGACAGGCAGGATCAGGGTCAGGACAGGCAGGTACAGGACGGCAGGCAGGATCAGGGTCAGGACAGGCAGGATCAGGGTCAGGTCAGGTCAGGGATCAGGGTCAGGTCAGGCAGGATCAGGGTCAGGACAGGCAGGATCAGGGTCAGGACAGGCAGGATCAGGGTCAGGACAAGCAGGATCAGGGTCAGACAAGGCAGGATCAGGGTCAGGACAGGCAGGATCAGGGTCAGGACAGGCAGGATCAGGGTCAGGACAAGCAGGATCAGGGTCAGGTCAGGCAGGATCAGGGTCAGGTCAGGCAGGATCAGGACAGGCAGGATCAGGGTCAGGTCAGGCAGGATCAGGTCAGGCAGGATCAGGGTCAGGACAGGCAGGATCAGGGTCAGGACAAGCAGGATCAGGGTCAGGTCAGGCAGGATCAGGGTCAGGATCAGGGTCAAGACGGCAGGCAGGATCAGGGTCAGGACAGGCAGGGTCAGGACGGCAGGCAGGATCAGGGTCAGGTCAGGCAGGGTCAGGACGGCAGGCAGGATCATGGTCAGGTCAGGCAGGATCAGGGTCAGGACAGGCAGGATCAGGGTTAGGTCAGGCAGGATCAGGGTCAGGTCAGGCAGGATCAGGGTCAGGTCAGGCAGGATCAGGGTCAGGACAGGCAGGATCAGGGTCAGGACAGGCAGGATCAGGGTCAGGACAGGCAGGATCAGGGTCAGGACAGGCAGGATCAGGGTCAGGACAGGCAGGATCAGGGTCAGGTCAGGCAGGATCAGGGTCAGGGTCAGGACGGCAGGCAGGATCAGGACAGGCAGGATCAGGGTCAGGTCAGGCAGGATCAGGACAGGCAGGATCAGGGTCAGGTCAGGCAGGATCAGGTCAGGCAGGATCAGGGTCAGGACAGGCAGGATCAGGGTCAGGACAAGCAGGATCAGGGTCAGGTCAGGCAGGATCAGGGTCAGGATCAGGGTCAGGACGGCAGGCAGGATCAGGGTCAGGTCAGGTCAGGCAGGGTCAGGACGGCAGGCAGGATCAGGGTCAGGACAGGCAGGATCAGGGTCAGGACAGGCAGGTACAGGACGGCAGGCAGGATCAGGGTCAGGACAGGCAGGATCAGGGTCAGGTCAGGTCAGGTCAGGCAGGATCAGGGTCAGGTCAGGCAGGATCAGGGTCAGGACAGGCAGGATCAGGGTCAGGACAGGCAGGATCAGGGTCAGGACAAGCAGGATCAGGGTCAGACAAGGCAGGATCAGGGTCAGGACAGGCAGGATCAGGGTCAGGACAGGCAGGATCAGGGTCAGGACAGGCAGGATCAGGGTCAGGACAAGCAGGATCAGGGTCAGGTCAGGCAGGATCAGGGTCAGGTCAGGCAGGATCAGGACAGGCAGGATCAGGGTCAGGTCAGGCAGGATCAGGTCAGGCAGGATCAGGGTCAGGACAGGCAGGATCAGGGTCAGGACAAGCAGGATCAGGGTCAGGTCAGGCAGGATCAGGGTCAGGATCAGGGTCAGGACGGCAGGCAGGATCAGGGTCAGGACAGGCAGGGTCAGGACGGCAGGCAGGATCAGGGTCAGGTCAGGCAGGGTCAGGACGGCAGGCAGGATCAGGGTCAGGACAGGCAGGATCAGGGTCAGGACAGGCAGGTACAGGACGGCAGGCAGGATCAGGGTCAGGACAGGCAGGATCAGGGTCAGGTCAGGTCAGGCAGGATCAGGGTCAGGTCAGGCAGGATCAGGGTCAGGACAGGCAGGATCAGGGTCAGGACAGGCAGGATCAGGGTCAGGACAAGCAGGATCAGGGTCAGACAAGGCAGGATCAGGGTCAGGACAGGCAGGATCAGGGTCAGGACAGGCAGGATCAGGGTCAGGACAAGCAGGATCAGGGTCAGGTCAGGCAGGATCAGGGTCAGGTCAGGCAGGATCAGGACAGGCAGGATCAGGGTCAGGTCAGGCAGGATCAGGTCAGGCAGGATCAGGGTCAGGACAGGCAGTATCAGGGTCAGGACAAGCAGGATCAGGGTCAGGTCAGGCAGGATCAGGGTCAGGATCAGGGTCAAGACGGCAGGCAGGATCAGGGTCAGGACATGCAGGGTCAGGACGGCAGGCAGGATCAGGGTCAGGTCAGGCAGGGTCAGGACGGCAGGCAGGATCATGGTCAGGTCAGGCAGGATCAGGGTCAGGACAGGAAGGATCAGGGTTAGGTCAGGCAGGATCAGGGTCAGGCAGGATCAGGGTCAGGTCAGGCAGGGTCGGGACGGCAGTCAGGATCAGGGTCAGGGTCAGGACAGGCAGGATCAGGGTCAGGTCAGGCAGGATCAGGGTAAAGACAGGCAGGATCAGGGTCAGGTCAGGCAGGATCAGGGTCAGGTCAGGCAGGATCAGGGTCAGGTCAGGCAGGATCAGGGTCAGGATCAGGGTCAAGACGGCAGGCAGGATCAGGGTCAGGACAGGCAGGGTCAGGACGGCAGGCAGGATCAGGGTCAGGTCAGGCAGGGTCAGGACGGCAGGCAGGATCATGGTCAGGTCAGGCAGGATCAGGGTCAGGACAGGCAGGATCAGGGTTAGGTCAGGCAGGATCAGGGTCAGGTCAGGCAGGATCAGGGTCAGGATCAGGCAGGATCAGTCAGGTCAGGACAGGGTCAGGACAGGCAGGATCAGGGTCAGGACAGGCAGGATCAGGGTCAGGTCAGGCAGGATCAGGGTCAGGGCAGGCAGGATCAGGGTCAGGACAGTCAGAATCAGGGTCAGGACAGGCAGGATCAGGGTCAGGGTCAGGTCTGGTCAGGCAGGATCAGGACGGCAGGCAGGGTCAGGGTCAGGACAGGCAGGATCAGGGTCAGGACAGGCAGGTACAGGACGGCAGGCAGGATCAGGGTCAGGACAGGTAGGATCAGGGTCAGGTCAGGTCAGGCAGGATCAAGGTCAGGTCAGGCAGGATCAGGGTCAGGACAGGCAGGATCAGGGTCAGGACAGGCAGGATCAGGGTCAGGACAAGCAGGATCAGGGTCAGGACAGGCAGGATCAGGGTCAGGACAGGCAGGATCAGGGTCAGGACAGGCAGGATCAGGGTCAGGACAAGCAATGTCAGGGTCAGGTCAGGCAGGATCAGGGTCAGGGTCAGGGACAGGACGGCAGGCAGGATCAGGACAGGCAGGATCAGGGTCAGGTCAGGCTGGATCAGGACAGGCAGGATCAGGGTCAGGTCAGGCAGGATCAGGTCAGGCAGGATCAGGGTCAGGTCAGGCAGGATCAGGGTCAGGACAGGCAGGATCAGGGTTAGGTCAGGCAGGATCAGGGTCAGGTCAGGCAGGATCAGGGTCAGGACAGGCAGGATCAGGGTCAGGTCAGGCAGGATCAGGGTCAGGTCAGGCAGGATCAGGGTCAGGGCAGGCAGGATCAGGGTCAGGACAGTCAGAATCAGGGTCAGGACAGGCAGGATCAGGGTCAGGGTCAGGTCTGGTCAGGCAGGATCAGGACGGCAGGCAGGGTCAGGGTCAGGACAGGCAGGATCAGGGTCAGGACAGGCAGGTACAGGACGGCAGGCAGGATCAGGGTCAGGACAGGTAGGATCAGGGTCAGGTCAGGTCAGGCAGGATCAGGGTCAGGTCAGGCAGGATCAGGGTCAGGACAGGCAGGATCAGGGTCAGGACAGGCAGGATCAGGGTCAGGACAAGCAGGATCAGGGTCAGGACAGGCAGGATCAGGGTCAGGACAGGCAGGATCAGGGTCAGGACAGGCAGGATCAGGGTCAGGACAAGCAATGTCAGGGTCAGGTCAGGCAGGATCAGGGTCAGGGTCAGGGACAGGACGGCAGGCAGGATCAGGACAGGCAGGATCAGGGTCAGGTCAGGCAGGATCAGGACAGGCAGGATCAGGGTCAGGTCAGGCAGGATCAGGTCAGGCAGGATCAGGGTCAGGACAGGCAGGATCAGGGTCAGGACAAGCAGGATCAGGGTCAGGTCAGGCAGGATCAGGGTCAGGGTCAGGGTCAGGACTGCAGGCACGATCAGGACAGGCAGGATCAGGGTCAGGTCAGGCAGGGTCGGGACGGCAGTCAGGATCAGGGTCATGACAGGCAGGATCAGGGTCGGGACAGGCAGGATCAGGGTCAGGGTCAGGTCAGGCAGGATCAGGGTCAGGTCAGGTCAGGCAGGGTACGGTCAGGCAGGATCAGGGTCAGGACGGCAGGCAGGATCAGGGTCAGGACAGGCAGGGTCAGGACGGCAGGCAGGATCAGGGTCAGGTCAGGCAGGGTCAGGACGGCAGGCAGGATCAGGGTCAGGTCAGGCAGGATCAGGGTCAGGACAGGCAGGATCAGGGTTAGGTCAGGCAGGATCAGGGTCAGGTCAGGCAGGATCAGGGTCAGGACAGGCAGGATCAGGGTTAGGTCAGGCAGGATCAGGGTCAGGTCAGGCAGGATCAGGGTCAGGACAGGCAGGATCAGGGTCAGGTCAGGCAGGATCAGGGTCAGGTCAGGCAGGATCAGGGTCAGGACAGGCAGGATCAGGGTCAACAGGCAGAATCAGGGTCAGGACAGGCAGGATCAGGGTCAGGGTCAGGACAGGCAGGATCAGGGTCAGGTCAGGCAGGATCAGGGTCAGGACAGGCAGGATCAGGGTCAGGTCAGGCAGGATCAGGGTCAGGACAGGCAGGATCAGGGTCAGGACAGGCAGGATCAGGGTCAGGACAGGCAGGATCAGGGTCAGGTCAGACAGGATCAGGGTCAGGTCAGGCAGGATCAGGGTCAGGGTCAGGACAGGCAGGATCAGGGTCAGGTCAGGCAGGATCAGGGTCAAGACAGGCAGGATCAGGGTCAGGTCAGGCAGGATCAGGGTCAGGTCAGGCAGGATCAGGGTCAGGACAGGCAGAATCAGGGTCAGGACAGGCAGGATCAGGGTCAGGTCAGACAGGATCAGGGTCAGGTCAGGCAGGATCAGGGTCAGGGTCAGGACAGGCAGGATCAGGGTCAGGTCAGGGAGGATCAGGGTCAAGACAGGCAGGATCAGGGTCAGGTCAGGCAGGATCAGGGTCAGGTCAGGCAGGATCAGGGTCAGGACATGCAGAAAGGTCAGAACTGAGAAGACTAGGAAAAACTATAGCACAGGAAACTCGCTAGTAGGACTTGATGGGACAAGACGAACTGAAAACAGACAAACAGAAAACGCAGGTGTAAATACACAACGGATAATGGTGGGAGATGGGAGACAGCTGGTGGGGGTGGAGACAAGCACACAGACAGGTGAAACAGATCAGGGTGTGACAAAGAAAGTCATGATCTGATGAGTTCTGAACCGTCTGGTGGGTCAAGAGGAGAACCTCTGGCCCTCCTCTTGACCTATCACACTGAGAGAACTCTGGCCCTCCTCCTAACCTATCACACTGAGAGAACTCTGGCCCTCCACTTGACCTATCACACTGAGAGAACTCTGGCCCTCCTCTTGACCTATCACACTGAGAGAACTCTGGCCCTCCTCTTGACCTATCACACTGAGAGAACTCTGGCCCTCCTCTTGACCTATCACACTGAGAGAACTCTGGCCCTCCTCCTGACCTATTACACTGAGAGAACTCTGGCTCTCCTCCTGACCTATCACACTGAGAGAACTCTGGCCCTCCTCCTGACCTATCACACTGAGAGAACTTTGGCTCTCCTCCTGACCTATCACACTGAGAGAACTCTGGCCCTCCTCCTGACCTATCACACTGAGAGAACTCTGGCTCTCCTCCTGACCTATCACACTGAGAGAACTCTGGCCCTCCTATTGACCTATCACACTGAGAGAACTCTGGCTCTCCTCCTGACCTATCACACAGAGAACTCTAGCCCTCCCTGTGACCTATCATGATGAATAATGCTAGGCCTTCCTATATATAACAATAACCCTAGCTCTATACAATAACTCTGGCCCTATATAATAATAACCCTAGCCATATATAATAACCTTAGCCTCATATAATAATAACTCTGGCCCTCCCTATATATAATAATAACCCTAGCCCTAAATAATAATAACCCCAGCCCTCCTATACAATAGTAACCCTGGCCCTCCCTATATATAATAACCCTCCCTTTATGGGGCGGCAGGGTAGCCTAGTGGTTAGAGTGTAGAGGCGGCAGGGTAGCCTAGTGGTTAGAGTGTAGAGGAGGCAGGTAGCCTAGTGGTTAGAGCGTTGGACTAGTAACCAGCAGGTAGTCTAGTGGTTAGAGCGTTGGACTAGTAACCAGCAGGTAGTCTAGTGGTTAGAGCGTTGGACTAATAACCAGCAGGTAGCCTAGTGGTTAGAGCGTTGGACTAGTAACCAGCAGGTAGCCTAGTGGTTAGAGCGTTGGACTAGTAACCAGCAGGTAGCCTAGTGGTTAGAGTGTAGAGGCGGCAGGGTAGCCTAGTGTTTAGAGTGTAGAGGAGGCAGGGTAGCCTAGTGGTTAGAGTGTAGAGGAGGCAGGGTAGCCTAGTGGTTAGAGTGTAGAGGAGGCAGGGTAGCCTAGTGGTTAGAGTGTAGAGGAGGCAGGGTAGCCTAGTGGTTAGAGTGTAGAGGAGGCAGGGTAGCCTAGTGGTTAGAGCATTGAACTAGTAACCAGAAGGTTGCATGTTCAAACCCCTGAGCTGACAAGGTACAAATCTGTCGTTCTGCCCCTGAACAGGAATTTGTTTTTAACTGACTTGCCTAATTAAATAAAGGTAAAAAAGTATATATTAAAAAAAATATATATATAATACTTAGTCCTCCCTATATACCATAATAACCCTAGCCCTCCCTATATATAATACTAACCCTGACCCTCCTGTATATAACCCTAGCCCTCCTATATATATAAAAATAACCCTAGCCCCCTTATATCATAATAACCCTAGCTAGCTAACATTGAAAGTGGTTGGTTAGCTACCTGTAAAGTCATGAGTTGTGATTATGGTTCATTGTTTACCTAGCTAGCTAGCTAACGTTACATGTATGACCTTATTATTCGTATCTCAGAGCTATTTTCTTAGCTAGCTATAGCTACTGAGAGTAGCAGCATCGTAAAAGAGGGGGTGGGGGTAAAAATGCAAATAGTCTGGGTAGCCATTTGATTAGTTGTTCAGGTAGCAGAGAAACCAGTCTATGACTAGGGTGGCTGGAGTCTTTGTCAATTTGTAGGGCCTTCCTCTGATATCGCCTAGTACAGAGGTCCTGGATGGAAGGCAGCTTAGCCCCAGTGATGTAGTGGACCGTACGCACTACCCTCTGTAGTGCCTTGATGTCGGAGGCCTAGCAGTTGCCGTACCAGGCAGTGATGCAAAAAGTCAGGATGCTCTCGATTGTGCAGCTGTAGAATTTTTGAGGATCTGGGGAACCATACCAAATCTTTTCAGTCTCCTGAGGGGGAATAGGCTTTGTCATGCCCTCTTCACAACTGTCTTGGTGTGTTTTGACCATGACAGTTTGTTTGTGATGTGGACACCAAAGAACTTGAAGCTCTCAACCTGCTCCACTACAGCCCCGTCGATGAGAATGGAGGCATGCTCGGTCCTCCTTTTCCTGTAGTCCACAGTCATCTCCTTTGTCTTGATCACGTTGAGAGAGAGGTTGTTATCCTGGCACCTCACGGCCAGGTCCCTGACCTCCTCCCTTTAGGCTGTCTCATCGTTGTCGGTGATCAGGCCTACCACTGTTGTGTCGTCGGCAAACTTAATGATGGTGTTGGAGTCGTGCCTGGCCATGCAGTCATTGGTTAACAGGGAGTACAGGAGGGGACTGAGCACGCACCCCTGAGGGGCCCCCATGTTGAGGATCAGCGTGGCAGGTGTGTTGTTATCTACCCTTACCACCTGGGGGCGGTCCGTCAGGAAGTCTAGGATCAAGTTGCAGAGGGGGTTGTCTAGTCCCAGGGTCCTTAGCTTAGTGGTGAGCATTGAGGGCACTATGGTGTTGAACGCTGAGCTGTAGTCAATGAATAGCATTCTCACGTAGATGTTCCTTTTGTCCAGGTGGGAAAGGGCAGTGTGGAGTGCAATAGAGATTGCATCATCTGTGGATCTGTTTGGGCGGTATGAAAATTGGGTCTAGGGTTTAGGGTTTCTGGATTGGTAGTCATTTAGGTAGGTTACCTTAGTGATCTTGGGCACAGGGACTATGGTGTTCTGCTTGAAACATGTTGGTATTACAAACTCAGTCAGGGACAGGTTGAAAACATCAATGAAGACACTTGCCAGTTGGTCAGCATATGCTCGGGGTACACATCTTGGTAATCCATCTGTCCCCTGTGGCCTTGTGAATGTTGACCTGTTTTAAGGTCTTACTCATATCGGCTGCGGAGAGCATGATCACACAGTCTTCCGGAACAGCTGGTGCTCTCATGCGTGTTTCATTGTTATTTTCCTCGATCCTAATCACAGAGTTGTCTTAGTCCTGTATTGACGCTTTGCCTGTATGATGGTTCGTCGGGGAGCATAGAGAGATTTCTTATAAGAGTCTGGGTTAGAGTCCCGCTACATGAAATCGGCAGCTCTACCCTTTAGCTCAGTGCGGATGTTGCCCGTAATCCATGGCTTCTGGTTGGGGTATGGATGTACGGTCACTGTGGGGACGACGTCATCAATGCACTTATTGATGAACCCCGTGACTGATGTGGTGTAATCTTCAATGCCATCGGAATAATCCCGGAACATGTTCCAGCCTGTGCTAGAAAAACAGTCCTGTAGTTTAGCATCTGCTTCATCTGACCACTTCTTTATTGACCGAGTCACTGGTGCTTCCTGCATTAGTTTTTTGCTTGTAAGCAGAAATCAGGGGGATAAAATGATGGTCAGATTTTCCAAATGGAGGGCGGGGGAGAGCTTTGTATGCATCTCTGTGTGTGGAGTAAAGGTGCTCTAGAGTTTTTTTTCCCTCTATTTGCACATGTGACATGTTGGTAGAAATGAGGTAAAACGGATTTAAGTTTCCCTGCATTAAAGTCCCCGGCCACTAGGAGCGCTGCCTCTGGATGAGCATTTCATTGTTTGCTTATAGCGGAATACAGCTCATTGAGAGCTGTCTTAGTGCCAGCATTGGTTTGTGGTGGTAAATAGTATGGTCTTCATCTTATCATGAAATACTCTCTCCTGAGGCCAGCAAAACCTTGAGACTTCCTTAATATTACATTTTGTGCACCAGCTGTTGTTTACAAATATACACAGACCACCACCCCTTGACTTACCGGAGGTAGCTGTTCTATCTTGCCAATGCAGCGTAAAACCCGCCAACTGTATATTATCCATGTCATCATTCAGCCACGACCCATTGATAAGTTATTCGTGATCGTAACTCGTCTATTTTGTTATGCAATGATTGTACGTTGGCTAATAGGACTGATGGTAAAGACAAATTACCCACTCGCCGTTGGATCCTTACAAGGCACCCCGACTTGTGTCCCCAATATCTCCGTCTCTTTCTCATGCAAATGATGAATGACAGGGATTTGGGCAGTGGCTGAAGTAAATCCTTCATGTCAGACTCATACTGGACGAATAATTTTTCTTTAACGAGGTGAGTAATTGCTGTCCTGATATCCAGAAGCTTTTCGTCATAAGGTGGCAGAAACATTATGTACAAAATAAGTTACAAAACAAAATAGCACAATTGGTTAGGTCGTAAAATGGCAGCCATGTTCTCTGGCGCCATTGTACTCTCGTCTGAGCCAGAAAGCGCAGAATAACTTATGAATTTACATGGCGGGTGTCAGTAAACATGGGTAAACTCATCGACCAGGGCGTCCGCTGTGCGCTCCGAATGCGGAACGCTCTGAATTTACTAACGAACAAATCTGACAACACAGTTGCACAGATAGCATAACAGCCTGACCAGCTCTGCTAGAGCGAGTAATATTCAGGGAGCTGCTCTCTCTCTCACTTAAATGCCTGGAAGTAGCTATCAAGTTTGCTTGGGTGCTTGTCTGCTGCTGTTAGTACATTTGGATCAGCCCTTAAAGAGATGGGTGGGGCTAGAGCTTAAGAGGTTGTGAACTGAATGCTGAATGGGAGGGCTAACCAATAGTAGTACCAAAACATTCAAAGTCCATTTTCTCAAAAGTGAGTTTACAAGTTCATCAACTTTCAAACCAAAATGAATTTCCCATTGTTCCTCGACTGCATGTATGATATACTATTTTGTAGCGCTTTTATCCAAAGTAAAAAACACCATTTCAAATTTTGCTACAATAGACCGATTTGAACCGGTCGATCAGTCAGTTATCTTTTAATGGTTTTCAATTTGCATCTTGTTTGCAATAAGGCACTAAAGTAAAACTGCATAAAATGTGGCAAGTGTTCTGAATACAAAGTATTATCTTGGGGGATAGTCAAACACAATACACAAACACTGAGACTGCATCATGTTATGGATATGTATGCTTGTCATCGGCAAGGACAAAGGAGTTTTCAGAAAAAAATAAATGGAAATAGTGCCAAGCACAGGCAAAATCCTACAGGAAAACTTGGATCAGTCTGCTTTCCAACAGATACTGGGAGACAAATTCACCTTTACAAGCAGGACAATAACCTAAAACGCAAGGCCAAATCTACACTGGACTCAACACTGAATGTTCCTGAGTGGCCTAGTTACAGTTTTGACCTAAATAGCTGTCTTGCAATGATCAATGACCAACTTGACCAGAGCTTGAAGAATTATTTAAAGAATTTTTTAAAGAATAATGCGCAAATATTGTACAATCCAGGTGTGCAAAGCTCTTAAAGACTTACACAGAAAGATTCACAGCTGTAATCACTGACAAAGGTGATTCTAAAATGTATTGACTCAGGGGTGTGAATACTTATGTGAATGAGATTTTTCTGTATTTAATTTTCAATATATTGGAGGGGGAAAAAGGTCCCAAAACATGTGAGATGAAATTGGAAGGGGGGGGGGGGGGCGCTGTGACAATAAAGGAAGGGTAGGGGAGGCTGTAACAACAAAGGAAAGGCGGTGGGCTGGGACAATAAAGGAAGGGGGAGGCTATGACAATGGTGAGGTGTGAGTATCAGGATAACAACATAGCACGTCTCATGCTGGACACATTGGCAGTCAGGATCTCTAGTCTCCCCTGAGTGTAGTTAACACCACATGGTTCCCCTTATCCAACAGTCGTTCAGAGAAAACACCTCTGTTCTTCAGACTGGAATGGAGGTGGCTCGTCTTCAGAGAATAATTAGGGAGTCTGAAACTCGAGGGTTTTTGTTACAGATACACAGAGACTAGAGAGTGTCATCATATGCCTACTCCGGTGGACAGATAGACAGACCGTTCGGACATACTGACGGGTGGACAAAAACATGCCTTCTGTCAGAAGATACGTAAACGGATTCACCTTCACTCTCTTGCTTTTTCTCTCCATAGACACGTCAAATTGCTCACCAGTCATCGAATGGGACAGAGAGAGAAAGAGATGGAGAGAGGGGGAGAGAGAGAGAGAGAGAGAGAGAGAGAGAGAGAGCAATAGACAGAGAGAGAGAGCAATAGACTGAGAGAAAGAGAGCAATAGACAGAGAGAGAGAGAGAGCAATAGACTGAGAGAGAGAGAGAGAGAGAGAGAGAGAGCAATAGACTGACAGAGAGAGAGAGAGCAATAGACTGAGAGAGAGAGAGAGAGCAATAGACTGAGAGAGAGGGAGCAATAGACTGAGAGAGAGAGAGAGAGAGAGAGAGAGAGAGAGAGAGAGAGAGAGAGAGAGCAATAGACTGAGAGAGAGAGAGAGAGCGCAATAGACAGAGAGAGAGAGAGAGAGCAATAGACTGAGAGAGAGAGAGAGAGAGCAATAGACTGAGAGAGAGAGAGAGAGAGAGAGAGAGAGAGAGAGAGAGAGAGAGAGCAATAGACTGAGAGAGACTGAGAGAGAGAGAGAGAGAGAGAGAGAGAGAGAGAGCAATAGACTGAGAGAGAGAGAGAGAGAGAGAGAGCAATAGACTGAGAGAGAGAGAGAGAGAGAGAGAGAGAGAGAGAGAGAGAGAGCAATAGACTGAGAGAGAGAGAGAGCAATATACTGAGAGAGAGAGAGAGAGAGAGAAGGGAGAGCAATAGACTGAGAGAGAGAGAGAGAAGGGAGAGCAATAGACTGAGAGAGAGAGAGAGAGAGAGAGAGAAGGGAGAGCAATAGACAGAGAGAGAGAGAGAGAGAGAGAGAGAGAAGGGAGAGCAATACACTGAGAGAGAGAGAGAGAGAGAGAGAGAGAGAGAGAGAGAGAAGGAGAGCAATAGACTGAGAGAAAGAGAGTGGAGTTGACATGGGTCAATTGGAGATGCACCTCAGCCTGACCTTGGTCATTCCAATGAGTTAACGTAAGCACTCGTTGTGATACATTATACGTTTTTCCTTTATGTTTTATATCTTGGAGCACAAATACACAGTTGTATAACAGAATTCACAAAGTATAGGCAGGAAAAAAAACTGAAATGGTAATTCAATTGCTGAGCTATAATTTATAAATAATTAGATATAATACAACCAACATAATCCTGGAAGAACTTGTCCCGATTGGATGTCTTTAAATCACTGATGAAGGATTATGAGGCTTCTGAGGATTCTGATTCCCTGACCTGTCAATCTTTTTTAATTTGCTGTTTAATGATTTTGTTATATTCTTCTGAATTCTATGGTTTTTACTAGATTACTTGTAGGTTTTCATGTTGTTTGTCTGTAATTGTTGTAACGACTTGGTGCTGCCAATCTTGGCTAGGGATGCTATTGAAAAAGAGATTTCAAATCTCCCTGGTTAAATAAAGTAAACAATGTGCAATTATCAATGAACCTACCAGGTACAACTCCAAATCCGTAAACACGGGCACCATCTTAGATGTCATCCTAACTAACTCGCCCTTCAAATACACCTCTGCTGTTTTAGATCAAGACCTAAGCGATCACTGCCTCATTGCGTTCATCCGTAATGGGTCTGCGACCAAACGACCACCCCTCATCACTGTCAAACGCACCCTGAAACACTTCTGCGAGCAGGTCTTTCTAATCGACCTGGCCGGGGTATCCTGGATGGATATTGAACTCATCCCGTCAGTAGATGATGCCTGGCTATTCTTTAAAAGTGCCTTCCTCAACATCTTAAATAAGCATGCCCCATTCAAAAAATGTAGAACTAGGAATAGATATAGTCCTTGGTTCACTCCAGACCTGTCTGCCCTCAACCAGCACAAAAACATCCTGTGGCGTTCTGCATTAGCATCAAACAGCCCCCGTGATATGCAACTTTTCAAGGAAGTTAGGAACAAATATACACAGGCAGTTAGGCAAGCTAAGGCTAGCTTTTTCAAACAGAAATTTGCATCCTGTAGTACTAACTCAAAAAAGTTCTGGGACACTGTAAAGTCTGTAAAATAAGAGCACCTCCTCCCAGCTGCCCACTGCTCTGAGGCTAGGAAACACTGTCACCACTGATAAATCCACTATAATTGAACATTTCAATAAGCATTTCTCTACGGCTGGCCATGCTTTCCACCTGGCTACCCCTACCCCGTGCAACTGTCCCGCACCCTCCACAGCAACCCGCCAAAGCCCCCACCATTTCTCCTTTACCCAAATCCAGATATCTGATGTTCTGAAAGAGCTGAAAAATCTGGAACCCTACCATTCAGCCGGGCTAGACAATCTGGACCCTCTCTTTCTAAAATGATCTGCCGAAATTATTGCAACCCCTATTACTAGCCTGTTCAACCTCTCTTTCGTATCGTCTGAGATTCCCAAAGATTGGAAAGCTGCTGTGGTCATCTCCCTCTTCAAAGTGGGAGACACTCTAGACCCAAACTGCTACAGACCTATAACAAACAGATTACCGACCATTTCGAATCCCACCGTACCTTCTCCACTATGCAATCTGGTTTCAGAGCTGGTCATGGGTGCACCTCAGCCACGCTCAAGGTCCTAAACGACATCATGACCGCCATCGATAAGAGACATTACTGTGCAGCCGTATTCATCGACCTGGCCAAGGCTTTCGACTCTGTCAATCAGCACATTCTTATTGGTAGACTCAACAGCCTTGGTTTCTCAAATGATTGCCTCGCCTGGTTTACCAACTACTTCTCTGATAGAGTTCAGTGTGTCAAATCGGAGGGCCTGTTGTCCGGACCTCTGGCAGTCTCTATGGGGGTGCCACAGGCTTCAATCCTCGGGCCGACTCTCATCAATGATGTTGCTCTTGCTGCTGGTGATTCTCTGATACATCTCTACGCAGATGACACCATTCTGTATACTTCTGGCCCCTCTTTGGACACTGTGTTAACTAACCTCCAGATGAGCTTCAATGCCATACAACTCTCCTTCCTTGGCCTCCAACTGCTCTTAAACGCAAGTAAAACTAAATGCATGCTATTCAACTGATCACTGCCCGCACCTGCTCGCCCGTCCAGCATCACTACTCTGGACGGCTCTGACTTAGAACACGTGGACAACTACAAATAGCTAGGTGTCTGGTTAGACTGTAAACTCTTCTTCCAGATTCACATTAAGCATCTCCAATCCAAAATTAAATCTAGAATTGGCTTCCTATATCACCACAAAGCATACTTCTCTCATGCTGCCAAACATACCCTCGTAAAACTGACCATCCTACCAATCCTCGACTTCGGTGATTTCATCTATAAATCACCAAAGCCTCCAACACTCTACTTAACAAACTGGATGCAGTCTATCACAGTGCCATTCGTTTTGTCACCAAAGTCCCATATACTACCCACCATTGCGACCTGTACGCTCTCGTTGGTTGGTCCTCGCTTCACACTCAACGCCAAACCCACTGGCTACAGGTTATCTACAAGTCTCTGCTAGGTAAAGCCCCACCTTATCTCAGCTCACTGGTTACCATAGCAGCACCCACTCGTAGCATGCGCTCCAGCAGGTATATCTCACTGGTCACCCCCAAAGCGAATTCCTCCTTTGGTCAAATTCCTCCTTTCCTTCCAGTTCTCTGCTGCCAATGACTGGAACAAACTGCAAAAATCTCTGAAGCTGGAGACTCATATCTCAGCAGTCAGAGCAGCTTACAGATCACTGCACCTGTACATAGCCCATCTGTAAACAGCCCATCTATCTACCTACCTCATCCCCATACTGTATGTATTTATCTTGCTCCTTTGCACCCCAGTATCTCTACTTGCACATTTATCTTCTGCACATCTACCATTCCAGTGTTTTAATTGCTATATTGTAATTACTTTGCCACCATGGCCTATTCATTGCCTTAAACTCCCTTATCTTACCTCATTTGCACTCACTGTATATAGACTTTTTGTTTTCTTTTGTTCTACTGTATTATTGACTATGTTTTGTTTATTCCTTGTGTAACTCTGTGTTGTTGTATGTGTCAAATTACTATGCGTTTATCTTGGCCAGGTCGCAGTTGCGAATGAGAACTTGCTCTCAACTAGCCTACCTGGTTAAATAAAGGTGTTCTCAACTAGCCTACCTGGTTAAATAAAGGTGTTCTCAACTAGCCTACCTGGATAAATAAAGGTGTTCTCAACTAGCCTACCTGGATAAATAAAGGTGTTCTCAACTAGCCTACCTGGATAAATAAAGGTGTTCTCAACTAGCCTACCTGGATAAATAAAGGTGTTCTCAACTAGCCTACCTGGATAAATAAAGGTGTTCTCAACTAGCCTACCTGGATAAATAAAGGTGTTCTCAACTAGCCTACCTGGATAAATAAAGGTGTTCTCAACTAGCCTACCTGGATAAATAAAGGTGTTCTCAACTAGCCTACCTGGATAAATAAAGGTGTTCTCAACTAGCCTACCTGGATAAATAAAGGTGTTCTCAAATAAAGCCTACCTGGATAAATTAGGTGTTCTCAACTAGCCTACCTGGATAAATAAAGGTGTTCTCAACTGCCTACCTGGATAAATAAAGGTGTTCTCAACTAGCCTACCTGGTGTTCTCAACTAGCCTACCTGGATAAATAGTGTCTCTCAACTAGCCTACCTGGATAAACATTTCTCAATAGCCTACCTGGATAAATAAAGGTGTTCTCAACTAGCCTACCTGGATAAATAAAGGTGTTTCAAAGCCTACCTGGATAAATAAAGGTGTTCTCAACTAGCCTACCTGGATAAATAAAGGTGTTCTCAACTAGCCTACCTGGATAAATAAAGGTGTTCTCAACTAGCCTACCTGGATAAATAAAGGTGTTCTTAGCCTACCTGGATAAATAAAGGTGTTCTCAACTAGCCTACCTGGTTAAATAAAGGTGTTCTAAATAGCCTACCTGGTTAAATAAAGGTGTTGACAATAGCCTACCTGGATAAATAAAGGTGTTCTCAACTAGCCTACCTGGATAAATAAAGGTGTTCTCAACTAGCCTACCTGGATAAATAAAGGTGTTCTCAACTAGCCTACCTGGATAAATAAAGGTGTTCTCAACTAGCCTACCTGGATAAATAAAGGTGTTCTCAACTAGCCTACCTGGATAAATAAAGGTGTTCTCAACTAGCCTAACTGGATAAATAAAGGTGTTCTCAACTAGCCTACCTGGATAAATAAAGGTGTTCTCAACTAGCCTACCTGGATAAATAAAGGTGTTCTCAACTAGCCTACCTGGATAAATAAAGGTGTTCTCAACTAGCCTACCTGGATAAATAAAGGTGTTCTCAACTAGCCTACCTGGATAAAGAAAGGTGTTCTCAACTAGCCACCTGGATAAATAAAGGTGTCAACAGCCTACCTGGATAAATAAAGGTGTTCTCAACTAGCCTACCTGGATAAATAAAGGTGTTCTCAACAGCCTACCTGGATAAATAAAGGTGTTCTCAACAGCCTACCTGGATAAATAAAGGTGTTCTCAACAGCCTACCTGGATAAATAAAGGTGTTCTCAACTAGCCTACCTGGATAAATAAAGGTGTTCTCAACTAGCCTACCTGGATAAATAAAGGTGTTCTCAACTAGCCTACCTGGATAAATAAAGGTGTTCTCAACTAGCCTACCTGGATAAATAAAGGTGTTCTCAACTAGCCTACCTGGTTAAACAAAGGTGACAACTAGCCTACCTGGTTAAATAAAGGTGTTCTCAACTAGCCTACCTGGATAAATAAAGGTGTTCTCAACTAGCCTACCTGGATAAATAAAGGTGTTCTCAACTAGCCTACCTGGATAAATAAAGGTGTTCTCAACTAGCCTACCTGGATAAATAAAGGTGTTCTCAACTAGCCTACCTGGATAAATAAACACTCAACTAGCCTACCTGGATAAATAAAGGTGTTCTCAACTAGCCTACCTGGATAAATAAACAACAGCCTACCTGGATAAATAAAGGTGTTCTCAACTAGCCACCTGGATAAACACACACTCAACAGCCTACCTGGATAAACAGTTCTCAACTAGCCTACCTGGATAAAGAAACTCAACTAGCCTACCTGGTTAAATAAACAACTAGCCTACCTGGTTAAATAAAGGTGTTCTCAACAGCCTACCTGGATAAATAAAGGTGTTCTCAACAGCCTACCTGGATAAATAAAGGTGTTCACAACTAGCCTACCTGGATAAATAAAGGTGTTCTCAACTAGCCTACCTGGTTAAATAAAGGTGTTCTCAACTAGCCTACCTGGTTAAATAAAGGTGTTCTCAACTAGCCTACCTGGTTAAATAAAGGTGAAATAAAACAAATGTATTATTATTATATCATCTAGCCTTCTGTATTGTGTTTATGATACATGTAACAACCCCCCCCCCCCACACCCCCACTGTCTTAGCTACTCTCCATTCCCACAGAACATTTGTGAATGGCCTTCAGTAGGCTGCAAAGCCAGCACCAAATATGCATTTGAGAAGGAATTGCAGAAATGAATGTCAGAGTAGGTTAGATTGCTTTCTTTTGTTCTGTGTAGTGACAAACACACTGCCTCCAACCAGAGAGGTTCAGTAGAATCAGTAAACAGATATATGGACAGAATTGACTGTATGACAGATGCATGGTGCTCCTCTGTCATATCATTAGCTGGGTTGTTCAAGAGACGCAACGCGCATTTACTCTACTGAATGGATGTCTCTAGAACACACACACACACACAAACAGACACACACACACAAACAGACACACACAAACAGACACCCACACACAAACAGCCACACACAAACAGACACACACACACACACACACACAAACAGACACACACACACATATACAGACACACACAAACAGTCACACACAAACAGTCACACAAACAGCCACACACAAACAGTCACACACAAACAGTCACATACAAACAGTCACACACAAACAGTCACACACAAACAGACACACACAAACAGACACACACAAACAGTCACACACAAACAGTCACATACAAACAGTCACACACAAACAGACACACAAACAGCCACACACAAACAAATGTCTAGTACTGCTGCGGGTT
>NC_088399.1:93348674-93613674 GCF_034236695.1 Oncorhynchus nerka | reverse complement strand
GTGTGTGTGTGTGTGTGTGTGTGTGTGTCAGTGTGTGTGTGTGTGTGTGTCAGTGTGTGTCAGTGTGTCAGTGTGTCAGTGTGTCAGTGTGTGTCAGTGTGTGTGTCAGTGTGTGTGTGTGTCAGTGTGTGTCAGTGTGTGTCAGTGTGTGTGTCAGTGTGTCAGTGTGTCTCAGTGTGTGTGTCAGTGTGTGTCAGTGTGTGTGTCAGTGTGTCAGTGTGTCAGTGTGTGTCAATGTGTGTCAGTGTGTCTCAGTGTGTGTGTCAGTGTGTCAGTGTGTGTGTCAGTGTGTCAGTGTGTGTCAGTGTGTCAGTGTGTGTCAGTGTGTGTCAATGTGTGTCAGTGTGTCTCAGTGTGTGTGTCAGTGTGTCAGTGTGTGTCAGTGTGTCAGTGTGTGTCAGTGTGTGTCAATGTGTGTCAGTGTGTCTCAGTGTGTGTGTGTCAGTGTGTCAGTGTGTCTCAGTGTGTGTGTCAGTGTGTCAGTGTGTCTCAGTGTGTGTGTCAGTGTGTGTCAGTGTGTCAGTGTGTGTGTCAGTGTGTCAGTGTGTCAGTGTGGGTCAGTGTGGGTCAGTGTGGGTCAGTGTGGGTCAGTGTGGGTCAGTCTGTGTCTCAGATAATGAACTTCATAACATGTCCAGTATGTGTTCCTAGACAGTAGTATGAACTATATGTGTTCCTAGACAGTAGTATGTGTTCCTAGACAGTAGTATGAACTATATGTGTTCCTAGACAGTAGTATGTGTTCCTAGACAGTAGTATGAACTATATGTGTTCCTAGACAGTAGTATGTGTTCCTAGACAGTAGTATGTGTTCCTAGACAGTAGTATGAACTATATGTGTTCCTAGACAGTAGTATGTGTTCCTAGACAGTAGTATGTGTTCCTAGACAGTAGTATGAACTATATGTGTTCCTAGACAGTAGTATGTGTTCCTAGACAGTAGTATGAACTATATGTGTTCCTAGACAGTAGTATGTGTTCCTAGACAGTAGTATGTGTTCCTAGACAGTAGTATGAACTATATGTGTTCCTAGACAGTAGTATGTGTTCCTAGACAGTAGTATGAACTATATGTGTTCCTAGACAGTAGTATGTGTTCCTAGACAGTAGTATGAACTATATGTGTTCCTAGACAGTATGTGTATGAACTATATGTGTTCCTAGACAGTAGTATGTGTTCCTAGACAGTAGTATGAACTATATGTGTTCCTAGACACAGTAGTATGTGTTCCTAGACAGTAGTATGTGTATGAACTATATGTGTTCCTAGACAGTAGTATGTGTTCCTAGACAGTAGTATGAACTATATGTGTTCCTAGACAGTAGTATGTGTTCCTAGACAGTAGTATGAACTATATGTGTTCCTAGACAGTAGTATGTGTTCCTAGACAGTTGTATGTGTTCCTAGACAGTAGTGTGAACTATCTGTGTTCCTAGACAGTAGTATATACTGCATGTGTTCCTAGACAGTAGTATGTGTTCCTAGACAGTAGTATGAACTATATGTGTTCCTAGACAGTAGTATGTGTTCCTAGACAGTAGTATGAACTATATGTGTTCCTAGACAGTAGTATGAACTATATGTGTTCCTAGACAGTAGTATGTGTTCCTAGACAGTAGTATGAACTATATGTGTTCCTAGACAGTAGTATATACTGCATGTGTTCCTAGACAGTAGTATGTGTTCCTAGACAGTAGTATGAACTATATGTGTTCCTAGACAGTTGTATGTGTTCCTAGACAGTAGTGTGAACTATATGTGTTCCTAGACAGTAGTATATACTGCATGTGTTCCTAGACAGTAGTATGTGTTCCTAGACAGTAGTATGAACTATATGTGTTCCTAGACAGTAGTATGTGTTCCTAGACAGTAGTATGTGTTCCTAGACAGTAGTATGAACTATATGTGTTCCTAGACAGTAGTATGAACTATATGTGTTCCTAGACAGTAGTATGAACTATATGTGTTCCTAGACAGTAGTATGAACTATATGTGTTCCTAGACAGTAGTATGAACTATATGTGTTCCTAGACAGTAGTATGTGTTCCTAGACAGTAGTATGAACTATATGTGTTCCTAGACAGTAGTATGTGTTCCTAGACAGTAGTATGAACTATATGTGTTCCTAGACAGTAGTGTGTGTTCCTAGACAGCTGTATGTGTTCCTAGACAGTAGTGTGAACTATCTGTGTTCCTAGACAGTAGTATATACTGCATGTGTTCCTAGACAGTAGTATGTGTTCCTAGACAGTAGTATGAACTATATGTGTTCCTAGACAGTAGTATGTGTTCCTAGACAGTAGTATGAACTATATGTGTTCCTAGACAGTAGTATGAACTATATGTGTTCCTAGACAGTAGTATGTGTTCCTAGACAGTAGTATGAACTATATGTGTTCCTAGACAGTAGTATATACTGCATGTGTTCCTAGACAGTAGTATGTGTTCCTAGACAGTAGTATGAACTATATGTGTTCCTAGACAGTAGTATGTGTTCCTAGACAGTAGTATGAACTATATGTGTTCCTAGACAGTAGTATATACTGCATGTGTTCCTAGACAGTAGTATGTGTTCCTAGACAGTAGTATGAACTATATGTGTTCCTAGACAGTAGTATGTGTTCCTAGACAGTAGTATGTGTTCCTAGACAGTAGTATGAACTATATGTGTTCCTAGACAGTAGTATGAACTATATGTGTTCCTAGACAGTAGTATGAACTATATGTGTTCCTAGACTATATGAACAGTAGTATGTGTTCCTAGACAGTAGTATGAACTATATGTGTTCCTAGACAGTAGTATGAACTATATGTGTTCCTAGACAGTAGTATGTGTTCCTAGACAGTAGTATGAACTATATGTGTTCCTAGACAGTAGTGTGTGTTCCTAGACAGTTGTATGTGTTCCTAGACAGTAGTATGAACTATATGTGTTCCTAGACAGTAGTATGTGTTCCTAGACAGTGTGTTCCTAGACAGTAGTATGTGTTCCTAGACAGTAGTATGAACTATATGTGTTCCTAGACAGTAGTATGTGTTCCTAGACAGTAGTATGAACTATATGTGTTCCTAGACAGTAGTATGAACTATATGTGTTCCTAGACAGTAGTATGTGTTCCTAGACAGTAGTATGAACTATATGTGTTCCTAGACAGTAGTATGTGTTCCTAGACAGTAGTGTGAACTATATGTGTTCCTAGACAGTAGTATATATATGTGTTCCTAGACAGTAGTATGTGTTCCTAGACAGTAGTATGAACTATATGTGTTCCTAGACAGTAGTATGTGTTCCTAGACAGTAGTATGTGTTCCTAGACAGTAGTATGAACTATATGTGTTCCTAGACAGTAGTATGAACTATATGTGTTCCTAGACAGTAGTATGAACTATATGTGTTCCTAGACAGTAGTATGAACTATATGTGTTCCTAGACAGTAGTATGTGTTCCTAGACAGTATATGTGTTCCTAGACAGTAGTATGAACTATATGTGTTCCTAGACAGTAGTATGTGTTCCTAGACAGTAGTATGAACTATATGTGTTCCTAGACAGTAGTGTGTGTTCCTAGACAGTAGTATGTGTTCCTAGACAGTTCCTAGTGTGAACTATATGTGTTCCTAGACAGTAGTATATACTAGACATGTGTTCCTAGACAGTAGTATGTGTTCCTAGACAGTAGTATGAACTATATGTGTTCCTAGACAGTAGTATGTGTTCCTAGACAGTAGTATGAACTATATGTGTTCCTAGACAGTAGTATGAACTATATGTTCCTAGACAGTAGTATGTGTTCCTAGACAGTAGTATGAACTATATGTGTTCCTAGACAGTAGTATGTGTTCCTAGACAGTAGTATGTTCCTAGACAGTAGTATGTGTTCCTAGACAGTAGTATGAACTATATGTGTTCCTAGACAGTAGTGTATGTGTTCCTAGACAGTAGTGTGAACTATATGTGTTCCTAGACAGTAGTATGAACTATATGTGTTCCTAGACAGTAGTATGTGTTCCTAGACAGTAGTATGAACTATATGTGTTCCTAGACAGTAGTGTGTGTTCCTAGACAGTAGTATGAACTATATGTGTTCCTAGACAGTAGTATGAACTATATGTGTTCCTAGACAGTAGTATGAACTATATGTGTTCCTAGACAGTAGTATGTGTTCCTAGACAGTAGTATGTGTTCCTAGACAGTAGTTTGTGTTCCTAGACAGTAGTATGTGTTCCTAGACAGTAGTATGAACTATATGTGTTCCTAGACAGTAGTATGAACTATATGTGTTCCTAGACAGTAGTATGTGTTATAGACAGTCCTAGACACTAGTATGTGTTCCTAGACAGTAGTATGAACTATATGTGTTCCTAGACAGTAGTATGTATGTGTTCCTAGACAGTAGTATGAACTATATGTGTTCCTAGACAGTAGTATGAACTATATGTGTTCCTAGACAGTAGTATGAACTATATGTGTTCCTAGACAGTAGTATGAACTATATGTGTTCCTAGACAGTAGTATGAACTATATGTGTTCCTAGACAGTAGTCCTGAACTATATGTGTTCCTAGACAGTAGTGTGTGTTCCTAGACAGTAGTATGAACTATATGTGTTCCTAGACAGTAGTGTGAACTAGACAGTAGTTATGAACTATATGTGTTCCTAGACAGTAGTATGAACTATATGTGTTCCTAGACAGTAGTATGAACTATATGTTTTCCTAGACAGTAGTGTGTGTTCCTAGACAGTTGTATGTGTTCCTAGACAGTAGTGTGAACTATATGTGTTCCTAGACAGTAGTATATACTGCATGTGTTCCTAGACAGTAGTATGTGTTCCTAGACAGTAGTATGAACTATATGTGTTCCTAGACAGTAGTATGTGTTCCTAGACAGTAGTATGAACTATATGTGTTCCTAGACAGTAGTATGTGTTCCTAGACAGTATGAACTATATGTGTTCCTAGACAGTAGTATATATATGTGTTCCTAGACAGTAGTATGTGTTCCTAGACAGTAGTATGAACTATATGTGTTCCTAGACAGTTGTATGTGTTCCTAGACAGTAGTGTGAACTATATGTGTTCCTAGACAGTAGTATATACTGCATGTGTTCCTAGACAGTAGTATGTGTTCCTAGACAGTAGTTTGAACTATATGTGTTCCTAGACAGTAGTATGTGTTCCTAGACAGTAGTATGTGTTCCTAGACAGTAGTATGAACTATATGTGTTCCTAGACAGTAGTATGAACTATATGTGTTCCTAGACAGTAGTATGAACTATATGTGTTCCTAGACAGTAGTATGAACTATATGTGTTCCTAGACAGTAGTATGTGTTCCTAGACAGTAGTATGAACTATATGTGTTCCTAGACAGTAGTATGAACTATATGTGTTCCTAGACAGTAGTATGTGTTCCTAGACAGTAGTATGAACTATATGTGTTCCTAGACAGTAGTATGTGTTCCTAGACAGTAGTATGTGTTCCTAGACAGTAGTATGTGTTCCTAGACAGTAGTATGTGTTCCTAGACAGTAGTATGAACTATGTGTGTTCCTGGACAGTAGTATGTGTTCCTAGACAGTAGTATGAACTATATGTGTTCCTAGACAGTAGTATGTGTTCCTAGACAGTAGTATGTGTTCCTAGACAGTAGTATGTGTTCCTAGACAGTAGTATGAACTATATGTGTTCCTAGACAGTAGTATGTGTTCCTAGACAGTAGTATGAACTATATGTGTTCCTAGACAGTAGTATGTGTTCCTAGACAGTAGTATGTGTTCCTAGACAGTAGTATGAACTATATGTGTTCCTAGACAGTAGTATGAACTATATGTGTTCCTAGACAGTAGTATGTGTTCCTAGACAGTAGTATGTGTTCCTAGACAGTAGTATGAACTATATGTGTTCCTAGACAGTAGTATGAACTATATGTGTTCCTAGACAGTAGTGTGTTCCTAGACAGTAGTATGTGTTCCTAGACAGTAGTATGTGTTCCTAGACAGTAGTATGTGTTCCTAGACAGTAGTATGAACTATATGTGTTCCTAGACAGTAGTATGAACTATATGTGTTCCTAGACAGTAGTATGAGACTATATGTGTTCCTAGACAGTAGTGTGTGTTCCTAGACAGTAGTATGAACTATATGTGTTCCTAGACAGTAGTATGAACTATATGTGTTCCTAGACAGTAGTATGAACTATATGTGTTCCTAGACAGTAGTGTGTGTTCCTAGACAGTAGTATGAACTATATGTGTTCCTAGACAGTAGTATGAACTATATGTGTTCCTAGACAGTAGTGTGTGTTCCTAGACAGTAGTATGTGTTCCTAGACAGTAGTGTGTGTTCCTAGACAGTAGTATGAACTAAATGTGTTCCTAGACAGTAGTGTGTGTTCCTAGACAGTAGTATGAACTATATGTGTTCCTAGACAGTAGTATGAACTATATGTGTTCCTAGACAGTAGTGTGTTCCTAGACAGTATGTATGTGTTCCTAGACAGTAGTATGTGTTCCTAGACAGTAGTATGAACTATATGTGTTCCTAGACAGTAGTATGTGTTCCTAGACAGTAGTATGTGTTCCTAGACAGTAGTATGAACTATGTGTTCCTAGACAGACAGTATGAACTATATGTGTTCCTAGACAGTAGTAGTAGTATGTGTTCCTAGACAGTAGTATGAACTAACTATAGTGTGTGTTCCTAGACAGTAGTATGTGTTCCTAGACAGTAGTATGAACTATATGTGTTCCTAGACAGTAGTATGAACTATATGTGTTCCTAGACAGTAGTATGTGTTCCTAGACAGTAGTATGTGTTCCTAGACAGTAGTATGAACTATATGTGTTCCTAGACAGTAGTATGTGTTCCTAGACAGTAGTATGAACTATATGTGTTCCTAGACAGTAGTATGAACTATATGTGTTCCTAGACAGTAGTATGAACTATATGTGTTCCTAGACAGTAGTATGAACTATATGTGTTCCTAGACAGTAGTTTGTGTTCCTAGACAGTAGTATGTGTTCCTAGACAGTAGTATGAACTATATGTGTTCCTAGACAGTAGTATGTGTTCCTAGACAGTAGTATGTGTTCCTAGACAGTAGTATGAACTATATGTGTTCCTAGACAGTAGTATGAACTATATGTGTTCCTAGACAGTAGTATGAACTATATGTGTTCCTAGACAGTAGTATGAACTATATGTGTTCCTAGACAGTAGTATGAACTATATGTGTTCCTAGACAGTAGTATGTGTTGTGTTCCTAGACAGTAGTATGAACTATATGTGTTCCTAGACAGTAGTATGAACTATATGTGTTCCTAGACAGTAGTATGAACTATATGTGTTCCTAGACAGTAGTATGAACTATATGTGTTCCTAGACAGTAGTATGTGTTCCTAGACAGTAGTCCTGAACTATGTGTGTTCCTAGACAGTAGTATGTGTTCCTAGACAGTAGTATGTGTTCCTAGACAGTATAGAACTATATGTGTTCCTAGACAGTAGTATGTGTTCCTAGACAGTAGTATGAACTATATGTGTTCCTAGACAGTAGTATGTGTTCCTAGACAGTAGTATGAACTATATGTGTTCCTAGACAGTAGTATGAACTATATGTGTTCCTAGACAGTAGTATGTGTTCCTAGACAGTAGTATGAACTATATGTGTTCCTAGACAGTAGTATGTGTTCATAGACAGTAGTATGTGTTCCTAGACAGTAGTATGAACTATATGTGTTCCTAGACAGTAGTATGAACTATATGTGTTCCTAGACAGTAGTATGTGTTCCTAGACAGTAGTATGTGTTCCTAGACAGTAGTATGAACTATATGTGTTCCTAGACAGTAGTATGAACTATATGTGTTCCTAGACAGTAGTGTGTGTTCCTAGACAGTAGTGTGTGTTCCTAGACAGTAGTGTGTGTTCCTAGACAGTAGTATGAACTATATGTGTTCCTAGACAGTAGTATGAACAGTAGTATGTGTTCCTAGACAGTAGTATGAACTATATGTGTTCCTAGACAGTAGTGTGTGTTCCTAGACAGTAGTATGAACTATATGTGTTCCTAGACAGTAGTATGAACTATATGTGTTCCTAGACAGTAGTGTGTGTTCCTAGACAGTAGTATGTGTTCCTAGACAGTAGTGTGTGTTCCTAGACAGTAGTATGAACTAAATGTGTTCCTAGACAGTAGTGTGTGTTCCTAGACAGTAGTATGAACTATATGTGTTCCTAGACAGTAGTATGAACTATATGTGTTCCTAGACAGTAGTGTGTGTTCCTAGACAGTAGTATGAACTATATGTGTTCCTAGACAGTAGTGTGTGTTCCTAGACAGTAGTATGTGTTCCTAGACAGTAGTTTGTGTTCCTAGACAGTAGTATGAACTATATGTGTTCCTAGACAGTAGTGTGTGTTCCTAGACAGTAGTATGTGTTCCTAGACAGTAGTATGAACTATATGTGTTCCTAGACAGTAGTATGAACTATATGTGTTCCTAGACAGTAGTATGTGTTCCTAGACAGTAGTGTGTGTTCCTAGACAGTAGTATGAACTATATGTGTTCCTAGACAGTAGTGTGTGTTCCTAGACAGTAGTATGAACTATATGTGTTCCTAGACAGTAGTATGAACTATATGTGTTCCTAGACAGTAGTATGAACTATATGTGTTCCTAGACAGTAGTTTGTGTTCCTAGACAGTAGTATGTGTTCCTAGACAGTAGTATGAACTATATGTGTTCCTAGACAGTAGTATGTGTTCCTAGACAGTAGTATGAACTATATGTGTTCCTAGACAGTAGTATGAACTATATGTGTTCCTAGACAGTAGTATGAACTATATGTGTTCCTAGACAGTAGTATGAACTATATGTGTTCCTAGACAGTAGAACTATATGTGTTCCTAGACAGTAGTATGTGTTCCTAGACAGTAGTATGAACTATATGTGTTCCTAGACAGTAGTATGTGTTCCTAGACAGTAGTATGTGTTCCTAGACAGTAGTATGAACTATATGTGTTCCTAGACAGTAGTATGAACTATATGTGTTCCTAGACAGTAGTATGAACTATATGTGTTCCTAGACAGTAGTATGAACTATATGTGTTCCTAGACAGTAGTATGAACTATATGTGTTCCTAGACAGTAGTATATACTGCATGTGTTCCTAGACAGTAGTATGAACTATATGTGTTCCTAGACAGTAGTATGAACTATATGTGTTCCTAGACAGTAGTATGAACTATATGTGTTCCTAGACAGTAGTATGAACTATATGTGTTCCTAGACAGTAGTATGTGTTCCTAGACAGTAGTATGAACTATATGTGTTCCTAGACAGTAGTATGTGTTCCTAGACAGTAGTATGTGTTCCTAGACAGTAGTATGAACTATATGTGTTCCTAGACAGTAGTATGTGTTCCTAGACAGTAGTATGAACTATATGTGTTCCTAGACAGTAGTATGTGTTCCTAGACAGTAGTATGAACTATATGTGTTCCTAGACAGTAGTATGAACTATATGTGTTCCTAGACAGTAGTATGTGTTCCTAGACAGTAGTATGAACTATATGTGTTCCTAGACAGTAGTATGTGTTCCTAGACAGTAGTATGTGTTCCTAGACAGTAGTATGTGTTCCTAGACAGTAGTATGAACTATATGTGTTCCTAGACAGTAGTATGTGTTCCTAGACAGTAGTATGAACTATATGTGTTCCTAGACAGTAGTATGTGTTCCTAGACAGTAGTATGAACTATATGTGTTCCTAGACAGTAGTATGTGTTCCTAGACAGTAGTATGAACTATATGTGTTCCTAGACAGTAGTGTGTGTTCCTAGACAGTTGTATGTGTTCCTAGACAGTAGTGTGAACTATATGTGTTCCTAGACAGTAGTTCCTATATACTATATGTGTTCCTAGACAGTAGTATGTGTTCCTAGACAGTAGTATGAACTGTATGTGTTCCTAGACAGTAGTATGTGTTCCTAGACAGTAGTATGAACTATATGTGTTCCTAGACAGTAGTATGTGTTCCTAGACAGTAGTATGAACTATATGTGTTCCTAGACAGTAGTATGAACTATATGTGTTCCTAGACAGTAGTATGTGTTCCTAGACAGTAGTATGAACTATATGTGTTCCTAGACAGTAGTATGTGTTCCTAGACAGTAGTATGAACTATATGTGTTCCTAGACAGTAGTATGTGTTCCTAGACAGTAGTATGAACTATATGTGTTCCTAGACAGTAGTATGTGTTCCTAGACAGTAGTATGAACTATATGTGTTCCTAGACAGTAGTATGTGTTCCTAGACAGTAGTATGAACTATATGTGTTCCTAGACAGTAGTATGTGTTCCTAGCAGTAGTATGTGTTCCTAGACAGTAGTATGAACTATATGTGTTCCTAGACAGTAGTATGAACTATATGTGTTCCTAGACAGTAGTATGAACTATATGTGTTCATAGACAGTAGTATGAACTATATGTGTTCCTAGACAGTAGTATGTGTTCCTAGACAGTAGTATGAACTATGTGTGTTCCTAGACAGTAGTATGTGTTCCTAGACAGTAGTATGTGTTCCTAGACAGTAGTATGAACTATATGTGTTCCTAGACAGTAGTATGTGTTCCTAGACAGTAGTATGAACTATATGTGTTCCTAGACAGTAGTATGTGTTCCTAGACAGTAGTATGAACTATATGTGTTCCTAGACAGTAGTATGAACTATATGTGTTCCTAGACAGTAGTATGTGTTCCTAGACAGTAGTATGAATGTGTTCCTAGACATATGTGTTCCTAGACAGTAGTATGTGTTCATAGACAGTAGTATGTGTTCCTAGACAGTAGTATGAACTATATGTGTTCCTAGACAGTAGTATGAACTATATGTGTTCCTAGACAGTAGTATGTGTTCCTAGACAGTAGTATGTGTTCCTAGACAGTAGTATGAACTATATGTGTTCCTAGACAGTAGTATGAACTATATGTGTTCCTAGACAGTAGTGTGTGTTCCTAGACAGTAGTGTGTGTTCCTAGACAGTAGTGTGTGTTCCTAGACAGTAGTATGAACTATATGTGTTCCTAGACAGTAGTATGAACTATATGTGTTCCTAGACAGTAGTATGAACTATATGTGTTCCTAGACAGTAGTGTGTGTTTCTAGACAGTAGTATGAACTATATGTGTTCCTAGACAGTAGTATGAACTATATGTGTTCCTAGACAGTAGTGTGTGTTCCTAGACAGTAGTATGTGTTCCTAGACAGTAGTGTGTGTTCCTAGACAGTAGTATGAACTAAATGTGTTCCTAGACAGTAGTGTGTGTTCCTAGACAGTAGTATGAACTATATGTGTTCCTAGACAGTAGTATGAACTATATGTGTTCCTAGACAGTAGTGTGTGTTCCTAGACAGTAGTATGAACTATATGTGTTCCTAGACAGTAGTGTGTGTTCCTAGACAGTAGTATGTGTTCCTAGACAGTAGTTTGTGTTCCTAGACAGTAGTATGAACTATATGTGTTCCTAGACAGTAGTGTGTGTTCCTAGACAGTAGTATGTGTTCCTAGACAGTAGTATGAACTATATGTGTTCCTAGACAGTAGTATGAACTATATGTGTTCCTAGACAGTAGTATGTGTTCCTAGACAGTAGTGTGTGTTCCTAGACAGTAGTATGAACTATATGTGTTCCTAGACAGTAGTGTGTGTTCCTAGACAGTAGTATGAACTATATGTGTTCCTAGACAGTAGTATGAACTATATGTGTTCCTAGACAGTAGTATGAACTATATGTGTTCCTAGACAGTAGTTTGTGTTCCTAGACAGTAGTATGTGTTCCTAGACAGTAGTATGAACTATATGTGTTCCTAGACAGTAGTATGTGTTCCTAGACAGTAGTATGAACTATATGTGTTCCTAGACAGTAGTATGAACTATATGTGTTCCTAGACAGTAGTATGAACTATATGTGTTCCTAGACAGTAGTATGTGTTGTGTTCTAGACTAGACAGTAGTATGAACTATATGTGTTCCTAGACAGTAGTATGTGTTCCTAGACAGTAGTATGTGTTCCTAGACAGTAGTATGAACTATATGTGTTCCTAGACAGTAGTATGAACTATATGTGTTCCTAGACAGTAGTATGAACTATATGTGTTCCTAGACAGTAGTATGAACTATATGTGTTCCTAGACAGTAGTATGAACTATATGTGTTCCTAGACAGTAGTATATACTGCATGTGTTCCTAGACAGTAGTATGAACTATATGTGTTCCTAGACAGTAGTATGAACTATATGTGTTCCTAGACAGTAGTATGAACTATATGTGTTCATAGACAGTAGTATGAACTATATGTGTTCCTAGACAGTATGAACTATGTGTGTTCCTAGACAGTAGTATGAACAGTAGTATGTGTTCCTAGACAGTAGTATGTGTTCCTAGACAGTAGTAGAACTATATGTGTGTTCCTAGACAGTAGTATGAACTATATGTGTTCCTAGACAGTAGTATGTGTTCCTAGACAGTAGTATGAACTATATGTGTTCCTAGACAGTAGTATGTGTTCCTAGACAGTAGTATGAACTATATGTGTTCCTAGACAGTAGTATGAACTATATGTGTTCCTAGACAGTAGTGTGTGTTCCTAGACAGTAGTATGAACTATATGTGTTCCTAGACAGTAGTATGTGTTCCTAGACAGTAGTATGTGTTCCTAGACAGTAGTATGTGTTCCTAGACAGTAGTATGAACTATATGTGTTCCTAGACAGTAGTATGTGTTCCTAGACAGTAGTATGAACTATATGTGTTCCTAGACAGTAGTATGTGTTCCTAGACAGTAGTATGAACTATATGTGTTCCTAGACAGTAGTATGTGTTCCTAGACAGTAGTATGAACTATATGTGTTCCTAGACAGTAGTGTGTGTTCCTAGACAGTTATATGTGTTCCTAGACAGTAGTGTGAACTATATGTGTTCCTAGACAGTAGTATATACTGCATGTGTTCCTAGACAGTAGTATGTGTTCCTAGACAGTAGTATGAACTGTATGTGTTCCTAGACAGTAGTATGTGTTCCTAGACAGTAGTATGAACTATATGTGTTCCTAGACAGTAGTGTGTGTTCCTAGACAGTAGTATGAACTATATGTGTTCCTAGACAGTAGTATGAACTATATGTGTTCCTAGACAGTAGTATGTGTTCCTAGACAGTAGTATGAACTATATGTGTTCCTAGACAGTAGTATGTGTTCCTAGACAGTAGTATGAACTATATGTGTTCCTAGACAGTAGTATGTGTTCCTAGACAGTAGTATGAACTATATGTGTTCCTAGACAGTAGTATGTGTTCCTAGACAGTAGTATGAACTATATGTGTTCCTAGACAGTAGTATGTGTTCCTAGACAGTAGTATGAACTATATGTGTTCCTAGACAGTAGTATATACTGCATGTGTTCCTAGACAGTAGTATGTGTTCCTAGACAGTAGTATGAACTATATGTGTTCCTAGACAGTTGTATGTGTTCCTAGACAGTAGTATGAACTATATGTGTTCCTAGACAGTAGTGTGTGTTCCTAGACAGTAGTATGAACTATATGTGTTCCTAGACAGTAGTATGTGTTCCTAGACAGTAGTATGAACTATATGTGTTCCTAGACAGTAGTATGTGTTCCTAGACAGTAGTATGAACTATATGTGTTCCTAGACAGTAGTTTGTGTTCCTAGACAGTAGTATGTGTTCCTAGACAGTAGTATGAACTATATGTGTTCCTAGACAGTAGTGTGTGTTCCTAGACAGTAGTATGTGTTCCTAGACAGTAGTGTGTGTTCCTAGACAGTAGTATGTGTTCCTAGACAGTAGTATGAACTATATGTGTTCCTGGACAGTAGTATGTGTTCCTAGACAGTAGTGTGTGTTCCTAGACAGTAGTATGTGTTCCTAGACAGTAGTATGAACTATATGGGACCGAGAGACTGAAAAACAGCTTCTATCTCAAGGCCATCAGACTGTTAAACAGCCACCACTAACATTGAGTGGCTGCTGCCAACACACTGACATTGACACTGACCCAACTCCAGCCACTTTAATAATGGGAATTGATGGGAAATGATGTAAATATATCACTAGCCACTTTAAACAATGCTACCTTATATAATGTTACTTACCCTACATTATTCATCTCATATGCATACGTATATACTGTACTCTATATCATCGACTGCATCCTTATGTAACACATTTATCACTATCCACTTTAACTATGCCACTTTGTTTACTTTGTCTACATACTCATCTCATATGTATATACTGTACTCGATACCATCTACTGTATGCTGCCCTGTACCATCACTCATTCATATATCCTTATGTACATATTCTTTATCCCCTTACACTGTGTATAAGACAGTAGTTTTGGAATTGTTAGTTAGATTACTCGTTGGTTATTACTGCATTGTCGGAACTAGAAGCACAAGCATTTCGCTACACTCGCATTAACATCTGCTAACCATGTGTATGTGACAAATAAACTTTGATTTGATTTGATTTGATTTATGTGTTCCTGGACAGTAGTATGTGTTCCTAGACAGTAGTATGTTCTAGATTGGTTCTCAATTAGAGGCAGCTGTTTATCGTTGTCTCTGATTGGGAACCATATTTAGGCAGCCATCTTCTTTGGGTATTTCATGGGTTATTGTCTATGTCTATGTCTAGATGCCTGTGTCTGCACTAGTATTATATAGCGTCACGGTCGGTTTGTTGTTTTATATAGTTTGTTCTCTGTCATTCGTGGCGGCAGGGTAGCCTAGTGGTTAGAGCGTTGGACTAGTAACTGAAAGGTTGCAAGTTCAAATCCCTGAGCTGACATGGTACAAATCTGTCGTTCTGCCCCTGAACAGGCAGTTAACCCACTCTTCCCCGGCAGGCCGTCATTGAAAATAAGAACTTGTTCTTAACTGACTTGCCTGGTTAAATAAAGGTAAAATTTAAAAATATATATGAATTAAAAAGTATGTATTCTAATCATGCTTCGCTTTGGTCTCCTCACTACGACGATCGTGACAATGATGCTCCTTTCATGTAGCCTACTTTTTGGCCAGCTAATAGCCTAACCATCGATCAAGCAACATTATGGACTAAATATATATAAAATAATTTATCAACTCTTACTAGCAACACTAGACTCTATTATTATGGTGGCAGATGATAATACGGTTTTAAATACCTGTGTGGAATTTAAAGGAAATCACACTTCAAACTATTACCCTTCAGGCACTTAAGGAATTCATTAATGTCATGGATGTATTAGAATTAGGGGATATATGGAGGCTTAAATACCCTGACCTATTGAGAGATACATGGAGGAGGTGTAATACCCTGACCTAGTGAGATACACATGGAGGTTTAATATCCTGACCTAGTGAGATATACATGGAGGAGGTTTAATATCCTGACCTAGTGAGATATACATGGAGGAGGTTTAATATCCTGACCTAGTGAGATATACATGGAGGAGGTTTAATATCATGACCTAGTGAGATATACATGGAGGAGGTTTAATATCCTGACCTAGTGAGATATACATGGAGGAGGTTTAATATCCTGACCTAGTGAGATATACATGGAGGAGGTTTAATATCCTGACCTAGTGAGATATACATGGAGGAGGTTTAATATCCTGACCTAGTGAGATATACATATCCTGACCTAGTGAGAGATACGTGGAGGTTTAATATCCTGACCTAGTGAGATATACATGGAGGAGGTTTAATACCCTGACCTAGTGAGATATACATGGAGGAGGTTTAATACCCTGACCTAGTGAGATATACATGGAGGGTTAATATCCTGAACTAGTGAGATATACATGGAGGTTTAATATCCTGACCTAGTGAGATATACATGGAGGTTTAATACCCTGACCTAGTGAGATATACATGGAGGAGGTTTAATATCCTGACCTAGTGAGATATACATGGAGGAGGTTTAATACCCTGACCTAGTGAGATATACATGGAGGAGGTTTAATATCCTGACCTAGTGAGAAATACATGGAGGTTTAATATCCTGACCTAGTGAGATATACATGGAGGTTTAATATCCTGAGCAAGTGAGATATACATGGAGGAGGTTTAATATCCTGACCTAGTGAGAGATACATGGAGGAGGTTTAATACCCTGACCTAGTGAGATATACATGGAGGAGGTTTAATATCCTGACCTAGTGAGATATACATGGAGGTTTAATATCCTGACCTAGTGAGATATACATGGAGGTTTAATATCCTGAGCTAGTGAGATATACATGGAGGAGGTTTAATATCCTGACCTAGTGAGATATACATGGAGGAGGTTTAATATCCTGACCTAGTGAGATATACATGGAGGAGGTTTAATATCCTGACCTAGTGAGATATACATGGAGGAGGTTTAATACCCTGACCTAGTGAGATATACATGGAGGAGGTTTAATATCCTGACCTAGTGAGAGATACATGGAGGAGGTTTAATATCCTGACCTAGTGAGATATACATGGAGGAGGTTTAATACCCTGACCTAGTGAGATATACATGGAGGAGGTTTTAATACCCTGACCTAGTGAGATATACATGGAGGAGGTTTAATATCCTGACTTAGTGAGATATACATGGAGGGTTAATATCCTGACCTAGTGAGAGATACATGGAGGAGGTTTAATATCCTGACCTAGTGAGATTTACATGGAGGTTTAATACCCTGACCTAGTGAGATATACATGGAGGAGGTTTAATATCCTGACCTAGTGAGAGATACATGGAGGAGGTTTAATATCCTGACCTAGTGAGATATACATGGAGGAGGTTTAATACCCTGACCTAGTGAGATATACATGGAGGAGGTTTAATACCCTGACTTAGTGAGATATACATGGAGGGTTAATATCCTGACCTAGTGAGATATACATGGAGGTTTAATACCCTGACCTAGTGAGATATACATGGAGGAGGTTTAATATCCTGACCTAGTGAGATATACATGGAGGAGGTTTAATACCCTGACCTAGTGAGATATACATGGAGGAGGTTTAATATCCTGACCTAGTGAGAAATACATGGAGGTTTAATATCCTGACCTAGTGAGATATACATGGAGGTTTAATATCCTGAGCTAGTGAGATATACATGGAGGAGGTTTAATATCCTGACCTAGTGAGATATACATGGAGGAGGTTTAATATCCTGACCTAGTGAGATATACATGGAGGTTTAATACCCTGACCTAGTGAGATATACATGGAGGAGGTTTAATATCCTGACCTAGTGAGATATACATGGAGGTTTAATATCCTGACCTAGTGAGATATACATGGAGGTTTAATATCCTGACCTAGTGAGATATACATGGAGGAGGTTTAATATCCTGACCTAGTGAGATATACATGGAGGAAGTTTAATACCCTGACCTAGTGAGATATACATGGAGGAGGTTTAATATCCTGACCTAGTGAGATATACATGGAGGAGGTTTAATATCCTGACCTAGTGAGATATACATGGAGGAGGTTTAATACCCTGACCTAGTGAGATATACATGGAGGAGGTTTTAATACCCTGACCTAGTGAGATATACATGGAGGAGGTTTAATATCCTGACCTAGTGAGATATACATGGAGGTTTAATATCCTGACCTAGTGAGATATAATGGAGGAGGTTTAATATCCTGACCTAGTGAGATATACATGGAGGAGGTTTAATATCCTGACCTAGTGAGATATACATGGAGGAGGTTTAATACCCTGACCTAGTGAGATATACATGGAGGAGGTTTAATACCCTGACCTAGTGAGATATACATGGAGGAGGTTTAATATCCTGACTTAGTGAGATATACATGGAGGAGGTTTAATACCCTGACCTAGTGAGATATACATGGAGGAGGTTTAATATCCTGACCTAGTGAGATATACATGGAGGAGGTTTAATATCCTGACCTAGTGAGATATACATGGAGGAGGTTTAATATCCTGACCTAGTGAGATATACATGGAGGAGGTTTTAATACCCTGACCTAGTGAGAGATACATGGAGTAGGTTTAATATCCTGACCTAGTGAGATATACATGGAGGTTTAATATCCTGACCTAGTGAGATATACATGGAGGTTTAATATCCTGAGCTAGTGAGATATACATGGAGGAGGTTTAATATCCTGACCTAGTGAGATATACATGGAGGAGGTTTAATATCCTGACCTAGTGAGATATACATGGAGGAGGTTTAATATCCTGACCTAGTGAGATATACATGGAGGAGGTTTAATATCCTGACCTAGTGAGATATACATGGAGGAGGTTTAATATCCTGACCTAGTGAGATATACATGGAGGAGGTTTAATATCCTGACCTAGTGAGATATACATGGAGGAGGTTTAATATCCTGACCTAGTGAGATATACATGGAGGAGGTTTAATACCCTGACCTTAATACCCTGACCTAGTGAGATATGACCATGGATATACATGGAGGTTTAATATCCTGACCTAGTGAGATATACATGGAGGAGGTTTAATACCCTGACCTAGTGAGATATACATGGAGGAGGTTTAATACCCTGACCTAGTGAGATATACATGGAGGAGGTTTAATACCCTGACCTAGTGAGATATACATGGAGGAGGTTTAATACCCTGACTTAGTGAGATATACATGGAGGGTTAATATCCTGACCTAGTGAGATATACATGGAGGTTTAATACCCTGACCTAGTGAGATATACATGGAGGAGGTTTAATATCCTGACCTAGTGAGAAATACATGGAGGTTTAATATCCTGACCTAGTGAGATATACATGGAGGTTTAATATCCTGACCTAGTGAGATATACATGGAGGAGGTTTAATATCCTGACCTAGTGAGATATACATGGAGGAGGTTTAATATCCTGACCTAGTGAGATATACATGGAGGAGGTTTAATACCCTGACCTAGTGAGATATACATGGAGGAGGTTTAATATCCTGACATAGTGAGAGATACATGGAGGAGGTTTAATATCCTGACCTAGTGAGATATACATGGAGGTTTAATACCCTGACCTAGTGAGATATACATGGAGGAGGTTTAATACCCTGACCTAGTGAGATATACATGGAGGAGGTTTAATATCCTGACCTAGTGAGATATACATGGAGGAGGTTTAATATCCTGACCTAGTGAGATATACATGGAGGAGGTTTAATATCCTGACCTAGTGAGATATACATGGAGGTTTAATATCCTGACCTAGTGAGATATACATGGAGGAGGTTTAATACCCTGACCTAGTGAGATATACATGGAGGAGGTTTAATATCCTGACCTAGTGAGATATACAAGGAGGAGGTTTAATACCCTGACCTAGTGAGATATACATGGAGGAGGTTTAATACCCTGACCTAGTGAGATATACATGGAGGAGGTTTAATATCCTGACCTAGTGAGATATACATGGAGGAGGTTTAATATCCTGACCTGACCTAGTGAGACATACATGGAGGAGGTTTAATACCCTGACCTAGTGAGATATACATGGAGGAGTTTTAATATCCTGAGCTAGTGAGATATACATGGAGGAGGTTTAATATCCTGACCTAGTGAGTGAGAGGTTTAATATCCTGATGGAGAGGTTTAATATCCTGACCTAGTGAGATATACATGGAGGAGGTTTAATATCCTGACCTAGTGAGATATACATGGAGGTTTAATATCCTGACCTAGTGAGATATACATGGAGGTTTAATATCCTGACCTAGTGAGATATAAATGGAGGAGGTTTAATATCCTGACCTAGTGAGATATACATGGAGGTTTAATATCCTGACCTAGTGAGATATACATGGAGGAGGTTTAATATCCTGACCTAGTGAGAAATACATGGAGGAGGTTTAATACCCTGACCTAGTGAGATATACATGGAGGTTTAATACCCTGACCTAGTGAGATATACATGGAGGAGGTTTAATACCCTGACCTAGTGAGATATACATGGAGGAGGTTTAATATCCTGACCTAGTGAGAGATACATGGAGGAGGTTTAATACCCTGACCTAGTGAGATATACATGGAGGTTTAATACCCTGACCTAGTGAGATATACATGGAGGAGGTTTAATATCCTGACCTAGTGAGATATACATGGAGGAGTTTTAATATCCTGACCTAGTGAGATATACATGGAGGAGGTTTAATACCCTGACCTAGTGAGATATACATGGAGGTTTAATATCCTGACCTAGTGAGATATACATGGAGGAGGTTTAATATCCTGACCTAGTGAGAGATACATGGAGGAGGTTTAATACCCTGACCTAGTGAGATATACATGGAGGTTTAATACCCTGACCTAGTGAGATATACATGGAGGAGGTTTAATACCCTGACCTAGTGAGATATACATGGAGGAGGTTTAATATCCTGACCTAGTGAGAGATACATGGAGGAGGTTTAATACCCTGACCTAGTGAGATATACATGGAGGTTTAATACCCTGACCTAGTGAGATATACATGGAGGAGGTTTAATATCCTGACCTAGTGAGATATACATGGAGGAGGTTTAATATCCTGACCTAGTGAGAGATACATGGAGGAGGTTTAATACCCTGACCTAGTGAGATATACATGGAGGTTTAATACCCTGACCTAGTGAGATATACATGGAGGAGGTTTAATACCCTGACCTAGTGAGATATACATGGAGGAGGTTTAATATCCTGACCTAGTGAGAGATACATGGAGGAGGTTTAATACCCTGACCTAGTGAGATATACATGGAGGTTTAATACCCTGACCTAGTGAGATATACGTGGCGGAGGCTTAATCAAGCTAGTCGTCTTGATTTCTTTGATGTCATTCTCTCTGGCACCAAAAGTTAAGGGAATGAATGTGGTCGGATCATCACATAATTGGCATATATATTACTCTTACAGAATTACCCCTTGGGCGAGGATATTGGAAATGTAATCAAATCCTACTGGATGATAACTTGTTTATAACTAGGACAGAAGAATTTATAATAGACTTTTTCAGACATAACATAGGTACAGCAGATTCCCCTTATTGTACGGGACACTTTTAAATATGCCTTTAGGGGCCATGCAATTCATCTCTAAAACAAAATCAATTTAGGTCAAAGGAGGCCATACTAACAAAGGTAATAGAAGGTCTAACAGAACAGATAGAGAGCAATACAAACTGTACAACAGAGCCGCAATAAGTTAGAGGAAACACAAAAAGAAATGGAGGAATTTATCCAGTGTAAAAGATACTATGTAATATACAGTATTATAAAAAATTAAGCCGACTGGATGGAATATGGAGAAAAATGCACCAAATTATTTTTCAATCTTCCACATAGAAATGCTACCAAATATGTTTTAATGAAACAAATGATGGAGTCACTCACGATTCACCGAATGATATTTTGAAAGAGGCAGTAAAGTACTTTTAAGAATATGTTTTCGTTTCAGTCTCCTCAATCTCCACTAACCGAAGATAATTGTATGGATTTCTTTCCCGTAAATAATGTAAAATAACTGCTGTACAGAAAGAGTCATGTGAAGGTCAAATTACAGAGGAGGAACTTCTTGATGCAATTAAAGCCTTTAAGGCTGGGAAAACTCCAGGGCTAGATGGCATACCAGTGGAAGTATACCAAACTTCTATTGATACACTCAGAGGACCATTATTACTCAGAAGACATCTAGGTGATTGTATTTCTATGTTGGCCTGGTATGGTTCCCAATCAGAGGCAGCTGTTTATCGTTGTCTCTGATTGGGGATCATATTTAGGCAGCCATTTCCCCTTTGTTCTTTGTGGGATCTTGACTATGTATAGTTGCCTGTGAGGACTACAGCAGCGTCACGTTTCAGTTTGCGTTTATTGTTTTCTTTGAGTTTCACTTCAAAATAGAGAGGATGGAACCAGGCTGCATCTTGGTCCACTCATTGTAACGATCGTGACATGTTTGAACCACTTCTATGTAAATGGTAGATTATCAGACACTCAACAAGGTCTGATTTTATTGTTACTGAAACAAGATACAAGTGGTACACATAAAGATCAGTCCATTTAAACAATTGGAGGCCTCTTACACCTCTTTGATATGTTGAGATGACTAAACTTCTTGGAGTAACCTTAGATTGTAAACCATCACAGGGGAAATGATGTGGATATATTGAGGCAACATCTCAAGATATCAGTCAGGAAGTTAAAGCTTGGTCGCAAAAGGGGTCTTCCAAATGGACAATGACCCCAACCAAAGTTGTAGCAAAATGGCTTAGGGACAACAAAGTCAAGGTATTGGAGTGGCCATCACAAAGAACTGAAAAAGCGTGTGCGAGCAAGGATGCCTACAAACCTGACTCAGTTACACCAGCTCTATCAGGAGGAATGGGCCAAAATTCACCCAACTTATTGTGGGAAGCTTGTGGAAGGCTACCTGAAACGTTTGATCCAAGTTAAACAATGTAAAGGCAATGCTACCAAATACTAATTGAGTGTATGTAAACTTCTGACCCACTGGGAATGTGATGAAAGAAATAAAAGCTGAAATAAATCATTCTGTCTACTATTATTCTGGCATTTCACATTCTTAAAATAAAGTGGTGATCCTAACTGACCTAAAACAGGGGATATTTACTTGGATTAAATGTCAGGAATTATGAAAAACTGAGTTTAAATGTGTTTAAAGGTGTATGTAAACGTCCGACTTCAACTGTATGTATGTGTATGAATGTTAATATATACATGTACACTACCATTCAAAGTTTGTTTTTGAAAGAAAAGCACATTTTTTGTCCATTAATACAACATCAAATTGACCAGAAATACAGTGTAGACATTGTTAATGTTGTAAATGACTATTGTAGCTGGAAACGGCAGATTTTTTTATGGAAAATCTACGTAGGCGCGCAGAGGCCCATTATCAGCAACCATCATTCCTGTGTTCCAATGGCACGTTGTGTTAGCTAATTCAAGGTTATCATTTTAAAAGGCTAATTGATCATTAAAAACCCTTGCAATTATGTTAGCACAGATAAAAGCTGTTGTTCTGATTAAAAAAGCAATTAAACTGGCCTTCTTTAGACTAGTTGAGTATCTGGAGCATCTGCATTTGTGGGTTCGATTACAGGCTCAAAATGGCCAGAAACTAAGACCTTTCTTTCGAAATTCGTCAGTCTATTCTTGTTCTGATAAATGAAGGCTATTCCATACGGGAAATTGCCAAGAAACTGAACATGTTGTACAACGCTGTGTACTACTCCCTTTACAGAACAGGTCAAACTGGCTCTAACCAGAATAGAAAGAGAAGTGGGAGGCCCCGGTGCACAACTGAGCAAGAGGAAAAGTACATTAGAGTGTCTAGTTTGTGAAACAGAAGCCTCACAAGTCCTCAACTGGCAGCTTCATTAGATAGTACCCTTAAAACACCAGTCTCAACGTCAACAGTGAAGAGGCGACTCCGGGATGCCGGCCTTCTAGGCAGAGTTGAAAAGAAAAAGCCATATCTCAGACTGGCCAATAAAAATAAAATATTAAGATGGACAAAAGAACACAGACACTGGACAGAGGAACTCTGCCTAGAAGGCTGGCATCCTGGAGTCGCCTCTTCACTGTTGACGTTGAGACTGGTGTTTTGGGGGTACTATTTAATGAAGCTGCCAGTTGCCAGTAATTAAAATGATCAACTTGGATTAGCTAACACAACGTGCCATTTTGAACACAGGAGTGATGGTTGCTGATAATGGGCCTCTGTACACCTATGTAGACAGTTATAACATTACTAACAATGTCTGCACTGTATTTCTGATCAATTTGATGTCATTTAAATGGACAAAAAAACGTGCTTTTCTTTCAAAAACAAGGACATTTCTAAGTGACCCCAAACTTTTGAAAGGTAGTGTTTCCTCTCTTCCACCTCAGTCTCTACATACATTAGTGTTCCATCTACATACATTAGTGTTACATCTCTTCCACCTCAGTCTCTACATACATTAGTGTTCCATCTACATACATTAGTGTTCCATCTACATACATTAGTGTTCCATCTATATACATTAGTGTTCCATCTACATACATTAGTGTTCCATCTACATACATTAGTGTTCCATCTACATACATTAGTGTTACATCTCTTCCACCTCAGTCTCTACATACATTAGTGTTCCATCTACATACATTAGTGTTCCATCTGCATACATTAGTGGTCCATCTACATACATTAGTGTTCCATCTGCATACATTAGTGTTCCATCTGCATACATTGGTGTTCCATCTCTTCCACCTCAGTCTCTACATACATAGTGTTCCATCTCTTCCACCTCAGTCTCTACATACATTAGTGCTACACCCCTTCCACGTGTTCCTGTATCTCTGTTAAAGGAACATCAGAGTCTTATTGAGAGTTTGATATATGGTTATAATCAGAGAAGGTGCTTTATATTTTACGAGCTACGGTTTAGTCGAAATGAATAAACTGCACCCTGGAGGGCCGTGGCAATCATGTCAAACAGAGTTCATCTCACTGTCGCTTTTACATCTGCACACACACACACACACACACACACACACACCTTACTGTCAGTTTTCCCTCCACAATATAATCTTCACGGTAGTTTTCAAACGGAACTTAGATTGTATCTGGCATGTAGATAATTGACGTCAGATAGGGATTGGATGATTGCATTATGTCTATATCTGGTATAATCTCCATGTGAGACATTCTAGCTAATCTATGTCTGTGTTAATTTGAGACAACTAGACCTATCCCTGCTCCTCGTGTTTGTGTGTGTGTGTGTGTGTGTTTGTGTGTGTGTGTGTGTTTGTGTGCGTGTGTGTGTGTGTTTGTGTGCGTGTGTGTGTGTGTTTGTGTGCGTGTGTGTGTGTGTGTGTTTGTGTGTCTGTGTGTGTGTGTTTGTGTGCGTGTGTGTGTGTTTGTGTGTATGTGTGTGTGTTTGTGTGCGTGTGTGTGTGTGTTTGTGTGTGTGTGTTTGTGTGTGTGTGAATACCTGTACACGTGTGCATGTGCTAGTGTCTGTTGCGTGCACATATGTACCCCCATCCTGATTTTGCGTAACGTAATCTCTCATTACTTAATCAAGCTGCGGTGTGTTAATCGCGTAATGGGTTTGTGTCTTGCCTCCACGCTGTCACATCTCGTTTGCATATTCACACCCTTCCTAAAGAATGGATTAAAGAAGACGGAGGGATAGGGAAGGAGGAGTGTGGCTCCTCCCATTCGTTCTCTGATTTATCTCTATATCATCATGTTTAATTGTAAAGATGTGCATTTTGATCTAAACAGAATTGGAATAGCCCTGAGATCTTGGCTTAGATGTGGTGAATATACTCTATATACTGTACTGTACTCCTATACTAACTAACAGTCTAACACGACTTCCTTTAAATTAATCCTGTCCTTTTTTCTCAATTAAACCCACCAAACAACTCGTTTTACAACTACAATGATTCATGGTGTTATGGGAAATATGGCTGTTCTTTAAAAAATGCAAACCTATGTTTACACCTCCCCATCAGAACATTCCTGATCAGTATCCACTATTTAAACCCAGAGTATTTTTACAAGGGGGCCACTGCAAAGGAGATTGTGTCTATCCGTGTGGGACATGATCGGCTATATAACTACAATATCTAACGTTGTAAGACTGCAGAGATCCGCTCTTAGAAATGTCTAACAAATGGAGTGAAGAATGTGAATGAATGATTGCAATCGCAATTTGATTAGAGATGCAACTACACTGTAACAGAAAAACTATCATTTATATAGTAATTTGGGGTATTATCAACAGTTAAATACTGTGAAATGTTTTACTGCAGCATACTTTAAATTATGGTGCATTGTGGGGAGATTTTGTGGACCGGGAACGAATTGCTGTATTTTAATAAATGGTACTGTAATTCCTCCCCACAGAATACAGTACCGAACCATATTTTTCCAGCTCCAAAAACCTTTGGACGACAAGTGGGTGCATGGCTTTGTTGTTTCTGACTCGTTAATATATTTTAAGGTGTGCCTGGTGAGTGGCTATATTTGTTGCGCCCATGAGGTGAGCTTAATGAGCTGTAAAAATGTAACTCCTATGTGGTTATAGTGCCTCGTCAATTTAAAATGTTTAGGGGACAGATTGGAGTGACAGGAACTCTTTAACCTTTAAAGATGGAATCCGCAGTACAGGGGGAAACAGTGCCACTGGGAAATATGAACGGGACTGGGAGACTAGTCAGGATCAAGACAAAGATGAACGGAGCAAAGTGCAGAGAGATCCTTGATGAAAACCTGCTCCAGAGCGCTCATCACTTCAGACTGGGCCGAAGGTTCACGTTCCAACAGGACGATGATCCTAAGCACACAGCCAAGACAAAGCAGGAGTAGCTAAGTGACAAATCTCTGAATATCCTTGAGTGGCCCAGCCACTGTATATATATTGCCCAGCCAAGACTAGGTCCAAGAGGCTTCTAAACAGCTTCTAACCCCAAGCCATAAGACTCCTGAACATCTAGTCAAATGGCTACCCAGACCTCCCCTCTACACACCACTGACACTCTCTGTTGTCATCTGTGCATAGTCACTTTAACTTCTCTGGGATACCTCGCCAACAGCCAGTGAAATTGCAGGGCGCCAAATTCAAAACAACAATAATTGAAATTCCTCAAACATACAAGTATTATACACCTTATGTTTCTCGTTAATCCCGCCACAGTGTCTGCTTTCAAAAATACTTTTTGGCGAAAGCACACCTTGCAATTATGTTAGGGCAGCGCCTAGCCACAGAAAAACATACAGCCATTTTCCAACCAAGATTTTTGTCACGAGTTATAAAGGTAAATATGTAAATATTCACTTACCTTTGATGATCTTCATCGGAATGCACTCCCAGGAATCCCAGTTCCACAATAAATGTTTTGTTCGATAAAGTCCATCATTTATGTCCAAATACCTCCTTTTTGTTCGCGCGTTTAGTTCACAAATCTAAATTCACAAGGCGCAGTTACTTAGTTCAGACGAAAAGTCAAAACAGTTCCATTACAGTTCGTAGAAACATGTCAAACGATGTATATAATCTATCTTTAGGATGTTTTTAACATACGTCTTCAATAATATTCCAACCGGACAATACAATGGATAGGCAATCAATTGAAAAACTACAAACCTCAGATTTCCCACTTCCTGGTGGATTTTTTTCTCAGGTTTTTGCCTGCCATATGAGTTCTGTTATACTCACAGACATAATTCAAACAATTTTAGAAACGTCAGAGTGTTTTCTATCCAAATCTACTAATTATATGCATATTGTAGCTTTTGGGCCTGAGGAGCAGGCAGTTTACTCTGGGTACCTTATTCATCCAAGCTACTCAATACTGCCCCTCAGTCACAAAGAAGTTAATTAACTCTACCTACATGTACATACTACCTCAACTAACCGGTGCCCCTGTACATGGACTCTGTACCGGTATATAATCTGTATTGTTATTTTTTACTGCTGCTCTTTAATTTATTTTTACATTTATCTCTTATTCTTATCCGTATTGTTTGAAACTGCATTATTGGCATTTCACTTTCGGCGCATGTGACTAATACAATTTGATTTGATTTGATTTGATATATATATACAGCGCTTTCGGGAAAGTACATTTTGTTATGTCAGAAACTTGTCCCGAAGCCACTACTGTGTTGTCTTGGCTGTGTGCTACCGCCATCATGCTCCACCGTAGGGATGGTGCCAGGTTTACTCCAGACGTGTCGCTTTATAATCAGGTCAAAGCGTTCAATCTTGGTTTCATCAGACCAGAGAATCTTGTTTTTCATGGTCTGAGTGTCTTTTAGGTGCATTTTGGTAAACACCAATAAGGTCGTCATGTAAATGTTTTTGTGTAGAATTACATTGTATACAAAACCAACTTTACAACATATAGACATGCCTTGTATGGGCAAAAGCTTGAATTCCTGTTAATCTAAAAGCAGTGTCCAATTAACAGTAGCTATTACAGTGAAAAAAGACCATGCTATTGTTTGAGGAGAGTGCACAACAACATAACACTTTTATCACGGCAACTGGTTTGATACATTCAGAAGAAGGTGCAACAGCACGTCTTCAACCTCAGGAGGCTGAAGAAATGTGTCTTGTCACCTAAAACCCTAACAAACTTTTACAGATGCACCAATGAGAGCATCCTGTCGGGCTGTATCATTGCCTGGTACGGCAACTGCAATGCACCGCAGGGCTCTCCAGAGGGTGGTGCGGTCAGTCAAACGCATCACCGGGAACACACTGTCTGCCCTCCAGGACATCTACAGCACCCGATGTCACAGGAAAGCCTAAAAGATCTGCCCTCAAGGACATCAACCATCCGAGCCACAGCATGTTCACCCCGCTACCGTCCAGAAGGCGAGGTCAGTACAGGTACATCACAGCTGGGATCGAGAGATTGAAAAAAAGCTTCTATCTCAAGGCCATCAGACTGTTAAATAGCCATCCCTAGCCAGCTACCACCAGGTTACTCAACCCTGCACCTTAGAGGTTGCTGCCCTATAGACATAGCCATGGAATCACTGGCCACTTTAATATTGGAACACTAGTCACTTTAGTAATGTTTACATACTGCTACTCACCTCATATGTATATACTGTATTCTATTCTGCTGTACATTAATCAGTGCCACTCCAACATTGCTCGTCCTAATATTTATATGTTTCTTAACTCCATTATTTTACTATAGATTGTGTGTATTGTTGTAAATTGTTAGATATTATTTCACTGTTGGAGCTAGAAACACAAACACTTCGCTGCACCAGCAATAACAGCTGCTAAATATGTGACCAATAAAATATGATTTGATTTTGAGACTTTTGTTTATAAACATCTCGGGTTTAACAACAGCTTAGCGCAGGTACGTTGGCTCCCGTAGGACATCCAGGGTCAAAAGTAACTCACAACACTACTTCATAGCGAAGATATACATTACGTTGGCATACACTATGCGGTTTGTGAATTGACGCTCGCTAATCTCACACGCAAAATGTCACACCGTTGACGAGCGACTCCCCGGGCGTGTCTCTCCATGTGATTTGGGCTTTAGGAAGTCCAGGGTGGAGGCTTGTCCTTGTAGGAAGGGTCCAATGATGGTGCAGAGTTCTTCTGACCTATGACCTGTGTCCAACTAAAGAACAGGCAGGAATACAGTCTGTTAACCCACCTGGTAGTCAGTAGTGGCACGTGAGTAAAATCCCTGGGGAAGCCAAACCAGGAACAAAATGTTATATTACAACCTATATGTTGTGATAATTGCTCTGTAAGCTGGTCAAATGCCTTGCCGCCGTGATATAGGCCTATGGACGAGTCAATAACAAGAAAAAGTGTCAGTGGTAAATTTTTTCGTGAAACATGGCTTCCATTCGCAGCCATGAATAGGACCTGTGATTGGCTGAACAGGTCAGCTGAATGCGTTCCATGGCAACCTGGTCCCTCTGCCATTGGACAAAGGTTCACCTCTGCTGCAGCTGAAAAGCCATAGAGTTTGTCTCTAACCACAGAGAGGGTTCAGAGAGGGTTTAATGATTCAACTTTTTTACAATCTGATTAAAGATACTACAATGATACAAAGCCTGTCTCATATACACAGAGGACTCTCTCTCTCTCACACAACAGAGTCCTTCTCTGTAGGATTCCTCACTCTGTACACCCCATACAGACAGAGGTCACATACACACACACAAACACACACGCACAGGCTTTCTCTCTGGCCAATGGTAATGATGCAACCTAATGACAATAAGTGTGTCCATTAGCCCAGATAATCTCATTTTGCCTCTAACATCAGCCTCTGTTGTATAACACAAACTAAAGGGCCATTGTAGTCCTGTCTCTCTCTCAGAGAAGTCCCCTTCTATCACACACGAAGATACGCATGCACACACACACACACACACACACACACACACACACACAGATCCATGAATGTCAGCATGTATGGCCACTGTGTTCAGATTCACACAGAAAATAAATCAGTCTAATCTTTCTCTTTACTTCTCTACTCTCATCCCTTCTTCCTCCTCCATCTCCTCTTCCAAAAGCAACATGCATTTTCAGAGAAGTAGGAGCAGAATGTACAAGAGGAACAGAACAGAGTAGTGTGTGTGGGGGGGCGTCAGAACCTCTCCAGGGGTAAAGAGTTCTCACACTCTACTCTACAAGATCTGACGTTTGACTTCAGACACTGACGTTTATGCACGTTTCTCCAAAACGTCAAATTTTGTTTGGGGATTTCAAAGTTAAGGCTTTTCTTGTGACTCCCCATCCCGGGGATTTCAAAGTTAAGGCTTTTCTTGTGACTCCCCATCCCGGGAATTTCAAAGTTAAGGCTTTTCTTGTGACTCGCCATCCCGGGGATTTCAAAGTTAAGGCTTTTCTTGTGACTCCCCATCCCAGGGGATTTCAAAGTTAAGGCTTTTCTTGTGACTCCCCATCCCGGGGATTTCAAAGTTAAGGCTTTTCTTGTGACTCTCCATCCCGGGATTTCAAAGTTAAGGCTTTTCTTGTGACTCCAGCCGCTGTGTCAGATTTCCAAAAGGCTTTACGGCAAAAGCACACCATGCGATTATCTGAGGACAGCGCCCCGTCATGCAAACACAAGAAAATCATATTTTAACCAGCCACACAGAACTCAGAAATAACGATATAATTCATGTCGTACCTTTGACGATCTTCCAATATTGGCACTCCATTGTCCCAGAAATATCACAAATGGTCCTTTTTGTTCGATAAATTCCTTCTTTATATCCCCAAAATGGCCATTTATGTGGCGCGTCTGATTAAAAAATACACCGGTTCCAACTCGCCCAACATGACTACACATTATCTAATAAGTTACCTGTAAACTTGGTCCAAACATTTCAAACAACGTTCCTAATCTAAATGTAGGTATCCTAAAACGTAAATAATCGATAAAATTTAAGACAGGATAAACTGTGTTCAATACCGTACGAAAACAAAGTGAACAGTGTTTCAGGTCACGGGCACCAAAACAGTAGAGTCCACCTGTAACGGGCTTCTTGTGTCGAAGGACAGGCGGACCAAAACGCAGCATGGTTATTATTCATGGTTCTTTAATAAAGAAACTATACATGAATAGACTAACAAAACCAAGAAATGTGAAAAACCAAAACAGCCCTATCAGGCCAAACACAGAAACAGACAAACTAGACACACAACATAGAATGCCTACTCAGATCACACCCTGACCAAACAAAACATAGAAACATACAAAGCAAACTATGGTCAGGGTGTGACACCACCTGGAGTGACACATGGAAAGAACAGGGCTACTTCTTCATTTCTCAATAGAAAAACATCAACCAATTTCAAAACGACTGTTGACATCTAGTGGGAGCCATAGGAGCTGCAACCAGGTTCCTCATAAATATAGTTTCCCATAGAAAACAAATGGAAAACACATTGACCTGTGCTCGGGGTTTCGCCTGACAAATCAGTTCTGTTATACTCAGAGACATTATTCAAACAGTTTTAGAAACTTCAGAGTGGTTTATATACAAATGTAACGAATAATTTGCATATCCTAGCTTCTAGGCCTCAGGAGCAGGCAGTTAACTTTGGGCACACTTTTCATCCGGACGTGAAAATACTGCCCCCTAGCCCAAAGATGTTTTAAGGTAAGGGTTAAGGTTTGGTATAGGGTTAAAAACTGCTTCTGGAAGCAACGTCAGCACAATAACTATTCTTCGGGAGCTTCAAGATTACCATGCGCAAAGCCAACCGTTGGCTAGAGTGCTGTAGAACTCGGCTGCCATTGGACTGCAGTGGAAACGTGTTCTCTGGAGTGATGAATCACGCTTCACGAAGTCCGAAAGATGAATTTGGGTTTTTCGGATGCCAGGAAGACACTACCTGCCCCAATGCATAGTGCCAACTGTAAAGTTTGGTGGAGGAAGAATAATAGTCTGGGGCTGTTTTTCATGGTTCGGGCAATGCCCCTTAGTTCCAATGAAGGGAAATCTACAACATACAATGAGAGTCTTGACAATTCTGTGCTTCCAACTTTGTGGCAACAGTTTGGGGAAGGCCCTTTCCTGTTTCAGCATGATAATGCCCCTGTGCACAAAGCGAGGTCCATGCAGAAATGGATCAGTGTGGAAGAACTTGACTGGCCTGCAAAGAGCCCTGACCTCAACCCCATCAAACACCTTTGGGATGAATTAGAACAGCAACCATGAGCCAGGCCTAATCGCCCAACATCAGTGCCTGACCTCACTAATGCTCTTGTGGCTGGATGGAAGCAAGTCCCCGCAGCAATGTTCCAACATCTAGTGGAAAGCCTTCGTGGAAGAGAGGAGGCTGTTATAGCAGCAAAGGTGGGATCAACTCCATATTAATGGCCATGATCTTGGAATGAGATGTTCGACGAGCAGGTGTCCGCATACTACTGGTCATGTAGTGTAAGAATTGGGAAAATAAGTGGTCTGAAATCATGTCAAAATACCTGTGTTGCGTTTTCTTTCAATCAAAAAATAAAATAAACACTCATAATCTAAAAAAAAAAACAGTACGGACTCAAAAATGGGGGGAGGGGGGGGGGTCAATGTAAATAGTCCGGGTGGCCATTTGATTAATTGATCAGGAGTCTTATGGCTTGGGGGTAGAAGCTGTTAAGGAGCCTTTTGGTCCTAGACTTGATGGCCCGATAACGCTTGCCATGCGGAAGCAGAGAAAACAGTCGGTGACTGATGTCTTTGACAATTTTGGGGTCTTCCTCTGACACATCCTAGTCTATAGGTCCTGGATGTCAGGAAGCTTGGCCCCAGTGATGTACTGGGCGTTCGCATTACCCTCTGTAGCGCCTTACGATGGCGAGCAGTTGCCATATCAGGCGGTGATGCAGCAAGTCAGGATGCTCTCTATCCCTCACGCGATCTCTCTCTCTCTCTCTCTCGCCATCTCTCTCTCTCTCTCTCTCTCTCTCTCTCTCTCTCTCTCTCTCTCAGTCTCTCTCTCAGTCTCTCTCTCAGTCTCTCTCTCAGTCTCTCTCTCTCTGTCTCTCTCTCCCTCTCCCTCTCCCTCTCTCTGTCACCTGAGTATTCCCACTGGATGCATGGAAGGAGGGATGTGGGATCAATACAACTAAAAAACTGTACATACATGTGAACTGTAAACTATATTTAATTCCATTGTTTGCTCCTCTCCTCTCCTCTCCTCTCCTCTCCTCTCCTCTCCTCTCCTCTCCTCTCCTCTCCTCTCCTCTCCTCTCCTCTCCTCTCCTCTCCTCTGACCTCCTCCTCCCTAGTCCCCCTCCTCCTCTCCTCCACTCCTCCTCCTCTTCTCCACTCCTCCTCTTCTCTTGTCTCCTCCCCTCTCCTCCCTCACTCCTCTGCTCTCCTCCCCCTCTCCTCCCCTCTCCTCCTTTCCACTCCTCCTCTCCTCTCCTCCCTCCTCTCCTCCACTCCTCCAATCCACTCCTCCTCCCCTCCGCTCCTCTCCTCTCCTCCCCATCTCCTTTAACCCCCTCTCAACTCCTCCACCTCTCCTCTCATCTCCTCGTCTGCTCCTGTCTTCTTCTCTCCTCCTCCTCTCCCCTCCTTGGCTGTATGTGGTAACAGGTGATCACTTCCCAATTCTCTCTCATGTTTTTATGAGCTAGTGGAATCAAGATTTCATAGTCGGAATGTCTTGAATGTCATTTAATTAAAGTGAACGTCAATTGAGTTAGTGCTATAATTCTAATGAACAGATCTATTTTCCTGGGAATTGCTGAATATCTGTCTTGGAGCTTTAGGTCTCCGCTACTTCAGAATGAAAAGGAGCCAACACTCAGGGATGCGTTAGATTAGCCTGCTGGTTTTCACCAGGAGGACTGGACTCGATACACTTGGTTACTGTAGAGTAAGAAACATTGGACAATACACTCTCTCTTATAGGGCCAGGAGTTTTACCCACTCATGTAACCTGATCCTCATATACAGACAGGAAGTTATCTGACCATATAACCTGATCCTCAAATACAGACAGGAAGTTATCTGACCATGTAACCTGATCCTCATATACAGACAGGAAGTTATCTGACCATATAACCTGATCCTCAAATACAGACAGGAAGTTACCTGACCATGTAACCTGATCCTCATATACAGACAGGAAGTTATCTGACCATAAAACCTGATCCTTAGGTTTACCTGATCAAGTATCAGTTTGATATCAGTTTGTCTCTGTGCATGGTTTGTCCTCTGACAAATCAACTGTACATTTCAGTGTTCCTCAAGGTTCCATTTTAGGACCACTATTGTTTTCACTATATATTTTACCTCTTGGGGATGTCATTCGAAACGTAATGTTAACTGTCACTGCTATGCGGATGACACACAGCTGTACATTTCAATGAAACATGGTGAAGCCCCAAAATTGCCCTCGCTGGAGGCCTGTGTTTCAGACATAAGGAAGTGGGTGGCTACAAACATTTTACTTTTAAACTCGGACAAAACAGAGATGCTTGTTCTAGGTCCCAAGAAACAAAGAGATCTTCTGTTGAATCTGACAATTCATCTTGATGGTTGTACAGTCCTCTCAAATTAAACTGTGAAGGACCTCAGAGTTCCTCTGGACCCTGATCTCTCTTTTGACTAACATATCAAGACTGTTTCAAGGACAGATTATTCCATCCTACTTGACATTGCAAAAATCAGAAACTTTCTCTCCAAAAATTATGCAGAAAAATGAATACATGCTTTTGTTACTTCTAGGTTAGATTACTGCAATGCTCTACTTTCCGGCTACCCGGGTAATAAACTGCAGTTAGTGCTAAATACGGCTGCTAGAATCCTGACTAGAACCAAAACATTTGATCATATTACTCCAGTGCTAGCCTCCCTACACTGGCTTCCTGTCAAGGCTGATGTCAAGGTTTTACTGCTAACCTACAAAGCATTACATGGGCTTGCTCCTACCTATCTTTCCAATTTGGTCCTGCCGTACATACCTACACGTACGCTACGGTCACAAGACGCAGGCCTCCTATTTGTCCCTAGAATTTCTAAGCAAACAGCAGGAGGCAGGGCTTTCTCCTATAGAGCTCCATTTTAACGGAATGGTCTGCCTATCCATGTGAGAGACGCAGACTCGGTCTCAACCTTTAAGTCTTTACTGAAGACTCATCTCTTCAGTAGGTCATATGATTGAGTGTAGTCTGGCCCAGGGGTGTGAAGGTGAACGGAAAGGCTCTGGAGCAATGAACCGCCCTTGCTGTCTCTGCCTGGCCGGTTCCCATCTCTCCACTCTCCACCGCCTCTAACCCTATTACAGGGGCTGAGTCACTGGCTTACTGGTGCACTTCCATGCCGTCCCTAGGAGGGGTGCGTCACTTGAGTGGGTTGAGTCACTGACGTGATCTTCCTGTCTGGGTTGGCGCCCCCCCTTGGGTTGTGCCGTGGCGGAGATCATTGTGGGCAATACTAGGCCTGTCTCAGGATGGTAAATTGGTGGTTGAATATATCCCTTTTTATTTTATTAATTTTTATTTCACCTTTATTTAACCAGGTAAGCAAGTTGAGAACAAGTTCTCATTTACAATTGCGACCTGGCCAAGATAAAGCAAAGCAGTTCGACACATACAACGACACAGAGTTACACATGGAGTAAAACAAACATACAGTCAATAATACAGTAAAAAAAAACAAGTCTATATACAATGTGAGCAAATTAGGTGAGAAGGGAGGTAAAGGCAAAAAAGGCCATGGTGGCAAAGTAAATACAATATAGCAAGTAAAACACTGGAATGGTAGATTTGCAATGGAAGAATGTGCAAAGTAGAAATACAAATAATGGGGTGCAAAGGAGCAAAATAAATAAATAAATTAAATACAGTTGGGAAAGAGGTAGTTGTTTGGGCTAAATTATAGGTGGGCTATGTACAGGTGCAGTAATCTGTAAGAGGCTCTGACAGTTGGTGCTTAAAGCTAGTGAGGGAGATAAGTGTTTCCAATTTAAGAGATTTTTGTAGTTCGTTCCAGTCATTGGCAGCAGAGAACTGGAAGGAGAGGCGGCCAAAGAAAGAATTGGTTTTGGGGGCGACTAGAGAGATATACCTGCTGGAGCGTGTGCTACAGGTGGGAGATGCTATGGTGACCAGCGAGCTGAGATAAGGGGGGACTTTACCTAGCAGGGTCTTGTAGATGACATGGAGCCAGTGGGTTTGGCGACGAGTATGAAGCGAGGGCCAGCCAACGAGAGCGTACAGGTCGCAATGGTGGGTAGTATATGGGGCTTTGGTGACAAAACGGATTGCACTGTGATAGACTGCATCCAATTTGTTGAGTAGGGTATCAGAGGCTATTTTGTAAATGACATCGCCAAAGTCGAGGATTGGTAGGATGGTCAATTTTACAAGGGTATGTTTGGCAGCATGAGTGGAGGATGCTTTGTTGCGAAATAGGAAGCCAATTCTAGATTTAACTTTGGATTGGAGATGTTTGATATGGGTCTGGAAGGAGAGTTTACAGTCTAACCTAAGTATTTGTAGTTGTCCACGTATTCTAAGTCAGAGCCGTCCAGAGTAGTGATGTTGGACAGGCGGGTAGGTGCAGGTAGCGATCGGTTGAAGAGCATGCATTTAGTTTTACTTGTATTTAAGAGCAATTGGAGGCCACGGAAGGAGAGTTGTATGGCATTGAAGCTTGCCTGGAGGGTTGTTAACACAGTGTCCAAAGAAGGGCCGGAAGTATACCGAATGGTGTCGTCTGCGTAGAGGTGGATCAGAGACTCACCAGCAGCAAGAGCGACCTCATTGATGTATACAGAGAAGAGAGTCGGTCCAAGAATTGAACCCTGTGGCACCCCCATAGAGACTGCCAGAGGTCCGGACAGCAGACCCTCCGATTTGACACACTGAACTCTATCAGAGAAGTAGTTGGTGAACCAGGCGAGGCAATCATTTGAGAAACCAAGGCTGTCGAGTCTGCCGATGAGGATGCGGTGGTTGACAGAGTCGAAAGCCTTGGCCAGATCAATGAATACGGCTGCACAGTAATGTTTCTTATCGATGGCGGTTAAGATATCGTTTAGGACCTTGAGCGTGGCTGAGGTGCACCCATGACCAGCTCTGAAACCAGATTGCATAGCAGAGAAGGTATGGTGAGATTCGAAATGGTCGGTAATCTGTTTGTTGACTTGGCTTTCGAAGACCTTAGAAAGGCATGGTAGGATAGATATAGGTCTGTAGCAGTTTGGGTCAAGAGTGTCCCCCCCTTTGAGAGGGGGATGACCGCAGCTGCTTTCCAATCTTTGGGAATCTCAGATGACACGAAAGAGAGGTTGAACAGGCTAGTAATAGGGGTGGCAACAATTTCGGCAGATAATTTTAGAAAGAAAGGGTCCAGATTGTCTAGCCCGGCTGATTTGTAGGGGTCCAGATTTTTCAGCTCTTTCAGAACTTCAGCTGAATGGATTTGGGAGAAGGAGAAATGGGGAAGGCTTGGGCGAGTTGCTGTTGGGGGTGCAGTGCTGTTGACCGGGGTAGGAGTTGCCAGGTGGAAAGCATGGCCAGCCGTAGAAAAATGATTATTGAAATTCTCAATTATGGTGGATTACTCTAGTGGTGTGGGGGCTGTGCTAGCCCTCTAGTGGTGGGGTTATATCCTGCCTGTTTGGCCCTGTCCGGGGTTATCATCAGATGGGGCCACAATGTCTCCTGACCCCTCCTGTCTCAGCCTCCAGGATTTATGCTGCAGTAGTTTGTGTCGGGGGGCTAGGGTCAGTCTGTTATTTCTGGAGTACTTCCTCTGTGCTCTCTCTAATTCTCTCTTCCTCTCTTTCTTTCTCTCTCTCTGAGGACCTGAGCCCTAGGACCATGCCTCAGGACTACCTGGCCTGATGACTCCTTGTTGTCCCCAGTCCACCTGGCCTTGCTGCTGCTCCAGTTTCAACTGTTCTTGCTGCGGCTATGGAACTCTCTAGAAACAGCAGGAGCGGTAGAGATACTCTCAATGATCGGCTATGAAAAGCCAACGGACATTTACTCTCCTCGACACTACTGTGATTATTATTATAATTATTTGACCATGCTGGTCAGAGAGAGAGAGAGTCACTAGTTCTCCTCCCTATTACTACCATTACCTACAGTCACTAGTTCTCCTCCCTATTACTACCATTACTAACAGACTAGTTCTCCTCCCTATTACTACCATTACCTACAGTCACTAGTTCTCCTCCCTATTACTACCATTACCTACAGTCACTAGTTCTCCTCCCTATTACTACCATTACCTACAGTTACTAGTTCTCCTCCCTATTACTACCATTACCTACAGTCACTAGTTCTCCTCCCTATTACTACCATTACCTACAGTCACTAGTTCTCCTCCCTATTACTACCATTACCTACAGTCACTAGTTCTCCCTATTACTACCATTACCTACAGTCACTAGTTCTCCTCTATATTACTACCATTACCTACAGTCACTAGTTCTCCTCCCTATTACTACCATTACCTACAGTCACTAGTTCTCCTCCCTATTACTACCATTACCTACAGTCACTAGTTCTCCTCTATATTACTACCATTACCTACAGTCACTAGTTCTCCTCCCTATTACTACCATTACCTACAGTCACTAGTTCTCCCTATTACTACCATTACCTACAGTCACTAGTTCTCCTCCCTATTACTACCATTACTAACAGACTAGTTCTCCTCCGGTCACAACTTGCAGGCTTGTTTTCGAGTTGCTGTGCGTTTTGTTGCCAACCTATTTTGCTACCTGACAACTTTACGGTTTTCACTTTTTAATTACCGTTCATATATTTATTTATTTTTTCCTCAACTTTTTCACTCCGGACGCTTTATCTGGACACGATTCGTCAGGACCTCCAACAGCCGAAGCTAAGTAGTAACATTAACATGATGCCTTCTAATTGCAGCCGCTGTGCTCGCCTTACGGCGAGGATAGCTGTACTGCAAGCCCAGCTTCAGACGCAATCGTTAGGGCAAGGGTAATTTTAGTGTAGGAAAGGATGAAACAGCGTCTGTGCCACCAGTAAGTACAGATAGTAGTATAAATCCCTGGCACAGTCCCCGCAGCCGGACAATTTTCTCACGGTTTCTGGAAGGAAATGCTGTAGGAACGCTCAACTGGTGTCGCTCATTCAGCCGACAGAAACTTTCAACCGGTTTTCCCCATTAAGCAGCGGGTCGGGTGTCAGAGGCCGAGTCTTCTCTGGTCTCTACTCCTCCCGTTACGGGGTCTGAGACGCCGGCTTCCCACCATTAGCTCTGACAAATTGAAAACTCTAGTCATTGGCGACTCCATTACCCGCAGTATTAGACTTAAAGCGAATCATCCAGCGATCATACACTGTTTACCCGGGGGCAGGGCTACCGACGTTAAGGCTAATCTGAAGATGGTGCTGGCTAAAGCTAAAACTGGCGAGTGTAGAGAGTATAGAGATATTGTTATCCACGTCGGCACCAACGATGTTAGGATGAAACAGTCAGAGATCACCAAGCGCAACATAGCTTCTGCGTGCATATCAGCTAGAAAGATGTGTCGGCATCGAGTAATTGTCTCTGGCCCCTCCCAGTTAGGGAGTGATGAGCTCTACAGCAGAGTCTCACAACTCAATCGCTGGTTGAAAACTGTTTTCTGCCCCTCCCAAAAGATAGAATTTGTAGATAATTGGCCCTCTTTCTGGGACTCACCCACAAACAGGACCAAGCCTGACCTGCTGAGGAGTGACGGACTCCATCCTAGCTGGAGGGGTGCTCTCATCTTATCTACCAACATAGACAGGGCTCTAACTCCTCTAGCTCCACAATGAAATAGGGTGCAGGCCAGGCAGCAGGCTATTAGCCAGCCTGCCAGCATAGTGGAGTCTGCCACTAGCATAGTCAGTGTAGTCAGCTCAGCTATCACCATTGAGACCGTGTCTGTGCCTCGACCTAGGTTGGGCAAAACTAAACATGGCGGTGTTCGCCTTAGCAATCTCACTAGGATAAAGACCACCTCCATTCCTGTCATTACTGAAAGAGATCATGATACCTCACTTCTCAAAATAGGGCTACTTAATGTTAGATCCCTTACTTCAAAGGCAATTATAGTCAATGAACTAATCACTGATCATAATCTTGATGTGATTGGCCTGACTGAAACATGGCTTAAGCCTGATGAATTTACTGTGTTAAATGAGGCCTCACCTCCTGGCTACACTAGTGACCATATCCCCGTGCATCCCGCAAAGGCGGAGGTGTTGCTAACATTTATGATAGCAAATTTCAATTTACAAAAAAAATGACGTTTTCGTCTTTTGAGCTTCTAGTCATGAAATCTATGCAGCCTACTCAATCACTTTTTATAGCTACTGTTTACAGGCCTCCTGGGCCATATACAGCGTTTCTCACTGAGTTCCCTGAATTCCTATCGGACCTTGTAGTCATTGCAGATAATATTCTAATCTTTGGTGACTTTAATATTCACATGGAAAAGTCCACAGACCCACTCCAAAAGGCTTTCGGAGCCATCATCGACTCAGTGGGTTTTGTCCAACATGTCTCTGGACCCACTCACTGTCACAGTCATACGCTGGACCTAGTTTTGTCCCATGGAATAAATGTTGTGGATCTTAATGTTTTTCCTCATAATCCTGGACTATCGGACCACCATTTTATTACGTTTGCAATTGCAACAACTAATCTGCTCAGACCCCAACCAAGGAACATCAAAAGTCGTGCTATAAATTCACAGACAACACAAAGATTCCTTGATGCCCTTCCAGACTCCCTCTGCCTACCCAAGGACGCCAGAGGACAAAAATCCGTTAACCACCTAACTGAGTATCTCAATTTAACCTTGCGCAATACCCTAGATGCAGTTGCACCCTAAAAACTAAAAAAAAATGTCTCATAAGAAACTAGCTCCCTGGTACACAGAAAATACCCGAGCTCTGAAGCAAGCTTCCAGAAAATTGGAACGGAAATGGCGCCACACCAAACTGGAAGTCTTCCGACTAGCTTGGAAGGACGGTACCGTGCAGTACCGAAGAGCCCTTACTGCTGCTCGATCATCCTATTTTTCTAACTTAATTGAGGAAAATAAGAACAATCCGAAATTCCTTTTGATACTGTCGCAAAGCTAACTAAAAAGCAGCATTCCCCAAGAGAGGATGACTTTCACTTTAGCAGTGATAAATTCATGAACTTCTTTGAGGAAAAGATTATGATTATTAGAAAGCAAATTACGGTCTCCTCTTTAAACCTGCGTATTCCTCCAAACCTCAGTTGTCCTGAGTCTGCACAACTCTGCCAGGACCTAGGATCAAGAGAGACGCTCAAGTCTTTTAGTACTATATCTCTTGACACAATGATGAAAATAATCATGGCCTCTAAACCTTCAAGCTGCATACTGGACCCTATTCCAACTAAACTACTGAAAGAGCTGCTTCCTGTGCTTGGCCCTCCTATGTTGAACATAATAAACGGCTCTCTATCCACTGGATGTGTACCAAACTCACTAAAAGTGGCAGTAATAAAGCCTCTTGAAAAAGCCAAACCTTGACCCAGAAAATATAAAAACTATCGCCTATATCGAATCTTCCATTCCTCTCAAAAATTTTAGAGAAGGCTGTTGCGCAGCAACTCACTGCCTTCCTGAAGACAAACAATGTATACGAAATGCTTCAGTCTGGTTTTAGACCCCATCATAGCACTGAGACGGCACTTGTGAAGGTGGTAAATGACATTTTAATGGCAACGGACCGAGGCTCTGCATCTGTCCTCGTGCTCCTAGACCTTAGTGCTGCTTTTGATACCATCGATCACCACATTCTTTTGGAGAGATTGGAAACCCAAATTGGTCTACACGGACATATTCTGGCCTGGTTTAGATCTTATCTGTCGGAAAGATATCAGTTTGTCTCTGTGAATGGTTTGTCCTCTGACAAATCAACTGTAAATTTCGGTGTTCCTCAAGGTTCTGTTTTAGGACCACTATTGTTTTCACTATATATTTTACCTCTTGGGGATGTTATTCAAAACATAATGTAAACTTTCACTGCTATGCGGATGACACACAGCTGTACATTTCAATGAAACATGGTGAAGCCCCAAAATTGCCTCGCTAGAAGCATGTGTTTCAGACATAAGGAAGTGGATGGCTGCAAACTTTCTACTATTAAACTCGGACAAAACAGAGATGCTTGTTCTAGGTCCCAAGAAACAAAGAGATCTTCTGTTGAATCTGACAATTAATCTTAATGGTTGTACAGTCGTCTCAAATAAAACTGTGAAGGACCTCGGCGTTACTCTGGACCCTGATCTCTCTTTTGAAGAACATATCAAGACCATTTCGAGGGACAGCTTTTTTTTCCATCTACGTAACATTGCAAAAATCAGAAACTTTCTGTCCAAAAATGATGCAGAAAAATTAATCCATGCTTTTGTCACTTCTAGGTTAGACTACTGCAATGCTCTATTTTCCGGGTACCCGGATAAAGCACTAAATAAACTTCAGTTAGTGCTGAATACGGCTGCTAGAATCCTGACTAGAACCCAAAAATTTGATCATATTACTCCAGTGCTAGCCTCTCTACACTGGCTTCCTGTCAAAGCAAGGGCTGATTTCAAGGTTTTACTGCTAACCTACAAAGCATTACATGGGCTTGCTCCTACCTATCTCTCTGATTTGGTCCTGCCGTACATACCTACACGTACGCTACGGTCACAAGACGCAGGCCTCCTAATTGTCCCTAGAATTTCTAAGCAAACAGCTGGAGGCAGGGCTTTCTCCTATAGAGCTCCATTTTTATGGAACGGTCTGCCTACCCATGTCAGAGACGCAAACTCGGTCTCAACCTTTAAGTCTTTACTGAAGACTCATCTCTTCAGTGGGTCATATGATTGAGTGTAGTCTGGCCCAGGAGTGGGAAGGTGAACGGAAAGGCTCTGGAGCAACGAACCGCCCTTGCTGTCTCTGCCTGGCCGATTCCCCTCTTTCCACTGGGATTCTCTGCCTCTACCCTGTTACGGGGCTGAGTCACTGGCTTACTGGGGCTCTCTCATGCCGTCCCTGGGGGGTGTCACCTGGGTGGGTTGATTCACTGTTGTGGTCGGCCTGTCTGGGCTGGCGCCCCCCTTGGGTTGAGCTGTGGCGGAGATCTTTGTGGGCTATACTCGGCCTTGTCTCAGGATGGTAAGTTGGTGGTTGAAGATATCCCTCTAGTGGTGTGGGGGCTGTGCTTTGGCAAAGTGGGTGGGGTTATATCCTTCCTGTTTGGCCCTGTCCGGGGTGTCCTCGGATGGGGCCACAGTGTCTCCTGACCCCTCCTGTCTCAGCCTCCAGTATTTATGCTGCATTAGTTTATGTGTCGGGGGCTAGGGTCAGTTTGTTATATCTGGAGTACTTATCCTGTCCTGTTCGGTGTCCTGTGTGAATCTAAGTGTGCGTTCTCTAATTCTCTCTCCTTCTCTCTTTCTTTCTCTCTCTCGGAGGACCTGAGCCCTAGGACCATGCCCCAGGACTACCTGACATGATGACTCCTTGCTGTCCCCAGTCCACCTGGCCATGCTGCTGCTCCAGTTTCAACTGGCCTGGGCCCTAGGACCATGTCCCAGGACTACCTGACATGATGACTCCTTGCTGTCCCCAGTCCACCTGGCCATGCTGCTGCTCCAGTTTCAACTGTTCTGCCTTACTATTATTCAACCATGCTGGTCATTTATGAACATTTGAACATCTTGGCCACGTTCTGTTATAATCTCCACCCGGCACAGCCAGAAGAGGACTGGCCACCCCACATATGCTCTCTCTAATTCTCTTTCTTTCTCTCTCTCGGAGGACCTGAGCCCTAGGACCGTGCCCCAGGACTACCTGACATGATGACTCCTTGCTGTCCCCAGTCCACCTGACTGTGCTGCTGCTCCAGTTTCAACTGTTCTGCCTTATTATTATTCGACCATGCTGGTCATTTATGAACATTTGAACATCTTGGTCATGTTCTGTTATAATCTCTACCCGGCACAGCCAGAAGAGGACTGGCCACCCCACATAGCCTGGTTCCTCTCTAGGTTTCTTCCTAGGTTTTGGCCTTTCTAGGGAGTTTTTCCTAGCCACCGTGCTTTTACACCTGCATTGTTTGCTGTTTGGGGTTTTAGGCTGGGTTTCTGTACAGCACTTTGAGATATCAGCTGATGTACGAAGGGCTATATAAATAAATTTGATTTGATTTGATTTGATTTGATATTACTACCATTACCTACAGTCACTAGTTCTCCTCCCTATTACTACCATTACCTACAGTCACTAGTTCTCCTCCCTATTACTACCATTACCTACAGTCACTAGTTCTCCTCCCTATTACTACCATTACCTACAGTCACTAGTTCTCCTCCCTATTACTACCATTACCTACAGTCACTAGTTCTCCTCCCTATTACTACCATTACCTACAGTCACTAGTTCTCCTCCCTATTACTACCATTACCTACAGTCACTAGTTCTCCTCCATATTACTACCATTACTAACAGACTAGTTCTCCTCCCTATTACTACCATTACCTACAGTCACTAGTTCTCCTCCCTATTACTACCATTACCTACAGTCACTAGTTCTCCTCCCTATTACTACCATTACCTACAGTCACTAGTTCTCCTCCCTATTACTACCATTACCCACAGTCACTAGTTCTCCTCCCTATTACTACCATTACCTACAGTCACTAGTTCTCCCTATTACTACCATTACCTACAGTCACTAGTTCTCCTCCCTATTACTACCATTACCTACAGTCACTAGTTCTCCTCCCTATTACTACCATTACCTACAGTCACTAGTTCTCCTCCATATTACTACCATTACCTACAGTCACTAGTTCTCCTCCCTATTACTACCATTACCTACAGTCACTAGTTCTCCTCCCTATTACTACCATTACCTACAGTCACTAGTTCTCCTCCCTATTACTACCATTACTAACAGACTAGTTCTCCTCCCTATTACTACCATTACCTACAGTCACTAGTTCTACCATTCTACAGTCACTATTACTACCATTACCTACAGTCACTAGTTCTCCTCCCTATTACTACCATTACTAACAGACTAGTTCTCCTCCCTATTACTACCATTACCTACAGTCACTAGTTCTCCTCCCTATTACTACCATTACCTACAGTCACTAGTTCTCCTCTATATTACTACCATTACCTACAGTCACTAGTTCTCCTCCCTATTACTACCATTACCTACAGTCACTAGTTCTCCTCTATATTACTACCATTACCTACAGTCACTAGTTCTCCTCTATATTACTACCATTACCTACAGTCACTAGTTCTCCTCCATATTACTACCATTACCTACAGTCACTAGTTCTCCTCCCTATTACTACCATTACCTACAGTCACTAGTTCTCCTCCCTATTACTACCATTACTAACAGACTAGTTCTCCTCCCTATTACTACCATTCCCTACAGTCACTAGTTCTCCTCTATATTACTACCATTACCTACAGTCACTAGTTCTCCTCTATATTACTACCATTACCTACAGTCACTAGTTCTCCTCCATATTACTACCATTACCTACAGTCACTAGTTCTCCTCCATATTACTACCATTACCTACAGTCACTAGTTCTCCTCCATATTACTACCATTACCTACAGTCACTAGTTCTCCTCCCTATTACTACCATTACCTACAGTCACTAGTTCTCCTCCCTATTACTACCATTACCTACAGTCACTAGTTCTCCTCCCTATTACTACCATTACTAACAGTCACTAGTTCTCCTCCCTATTACTACCATTACCTACAGTCACTAGTTCTCCTCCCTATTACTACCATTACCTACAGTCACTAGTTCTCCTCCCTATTACTACCATTACCCACAGTCACTAGTTCTCCTCCCTATTACTACCATTACCTACAGTCACTAGTTCTCCTCCCTATTACTACCATTACCTACAGTCACTAGTTCTCCTCCCTATTACTACCATTACCTACAGTCACTAGTTCTCCTCCCTATTACTACCATTACTAACAGACTAGTTCTCCTCCCTATTACTACCATTACCTACAGTCACTAGTTCTCCTCCCTATTACTACCATTACCTACAGTCACTAGTTCTCACCCCCTATTACTACCATTACCTACAGTCACTAGTTCTCCTCCCTATTACTACCATTACCTACAGTCACTAGTTCTCCTCCCTATTATACCTACAGTACTACCATTACTAACAGACTAGTTCTCCTCCCTATTACTACCATTACCTACAGTCACTAGTTCTCCTCCCTATTACTACCATTACCTACAGTCACTAGTTCTCCTCCCTATTACTACCATTACCTACAGTCACTAGTTCTCCTCCCTATTACTACCATTACCTACAGTCACTAGTTCTCCCTATTACTACCATTACCTACAGTCACTAGTTCTCCTCCCTATTACTACCATTACCTACAGTCACTAGTTCTCCTCCATATTACTACCATTACCTACAGTCACTAGTTCTCCTCCCTATTACTACCATTACCTACAGTCACTATTACTACCATTCTCACTAGTTCTCCCTATTACTACCATTACTAACAGACTAGTTCTCCTCCCTATTACTACCATTACCTACAGTCACTAGTTCTCCTCCCTATTACTACCATTACCTACAGTCACTAGTTCTCCTCCCTATTACTACCATTACCTACAGTCACTAGTTCTCCTCCCTATTACTACCATTACCTACAGTCACTAGTCTCTCCCTATTACTACCATTACCTACAGTCACTAGTTCTCCTCCCTATTACTACCATTACCTACAGTCACTAGTTCTCCTCCCTATTACTACCATTACCTACAGTCACTAGTTCTCCTCCCTATTACTACCATTACTACAGTCACTAGTTCTCCTCCCTATTACTACCATTACCTACAGTCACTAGTTCTCTTATCCTCCCTATTACTACCATTACCTACAGTCACTAGTTCTCCTCCCTATTACTACCATTACCTACAGTCACTAGTTCTCCTCCCTATTACTACCATTACCTACAGTCACTAGTTCTCCTCCCTATTACTACCATTACCCACAGTCACTAGTTCTCCTCCCTATTACTACCATTACCCTACAGTCACTAGTTCTCCTCCCTATTACTACCATTACCTACAGTCACTAGTTCTCCTCCCTATTACTACCATTACCTACAGTCACTAGTTCTCCTCCCTATTACTACCATTACCTACAGTCACTAGTTCTCCTCCCTATTACTACCATTACCTACAGTCACTAGTTCTCCTCCCTATTACTACCATTACTATTACTACAGTCACTAGTTCTCCTCCCTATTACTACCATTACCTACAGTCACTAGTTCTCCTCCCTATTACTACCATTACCTACAGTTACTAGTTCTCCTCCCTATTACTACCATTACCTACAGTCACTAGTTCTCCTCCCTATTACTACCATTACCTACAGTTACTAGTTCTCCTCCATATTACTACCATTACCTACAGTCACTAGTTCTCCTCCCTATTACTACCATTACCTACAGTCACTAGTTCTCCTCCCTATTACTACCATTACTAACAGACTAGTTCTCCTCCCTATTACTACCATTACTAACAGTCACTAGTTCTCCTCCCTATTACTACCATTACCTACAGTCACTAGTTCTCCTCCCTATTACTACCATTACCTACAGTCACTAGTTCTCCTCCCTATTACTACCATTACCTACAGTCACTAGTTCTCCTCTATATTACTACCATTACCTACAGTCACTAGTTTCCTCCCTATTACTACCATTACCTACATTAGTCACTAGTTCTCTCCTATTACTACCATTACCTACAGTCACTAGTTCTCCTCCCTATTACTACCATTACCTACAGTCACTAGTTCTCCTCCCTAGTCACTACTACCATTACCTACAGTCACTAGTTCTCCCCTATTACTACCATTACCTACAGTCACTAGTTCTCCTCCCTATTACTACCATTACCTACAGTCACTAGTTCTCCTCCCTATTACTACCATTACCTACAGTCACTAGTTCTCCTCCTATTACTACCATTACCTACAGTCACTAGTTCTCCTCCCTATTACTACCATTACCTACAGTCACTAGTTCTCCTCCCTATTACTACCATTACCTACAGTCACTAGTTCTCCTCCCTATTACTACCATTACCTACAGTCACTAGTTCTCCTCCCTATTACTACCATTACCTACAGACTAGTTCTCCTCCCTATTACTACCATTACCTACAGTCACTAGTTCTCCTCCTATTACTACCATTACCTACAGTCACTAGTTCTCCTCCCTATTACTACCATTACCTACAGTCACTAGTTCTCCTCCCTATTACTACCATTACCTACAGTCACTAGTTCTCCTCCCTATTACTACCATTACCTACAGTCACTAGTTCTCCTCCCTATTACTACCATTACCCTACAGTCACTAGTTCTCCTCCCTATTACTACCATTACCTACAGTCACTAGTTCTCCTCCCTATTACTACCATTACCTACAGTCACTAGTTCTCCTCCTATTACTACCATTACCTACAGTCACAGTCACTAGTTCTCCTCCCTATTACTACCATTACCTACAGTCACTAGTTCTCCTCCCTATTACTACCATTACCTACAGTCACTAGTTCTCCTCCCTATTACTACCATTACCTACAGTCACTAGTTCTCCTCCCTATTACTACCATTACCTACAGTCACTAGTTCTCCTCCTATTACTACCATTACCTACAGTCACTAGTTCTCCTCCCTATTACTACCATTACCTACAGTCACTAGTTCTCCTCCTATTACTACCATTACTAACAGACTAGTTCTCCTCCCTATTACTACCATTACTAACAGTCACTAGTTCTCCTCCCTATTACTACCATTACCTACAGTCACTAGTTCTCCTCCCTATTACTACCATTACCTACAGTCACTAGTTCTCCTCTATATTACTACCATTACCTACAGTCACTAGTTCTCCTCCCTATTTACTACCATTACCTACAGTCACTAGTTTCCTCCCTATTACTACCATTACCTACAGTCACTAGTTCTCCTCCCTATTACTACCATTACCTACAGTCACTAGTTCTCCTCCCTATTACTACCATTACCTACAGTCACTAGTTCTCCTCCCTATTACTACCATTACCTACAGTCACTAGTTCTCCTCCCTATTACTACCATTACTAACAGACTAGTTCTCCTCCTATTACTATTACTACCATTACCTACAGTCACTAGTTCTCCTCCCTATTACTACCATTACCTACAGTCACTAGTTCTCCTCCCTATTACTACCATTACCTACAGTCACTAGTTCTCCTCCCTATTACTACCATTACCTACAGTCACTAGTTCTCCTCCTATTACTACCATTACCTACAGTCACTAGTTCTCCTCCACTATTACTACCATTACCTACAGTCACTAGTTCTCCTCCCTATTACTACCATTACCTACAGTCACTAGTTCTCCTCCCTATTACTACCATTACCTACAGTCACTAGTTCTCCTCCCTATTACTACCATTACCTACAGTCACTAGTTCTCCTCCCTATTACTACCATTACCTACAGTCACTAGTTCTCCTCCCTATTACTACCATTACCTACAGTCACTAGTTCTCCTCCCTATTACTACCATTACCTACAGTCACTAGTTCTCCTCCCTATTACTACCATTACCTACAGTCACTAGTTCTCCTCCCTATTACTACCATTACCTACAGTCACTAGTTCTCCTCCCTATTACTACCATTACCTACAGTCACTAGTTCTCCTCCCTATTACTACCATTACCTACAGTCACTAGTTCTCCTCCCTATTACTACCATTACCTACAGTCACTAGTTCTCCTCCCTATTACTACCATTACTAACAGACTAGTTCTCCCTATTACTACCATTACCTACAGTCACTAGTTCTCCTCCCTATTACTACCATTACCTACAGTCACTAGTTCTCCTCCCTATTACTACCATTACCTACAGTCACTAGTTCTCCTCCCTATTACTACCATTACCTACAGTCACTAGTTCTCCTCCCTATTACTACCATTACCTACAGTCACTAGTTCTCCTCCCTATTACTACCATTACCTACAGTCACTAGTTCTCCTCCCTATTACTACCATTACCTACAGTCACTAGTTCTCCCTATTACTACCATTACCTACAGTCACTAGTTCTCCTCCCTATTACTACCATTACCATTACCTACAGTCACTAGTTCTCCTCCCTATTACTACCATTACCTACAGTCACTAGTTCTCCTCCCTATTACTACCATTACCTACAGTCACTAGTTCTCCTCCCTATTACTACCATTACCTACAGTCACTAGTTCTCCTCCCTATTACTACCATTACCTACAGTCACTAGTTCTCCTCCCTATTACTACCATTACCTACAGTCACTAGTTCTCCTCCCTATTACTACCATTACTAACAGACTAGTTCTCCTCCCTATTACTACCATTACCTACAGTCACTAGTTCTCCTCCCTATTACTACCATTACCTACAGTCACTAGTTCTCCTCCCTATTACTACCATTACCTACAGTCACTAGTTCTCCTCCCTATTACTACCATTACCTACAGTCACTAGTTCTCCTCTATATTACTACCATTACCTACAGTCACTAGTTCTCCTCCCTATTACTACCATTACTAACAGACTAGTTCTCCTCCCTATTACTACCATTACCTACAGTCACTAGTTCTCCTCCCTATTACTACCATTACCTACAGTCACTAGTTCTCCTCCCTATTACTACCATTACCTACAGTCACTAGTTCTCCTCCCTATTACTACCATTACCTACAGTCACTAGTTCTCCTCCCTATTACTACCATTACCTACAGTCACTAGTTCTCCTCCCTATTACTACCATTACCTACAGTCACTAGTTCTCCTCCCTATTACTACCATTACCTACAGTCACTAGTTCTCCTCCCTATTACTACCATTACCTACAGTCACTAGTTCTCCTCCCTATTACTACCATTACCTACAGTCACTAGTTCTCCTCCCTATTACTACCATTACCTACAGTCACTAGTTCTCCTCCCTATTACTACCATTACCTACAGTCACTAGTTCTCCTCCCTATTACTACCATTACCTACAGTCACTAGTTCTCCTCCCTATTACTACCATTACCTACAGTCACTAGTTCTCCTCCATATTACTACCATTACCTACAGTCACTAGTTCTCCTCCCTATTACTACCATTACCTACAGTCACTAGTTCTCCTCTATATTACTACCATTACCTACAGTCACTAGTTCTCCTCCCTATTACTACCATTACCTACAGTCACTAGTTCTCCTCCCTATTACTACCATTACCTACAGTCACTAGTTCTCCTCCCTATTACTACCATTACCTACAGTCACTAGTTCTCCTCCCTATTACTACCATTACCTACAGTCACTAGTTCTCCTCCCTATTACTACCATTACCTACAGTCACTAGTTCTCCTCTATATTACTACCATTACCTACAGTCACTAGTTCTCCTCCCTATTACTACCATTACCTACAGTCACTAGTTCTCCCTATTACTACCATTACCTACAGTCACTAGTTCTCCTCCCTATTACTACCATTACCTACAGTCACTAGTTCTCCTCCCTATTACTACCATTACTAACAGACTAGTTCTCCTCCCTATTACTACCATTACCTACAGTCACTAGTTCTCCTCCCTATTACTACCATTACCTACAGTCACTAGTTCTCCTCCATATTACTACCATTACCTACAGTCACTAGTTCTCCTCCCTATTACTACCATTACTAACAGTCACTAGTTCTCCTCCCTATTACTACCATTACCTACAGTCACTAGTTCTCCTCCCTATTACTACCATTACCTACAGTCACTAGTTCTCCTCCCTATTACTACCATTACCTACAGTCACTAGTTCTCCCTATTACTACCATTACCTACAGTCACTAGTTCTCCTCCCTATTACTACCATTACCTACAGTCACTAGTTCTCCTCCCTATTACTACCATTACCTACAGTCACTAGTTCTCCTCCCTATTACTACCATTACCTACAGTCACTAGTTCTCCTCCCTATTACTACCATTACCTACAGTCACTAGTTCTCCTCCCTATTACTACCATTACCTACAGTCACTAGTTCTCCTCCCTATTACTACCATTACCTACAGTCACTAGTTCTCCTCCTATTACTACCATTACCTAACAGACTAGTTCTCCTCCCTATTACTACCATTACCTACAGTCACTAGTTCTCCTCCCTATTACTACCATTACCTACAGTCACTAGTTCTCCTCCCTATTACTACCATTACCTACAGTCACTAGTTCTCCTCCCTATTACTACCATTACCTACAGTCACTAGTTCTCCTCCCTATTACTACCATTACCTACAGTCACTAGTTCTCCTCCCTATTACTACCATTACTAACAGACTAGTTCTCCTCCCTATTACTACCATTACCTACAGTCACTAGTTCTCCTCCCTATTACTACCATTACCTACAGTCACTAGTTCTCCTCCCTATTACTACCATTACCTACAGTCACTAGTTCTCCTCCCTATTACTACCATTACCTACAGTCACTAGTTCTCCTCCCTATTACTACCATTACCTACAGTCACTAGTTCTCCTCCCTATTACTACCATTACTAACAGTCACTAGTTCTCCTCCTATTACTACCATTACCTAACAGTCACTAGTTCTCCTCCCTATTACTACCATTACCTACAGTCACTAGTTCTCCTCCCTATTACTACCATTACCTACAGTCACTAGTTCTCCTCCCTATTACTACCATTACCTACAGTCACTAGTTCTCCTCCCTATTACTACCATTACTAACAGACTAGTTCTCCTCCCTATTACTACCATTACCTACAGTCACTAGTTCTCCTCCCTATTACTACCATTACCTACAGTCACTAGTTCTCCTCCCTATTACTACCATTACCTACAGTCACTAGTTCTCCTCCCTATTACTACCATTACTAACAGACTAGTTCTCCTCCCTATTACTACCATTACCTACAGTCACTAGTTCTCCTCCCTATTACTACCATTACCTACAGTCACTAGTTCTCCTCCCTATTACTACCATTACCTACAGTCACTAGTTCTCCTCCCTATTACTACCATTACCTACAGTCACTAGTTCTCCTCCCTATTACTACCATTACCTACAGTCACTAGTTCTCCTCCCTATTACTACCATTACCTACAGTCACTAGTTCTCCTCCCTATTACTACCATTACCTACAGTCACTAGTTCTCCTCCCTATTACTACCATTACCTAACAGTCACTAGTTCTCCTCCCTATTACTACCATTACCTACAGTCACTAGTTCTCCTCCCTATTACTACCATTACTAAGTCACTAGTTCTCCTCCCTATTACTACCATTACCTACAGTCACTAGTTCTCCTCCCTATTACTACCATTACCTACAGTCACTAGTTCTCCTCTATATTACTACCATTACTAACAGACTAGTTCTCCTCCCTATTACTACCATTACCTACAGTCACTAGTTCTCCTCCCTATTACTACCATTACCTACAGTCACTAGTTCTCCTCCCTATTACTACCATTACCTACAGTCACTAGTTCTCCTCCCTATTACTACCATTACTAACAGACTAGTTCTCCTCCCTATTACTACCATTACCTACAGTCACTAGTTCTCCTCCCTATTACTACCATTACTAACAGACTAGTTCTCCTCCCTATTACTACCATTACTAACAGACTAGTTCTCCTCCATATTACTACCATTACCTACAGTCACTAGTTCTCCTCCCTATTACTACCATTACCTACAGTCACTAGTTCTCCTCCCTATTACTACCATTACTAACAGTCACTAGTTCTCCTCCCTATTACTACCATTACCTACAGTCACTAGTTCTCCTCCCTATTACTACCATTACCTACAGTCACTAGTTCTCCTCCCTATTACTACCATTACCTACAGTCACTAGTTCTCCTCCCTATTACTACCATTACCTACAGTCACTAGTTCTCCTCCCTATTACTACCATTACCTACAGTCACTAGTTCTCCTCCCTATTACTACCATTACCTACAGTCACTAGTTCTCCTCCCTATTACTACCATTACCTACAGTCACTAGTTCTCCTCCCTATTACTACCATTACCTACAGTCACTAGTTCTCCTCCCTATTACTACCATTACCTACAGTCACTAGTTCTCCTCCTATTACTACCATTACCTACAGTCACTAGTTCTCCCTATTACTACCATTACCTACAGTCACTAGTTCTCCTCCATATTACTACCATTACCTACAGTCACTAGTTCTCCTCTATATTACTACCATTACCTACAGTCACTAGTTCTCCTCTATATTACTACCATTACTAACAGTCACTAGTTCTCCTCCATATTACTACCATTACCTACAGTCACTAGTTCTCCTCCCTATTACTACCATTACTAACAGACTAGTTCTCCTCCCTATTACTACCATTACCTACAGTCACTAGTTCTCCTCCCTATTACTACCATTACCTACAGTTACTAGTTCTCCTCCCTATTACTACCATTACTAACAGACTAGTTCTCCTCCCTATTACTACCATTACCTACAGTCACTAGTTCTCCTCCCTATTACTACCATTACCTACAGTCACTAGTTCTCCTCCATATTACTACCATTACTAACAGACTAGTTCTCCTCCCTATTACTACCATTACCTACAGTCACTAGTTCTCCTCCCTATTACTACCATTACCTACAGTCACTAGTTCTCCTCCATATTACTACCATTACCTACAGTCACTAGTTCTCCTCCCTATTACTACCATTACTAACAGACTAGTTCTCCTCCCTATTACTACCATTACCTACAGTCACTAGTTCTCCTCCCTATTACTACCATTACCTACAGTCACTAGTTCTCCTCCCTATTACTACCATTACTAACAGACTAGTTCTCCTCCCTATTACTACCATTACCTACAGTCACTAGTTCTCCTCCCTATTACTACCATTACCTACAGTCACTAGTTCTCCCTATTACTACCATTACCTACAGTCACTAGTTCTCCTCCCTATTACTACCATTACCTACAGTCACTAGTTCTCCTCCCTATTACTACCATTACCTACAGTCACTAGTTCTCCTCCTATTACTACCATTACTAACAGTCACTAGTTCTCCTCCCTATTACTACCATTACCTACAGTCACTAGTTCTCCTCCCTATTACTACCATTACCTACAGTCACTAGTTCTCCTCCCTATTACTACCATTACCTACAGTCACTAGTTCTCCTCCCTATTACTACCATTACCTACAGTCACTAGTTCTCCTCCCTATTACTACCATTACCTACAGTCACTAGTTCTCCTCCCTATTACTACCATTACCTACAGTCACTAGTTCTCCTCCCTATTACTACCATTACCTAACAGACTAGTTCTCCTCCCTATTACTACCATTACCTACAGTCACTAGTTCTCCTCCCTATTACTACCATTACCTACAGTCACTAGTTCTCCTCCTATTACTACCATTACCTACAGTCACTAGTTCTCCTCCCTATTACTACCATTACCTACAGTCACTAGTTCTCCTCCCTATTACTACCATTACCTACAGTCACTAGTTCTCCTCCCTATTACTACCATTACCTAACAGTCACTAGTTCTCCTCCTATTACTACCATTACCTACAGTCACTAGTTCTCCTCCCTATTACTACCATTACCTACAGTCACTAGTTCTCCTCCCTATTACTACCATTACCTACAGTCACTAGTTCTCCTCCCTATTACTACCATTACTACAGTTACTAGTTCTCCTCCCTATTACTACCATTACCTACAGTCACTAGTTCTCCTCCCTATTACTACCATTACTAACAGACTAGTTCTCCTCCCTATTACTACCATTACCTACAGACTAGTTCTCCTCCATATTACTACCATTACCTACAGTCACTAGTTCTCCTCTATTACTACCATTACTAACAGACTAGTTCTCCTCCTATTACTACCATTACCTACAGTCACTAGTTCTCCTCCATATTACTACCATTACCTACAGTCACTAGTTCTCCTCCCTATTACTACCATTACCTACAGTCACTAGTTCTCCTCCTATTACTACCATTACTAACAGACTAGTTCTCCTCCCTATTACTACCATTACCTACAGTCACTAGTTCTCCTCCATATTACTACCATTACCTACAGTCACTAGTTCTCCTCCCATATTACTACCATTACCTACAGTCACTAGTTCTCCTCCCTATTACTACCATTACCTACAGTCACTAGTTCTCCTCCCTATTACTACCATTACTAACAGACTAGTTCTCCTCCCTATTACTACCATTACCTACAGTCACTAGTTCTCCTCCATATTACTACCATTACCTACAGTCACTAGTTCTCCTCCCTATTACTACCATTACCTACAGTCACTAGTTCTCCTCCTATTACTACCATTACCTACAGTCACTAGTTCTCCTCCCTATTACTACCATTACCTACAGTCACTAGTTCTCCTCCCTATTACTACCATTACCTACAGTCACTAGTTCTCCTCCCTATTACTACCATTACCTACAGTCACTAGTTCTCCTCCCTATTACTACCATTACCTACAGTCACTAGTTCTCCTACCCCTATTACTACCATTACCTACAGTCACTAGTTCTCCTCCCTATTACTACCATTACCTACAGTCACTAGTTTCTCCTCCCTATTACTACCATTACCTACAGTCACTAGTTCTCCTCCCTATTACTACCATTACCTACAGTCACTAGTTCTCCTCCCTATTACTACCATTACTAACAGTCACTAGTTCTCCTCCATATTACTACCATTACCTACAGTCACTAGTTCTCCCTATTACTACCATTACCTACAGTCACTAGTTCTCCTCCATATTACTACCATTACCTACAGTCACTAGTTCTCCTCTATATTACTACCATTACCTACAGTCACTAGTTCTCCTCTATATTACTACCATTACCTACAGTCACTAGTTCTCCCTATTACTACCATTACCTACAGTCACTAGTTCTCCTCCCTATTACTACCATTACCTAACAGTCACTAGTTCTCCTCCCTATTACTACCATTACCTACAGTCACTAGTTCTCCTCCCTATTACTACCATTACCTACAGTTACTAGTTCTCCTCCCTATTACTACCATTACTAACAGACTAGTTCTCCTCCCTATTACTACCATTACCTACAGTCACTAGTTCTCCTCCCTATTACTACCATTACCTACAGTCACTAGTTCTCCTCCATATTACTACCATTACTAACAGACTAGTTCTCCTCCCTATTACTACCATTACCTACAGTCACTAGTTCTCCTCCCTATTACTACCATTACCTACAGTCACTAGTTCTCCTCCATATTACTACCATTACTAACAGAATAGTTCTCCTCCATATTACTACCATTACCTACAGTCACTAGTTCTCCTCCCTATTACTACCATTACCTACAGTCACTAGTTCTCCCTATTACTACCATTACTAACAGACTAGTTCTCCTCCCTATTACTACCATTACCTACAGTCACTAGTTCTCCTCTATATTACTACCATTACCTACAGTCACTAGTTCTCCTCCCTATTACTACCATTACCTACAGTTACTAGTTCTCCTCTATATTACTACCATTACCTACAGTCACTAGTTCTCCTCCCTATTACTACCATTACCTACAGTCACTAGTTCTCCTCCCTATTACTACCATTACTAACAGACTAGTTCTCCTCCCTATTACTACCATTACCTACAGTCACTAGTTCTCCTCCCTATTACTACCATTACCTACAGTCACTAGTTCTCCTCTATATTACTACCATTACCTACAGTCACTAGTTCTCCTCCCTATTACTACCATTACCTACAGTCACTAGTTCTCCTCCCTATTACTACCATTACCTACAGTCACTAGTTCTCCTCCCTATTACTACCATTACTAACAGACTAGTTCTCCTCCGTATTACTACCATTACCTACAGTCACTAGTTCTCCTCCCTATTACTACCATTACCTACAGTCACTAGTTATCCTCCCTATTACTACCATTACCTACAGTCACTAGTTCTCCTCCCTATTACTACCATTACTAACAGACTAGTTATCCTCCCTATTACTACCATTACCTACAGTCACTAGTTCTCCTCCCTATTACTACCATTACTAACTGACTAGTTCTCCTCCCTATTACTACCATTACTAACAGACTAGTTCTCCTCCATATTACTACCATTACCTACAGTCACTAGTTCTCCTCTATATTACTACCATTACTAACAGACTAGTTCTCCTCCATATTACTACCATTACCTACAGTCACTAGTTCTCCTCCATATTACTACCATTACCTACAGTCACTAGTTCTCCTCCCTATTACTACCATTACCTACAGTCACTAGTTCTCCTCCCTATTACTACCATTACTAACAGACTAGTTCTCCTCCCTATTACTACCATTACCTACAGTCACTAGTTCTCCTCCATATTACTACCATTACCTACAGTCACTAGTTCTCCTCCATATTACTACCATTACCTACAGTCACTAGTTCTCCTCCCTATTACTACCATTACCTACAGTCACTAGTTCTCCTCCCTATTACTACCATTACTAACTGACTAGTTCTCCTCCCTATTACTACCATTACTAACAGACTAGTTCTCCTCCATATTACTACCATTACCTACAGTCACTAGTTCTCTTCCCTATTACTACCATTACCTACAGTCACTAGTTCTCCCTATTACTACCATTACTAACAGACTAGTTCTCCTCCCTATTACTACCATTACCTACAGTCACTAGTTCTCCTCTATATTACTACCATTACCTACAGTCACTAGTTCTCCTCCCTATTACTACCATTACCTACAGTCACTAGTTCTCCTCCCTATTACTACCATTACCTACAGTTACTAGTTCTCCTCCCTATTACTACCATTACCTACAGTCACTAGTTCTCCTCCCTATTACTACCATTACCTACAGTCACTAGTTCTCCTCCCTATTACTACCATTACCTACAGTCACTAGTTCTCCTCCCTATTACTACCATTACCTACAGTCACTAGTTCTCCTCCCTATTACTGCCATTACTAACAGTCACTAGTTCTCCTCCATATTACTACCATTACCTACAGTCACTAGTTCTCCCTATTACTACCATTACCTACACCTTCTAAGCTCCCTCCTGAATCCTCCTCACTAGTTCTCCTCCATATTACTACCATTACCTACAGTCACTAGTTCTCCTCTATATTACTACCATTACCTACAGTCACTAGTTCTCCTCTATATTACTACCATTACTAACAGTCACTAGTTCTCCTCCATATTACTACCATTACCTACAGTCACTAGTTCTCCTCCCTATTACTACCATTACTAACAGACTAGTTCTCCTCCCTATTACTACCATTACCTACAGTCACTAGTTCTCCTCCCTATTACTACCATTACCTACAGTTACTAGTTCTCCTCCCTATTACTACCATTACTAACAGACTAGTTCTCCTCCCTATTACTACCATTACCTACAGTCACTAGTTCTCCTCCCTATTACTACCATTACCTACAGTCACTAGTTCTCCTCCATATTACTACCATTACTAACAGACTAGTTCTCCTCCCTATTACTACCATTACCTACAGTCACTAGTTCTCCTCCCTATTACTACCATTACCTACAGTCACTAGTCAGACCAGTCACTGTATCCCTCTCCATATTACTACCATTACCTACAGTCACTAGTTCTCCTCCCTATTACTACCATTACTAACAGACTAGTTCTCCTCCCTATTACTACCATTACCTACAGTCACTAGTTCTCCTCCCTATTACTACCATTACCTACAGTTACTAGTTCTCCTCCCTATTACTACCATTACTAACAGACTAGTTCTCCTCCCTATTACTACCATTACCTACAGTCACTAGTTCTCCTCCCTATTACTACCATTACCTACAGTCACTAGTTCTCCTCCATATTACTACCATTACTAACAGACTAGTTCTCCTCCCTATTACTACCATTACCTACAGTCACTAGTTCTCCTCCCTATTACTACCATTACTAACAGACTAGTTCTCCTCCCTATTACTACCATTACCTACAGTCACTAGTTCTCCCTATTACTACCATTACTAACAGACTAGTTCTCCTCCCTATTACTACCATTACCTACAGTCACTAGTTCTCCTCCCTATTACTACCATTACCTACAGTCACTAGTTCTCCTCCCTATTACTACCATTACCTACAGTCACTAGTTCTCCCTATTACTACCATTACCTACAGTCACTAGTTCTCCTCCCTATTACTACCATTACTAACAGACTAGTTCTCACTCCCTATTACTACCATTACCTACAGTCACTAGTTCTCCTCCCTATTACTACCATTACCTACAGTCACTAGTTATCCTCCCTATTACTACCATTACCCACAGTCACTAGTTCGCTCCTATTACTACCATTACCTAAGTCACTAGTTCTAAAATATTACTACCATTACCTACAGTCACTAGTTCTCTCCCTATTACTACCATTACCTACAGTCACTAGTTCTCCTCCATATTACTACCATTACCTAACAGTCACTAGTTCTCCTCCCTATTACTACCATTACCTACAGTCACTAGTTCTCCTCCCTATTACTACCATTACCTACAGTCACTAGTTCTCCTCCCTATTACTACCATTACCTACAGTCACTAGTTCTCCTCCCTATTACTACCATTACCTACAGTCACTAGTTCTCCTCCCTATTACTACCATTACCTACAGTCACTAGTTCTCCAAGCCTATTCATCATGTCACTGTTCTCACACTGATTAATTAAATAACCCAAACAAAACAAGCCCAACAAAAACACACAGATCCCCACCCCTCCCCCACCCCCCACACACACACACTGATATGGTTGAGAGAGGTGTAAATGACAGGGAGTGTGTGTTAGTGTGTCTGTTTGCATCAGCAATTTTCTGAGACTTAAAACCCCTGCAGTCTTTAGTCTATCAGTCACTGGTGGTGCCTCCTGCATCGACGGAGTCTGGCTAGATGTGTTCCCCTGGGCTTGTGTAAATGCTATAGTGTGTGTGTGTGTGTGCATATATATAGAGCCAGGTTGCTCAAGATCCAAGGCGAAATTTGATCCCCAGGAGATGACTTCATGTCCGGCCAATAGCAACGGTGAGCTCTGTTACCATCAAGTTGGCTTGCGGTTTGCAAGGGCATTGTGGACAGGTATGTTGGATGGGTGTAAGACGCGACCTCTGTCTCCGAGGGGAGACACTAACCTTTGTCATTTGAAGTGAACTCAACCGTTGAGATGTTTTTGTTTTAAACCATAAACCAATCAATCCCAGGACTAGGTACTAGTTCGATTTTTATTTTCAATTTTAATCCCACATCTTAACCATTTAGAATTAATGTCTAAACTTAACCTTCAAAATTACGTGTTTCAGTGTGTGTGTGTGTGTGTGTCCGTGTGTCCGTGTGTGTGTGTGTGTGTCCATGTGTCCGTGTGTCCGTGTGTGTGTGTGTGTGTGTGTGTGTGTGGGAGGGGTGAAGTTCTGTCTGATGTATCTGCTGTCATGGCTTAGCTCTCTCCAGTGTGTTTAGTTGCTAATTAGCTGGAGACAGTCAAATACACTTGCACAGGCCTCCCGAGTGGCGCAGCGGTCTAAGGCACTGCAGTCGTCACCACAGGCGCCACTACAGTACCGGTTTCCATCCCAGGGTGTGTCACAGCCGGCGGCGACCGAGAGACCCATAAGGCGGCGCACAATTGGCCCAGCGTTGTCCGGGTTAGGGGAAGGTTTGGCCGGCCGGGATTTCCTTGTGCCGTCGCACTCTAGTGCCACCTTGTGGTGGACCAGGTGCCTGCAAGCTGACTGCGATCGCCAACTGGACAGTGTTTCCTCTGACACATTGGTGCGGCTGTCTTCTGGGTTAAGCAAGTAGTGTGTCAAGAAGCAGTGCGGCTCTTGTCAAGGGTCGTTGCAGCGATGGGACAAGACCATAACTAACAATTGGATATCATGAGAGAGAGAGAGAGAGAGAGAGAGAGAGAGAGAGAAGGAGTCACACCAAAGAGGATCCTACATTATGACTGGCACCTCAAAGGTTTGCACACACAAACAATACTAATGTGATGGCCATCCAGCCTCTCTCTATCTCTTGCTAGAGTGGATTGGCCATCCAGCCTCTCTCTATCTCTTGCTAGAGTGGATTGGCCATCCAGCCTCTCTCTATCTCTTGCTAGAGTGGATTGGCCATCCAGCCTCTCTCTATCTCTTGCTAGAGTGGATTGGCCATCCAGCCCAGCCTCTCTCTATCTCTTGCTAGAGTGGATTGGCCATCCAGCCTCTCTCTATCTCTTGTTAGAGTGGATTGGCCATCCAGCCTCTCTCTATCTCTTGCTAGAGTGGATTGGCCATCCAGCCTCTCTCTATCTCTTGCTAGAGTGGATTGGCCATCCAGCCTCTCTCTATCTCTTGCTAGAGTGGATTGGCCATCCAGCCTATCTCTATCTCTTGCTAGAGTGGATTGGCCATCCAGCATATCTCTATCTCTTGCTAGAGTGGATGGGCCATATAGGCTCTCTCTATTAATTCAATTCAAGGGGCTTTATTGGCATGGGAAACATATGTTAACATTGCCAAAGCAAGTGAAGTAGATAATATGGAAAAGTGAAATAAAGAAGAAAAATGAACAGTAAACATTACACTCACAGAAGTTCCAAAAGAATAAAGACATTCCAAATGTCATAGTATGTCTATATACAGTGTTGTACGTACAAAAGGGAAAATAAATAAACATAAATATGGGTTGTATTTACAATGGTGTTTGTTCTTCACTGGTTGCCCTTTTCTTGTGGCAACAGGTCACAAATCTTGCTGATGTGATGGCCCACTGTGGTATTTTACCCAATAGATGTGGGAGTTTATCAAAATTGGGATTGTTTTCGAATTCTTTGTGAATCTGTATAATCTCAGGGAAATATGTGTCTCTAATATGGTCATACATTGGGCAGGAGGTTAGGAAGTGCAGTTCAGTTTCCACCTCATTTTGTGGTCAGTGAGCACATAGCCTGTCTTCTCTTGAGAGTCAGGTATGCCAACAGCGGCCTTTCTCAATAGCAAGGCTATGCTCACTGAGTCTGTACATAGTAAAAAAAATCCTTAACTTTGGGTCAGTCACAGTGGTCAGGTATTCTGCCACTGTGTACTCTCTGTTTCGGGCCAAATAGCATTTCAGTTTGCTCTGTTTTTTAATAAATGATTTTCCAATGTGTGAATTAATTATCTTTTTGTTTTCTCATGATTTGGTTGGGTCTAATTGTGTTGCTGTCCTGGGGCTCTGTGGGGTCTGTTTGTGTTTGTGAACAGAGACCCAGCACCAGCTTGATTAGGGGACTCTTCTCCAGGTTCATTTCTCTCTGGATTTTGATCATTAGTGGGTATCAGCCTAACTCTGCTCTGCGTGCATTATTTGTGGTTTTACGTTGTACACCGAGGATATTTTTTGACGAATCCTGTACGCGGAGTCTCAATTTGGTCTTTGTCCCATTTTGTGAATTCTTGGTTGGTGAGCGGACCCCAGACCTCACAACCATAAAGGGCAATGGGCTCTATAACCGATTCAAGTATTTTTTAACCAGATCGATCCTATGTTGAATCTCTTGCTAGAGGGGCAAACTCATCTCTGTCGTCTTCTCTCTCTCTGCTCTCTTCCTTTCTTTGAGCACCTTTTTTTTCATCATCCTTCCGTCTTCCTACTCTTCTCCTCCCTTTGCCAACCTCCTGTTTGGCACAGAGAAAGTGTGAAGGAGAAAGAGAGATAGAGAGAGGAAGTGCTGAAGAAGCATGCCTGTGCTGGGTAGTGGTGTGTCACAGTGTGAGGTCACAAAAACAGTTGACTACTAAACCGCCTGAGACCGCAGGCTACATTTATACATTTTATCAGATTTGAAGCTCTTCATCCAGAGCAATTAGGGTTAAGTGCCTTGCTCAAGGGCACCTCAACACATTTTTCACACAGTAGGCTCAGGGATAAAATCCAACGGATTTGAAAACATTTTCTCCTCTCTCTCTCTTTCCTCTCTGATGTTGTGTCTCTTTTTCTCTCTCCCCCCCCTCTCTCTCTTTCTCTCTCCCCTTTCTCTCGCTCTCTCTGTTTGTCTCTCTCTTTCTCTCTCCCCTTTCTCTCTTTCCTCTCTCATGTTCTCTCTCTTTCTCTCTTTCTCTCTCCCCTTTCTCTCTCTTTCTCTCTCCCCTTTCTCTCTTTCCTCTCTCACGTTCTCTCTCTTTCTCTCTCTCTCTCTCTCTTTCCTCTCTCATGTTGTCTCTCTCTTTCTCTCTCCTCTCTCTTTCCTCTCACATTGTCTCTCTTTTTCTCTCTCCCCTCTCTCTCCCCTTTCTCTCACTCTCTCTTTCCTCTCTCATGTTGTCTCTCTCTTTCTCTCTCCATTCTCTCTCCTTCCTCTCACATTTTCTCTCTCTTTCTCTCTCCCATTTCTCTCGCTCTCTGTCTCTGTCTCTGTCTCTCTCTTTCTCTCTCTACTCTCTCTACTCTCTCCCTGTCTTTATCTCTCTCGCTCTCTGTCTCTCTTTCCTTCACTCTGTCTATCACTCTCTCCATTTCCTATCTCTTTTCTCTCTGATGTTATCTCTCCCTGTCTCTGTGCAGCTCTAGAGTGACTTTAGGGAATGTTAGCTGTGGGTTCGGGTGAAGTTCAACATAAACCCTTCCTGTGTAAATCTTTCTCTTCTCTTTATCTTTACATTAGGTTATGCTAAACCTTGAGTGGTATTGGGTCAAATGGATTCAAATCCTGAAATTGTATTTCCCAATTCAATTCAATTAAATAATGACTTGAGGACTTACAGTGTGAATCTGTTACTCTACTACAGTGTTTCTAAATCCTGGTCTTGGGGACCCAAAGAGGCGCACACCTGATTTCACCTGATTTCACCCGATTTCACCCAATTTCACCCGATTTCACCTGATTTCACAATCCCAATCCAAGATGGCAGCGCAGTTAGACATGTATATCTGTCTTTGTCTTATCCCGTGTAAATACACAGTCTTTTTCATATATATCTTAATCTCTCTTTCTATCTACGACCTAAATGTACTTTCCCGCAACCCGCCTCACCCAATGTGGTACGGATCTGCTATTTTCATTCATTATAACAGGAACTTCCATCAGGAGCTAGCCAGCTAACTAGCTACTAGTCTTTGTTAGCCACGGCTAGCGGTCCTCGTCTTTTTTTCCCCTGAGAGGGTCCAGATTGGACCCTCTAGCCTGTTCAACCTCTCTTTCGTATCGTCTGAGATCCCCAAAGATTGGAAAGCTGCCGCTGTCATCCCCCTCTTCAAAGGGGGAGACACTCTAGACCCAAACTGTTACAGACCTATATCTATCCTACCCTGCTTTTCCAAGGTCTTCGAAAGCCAAGTTAAAAAACCTTAAATAAAGGTGAAAAAAAAGAAAACTAACCAACTCATCATTAAACCTTTGATTAGATGAAGTAAATGTAGAGCTCTTTGGGTCCCCAGGATGATGTTTAAGAAACACTGCTGAAGGAACTTAATCCTACACTTATTCCTTTATTTAACTAGGGAAGTCAGTTAAAGAACAAATTCTTATTTACAATGATGACCTACACCGGCCAAACCCGGACGATGCTGGGCCAATTATGCGCCGCCCTATGGGACTCCCAATCACGGCCGGATGTGATACAGCCTGAAATCGAACCAGGGACTGTAGTGACGCCTCTTGCACAAAGGGACAACATAACACCTGACTCATTTCAACTTGATTCATCCCATGAGGGACTTGATTCATCCCATAAGGGACTTGATTCGTCCCATAAGGGATTTGATTCAAGATTCTTCCCATAAGGGACTTGATTCAAGATTCATCCCATAAGAGACTTGATTCGTCCCATAAGGGATTTGATTCAAGATTCTTCCCATAAGGGACTTGATTCAAGATTCATCCCATAAGGGACTTGATTCAAGATTCATCCCATAAGGGACTTGATTCAAGATTCATCCCATAAGGGACTTGATTCAAGATTCATCCCATAAGGGACTTGATTCATCCCATAAGGGACTTGATTCATCCCATAAGGGACTTGATTCAAGATTCATCCCATAAGGGACTTGATTCAAGATTCATCCCATAAGGGACTTGATTCAAGATTCATCCCATAAGGGACTTGATTCAAGATTCATCCCATGAGGGACTTGATTCATCCCATAAGGGACTTGATTCGTCTCCCATAAGGGACATGATTCATCCCACAAGGTACTTGATTCATCCATTAAGAGATATGCTCCATTGTAATGCATTGTGATGCAGTATGTGACAGATAAGCTGGGTTTCTCCGAACAGAACATTGGGTGTCTGCCACAACCTGCTTACACACACAAATAAAAACATACGCACACGCATACATATGCACACACACGTGCACACACAACAGGACATTGGGTGGCTGCCACACCATGAGCTCATCATCTTTCCTGTTGTTTGGGTTTCGCTCAGGTGTTTAGAGCCCTGTTTACACAGCTCACTGATGCCCCCTGCAGGGCTACACAGGGAGCACAGCCTCTAAGCCCGCCCCCCACCTCAGTGGACTGAAGGGTCAGATCAGCTGCCTGCCAAGGAATCGTCTGACCGGTTTTCCGGCGTCTCATAATCTGCCTGACACTCTCGGGGCCCCCATTCACTGTCAGTCATTAGGTCTATTAGATGGCAGTGGATGAGCCTGATTTTCATTAGGAGGGGTGTGTGATAAGCATGTAATCTTTCTGACACCAGGCGACCAGGGAAAAGAGACAAACGATTAGAAATACACTGAACTGAAATATAATCGCAACACGCAAAGTTTTGGTCTCATGTTTCATGAGCTGAAATTTTTTTTAAATCGCAGGAATTTTCCATCTCTCACATTTTGTGCACACATTTGTTTACATCCTTGTTAGTGAGCATTTCTCCTTTGCCAAGATGATCCATCTACCTGATAGGTGTGGCATTATCAAGAAGCTGATTAAACAACATGATCATTACATAGGTGAACCTTGTGCTGCGGACAATAAAAGGCCACTTTAAAATGTGCAGTGTTGTCACACAACACAATGCCACAGACGTCTCAAGTTTTGAGAGAGCGTGCAATTGACATGCTGATGACAGCAATGTCCACCAGAGCTGTTACCAGAGAATTTAATGTTATTTTCTCTAACATGATTCATCCCATAAGGGACTTGATTCATCCCATAAGGGACTTGATTCCAATCAATCGGCCTCACAACTGCAGTCCACGTGTAACCACGTCAGCCCGGGACCTCCACATCCGGCTTCTCCACCTGCGGGGTTGTCTGACGGGGGTGGGAAAAATTGGCTATGCCTGACTGCTCAGTGGGTGGGTCTGGCTGCTCAGTGGGTGGGCCTGGCTGCTCATTGGCTGGGTCTGGCTGCTCAGTGGGTGGGCCTGGCTGCTCAGTGTGTGGGCCTGGCTGCTCAGTGGGTGGGCCTGGCTGCTCAGTGTGTGGGCCTGGCTGCTCAGTGGGTGGGCCTGGCTGCTCAGTGGGTGGGCCTGGCTGCTCAGTGGGTGGGCCTGGCTGCTCAGTGGGTGGGCCTGGCTGCTCAGTGGGTGGGCCTGGCTGCTCAGTGGGTGGGCCTAGCTGCCAAGTGGCTGGGCCTGGCTGCTCAGTGGGTGGGCCTGGCTGCTCAGTGGGTGGGCCTGGCTGCTCAGTGGGTGGGCCTGGCTGCTCATTGGCTGGGTCTGGCTGCTCATTGGCTGGGCCTGGCTGCTCATTGGCTGGGCCTGTCTGCTCAATGGCTGGGTCTGGCTGCTCAGTGGGTGGGTCTGGCTGCTCAGTGGGTGGGCCTGGCTGCTCAGTGTGTGGGTCTGGTTGATCAGTGGGTGGGCCTGGCTGCTCAGTGTGTGGGCCTGGCTGCTCAGTGGGTGGGCCTGGCTGCTCAGTGTGTGGGCCTGGCTGCTCAGTGGGTGGGCCTGGCTGCTCAGTGGGTGGGCCTGGCTGCTCAGTGGGTGGGCCTGGCTGCTCAGTGGGTGGGCCTAGCTGCCAAGTGGCTGGGCCTGGCTGCTCAGTGGGTGGGCCTGGCTGCTCAGTGGGTGGGCCTGGCTGCTCAGTGGGTGGGCTTGGCTGATCAGTGGGTGGGCCTGGCTGATCAGTGTGTGGGCCTGGCTGATCAGTGGGTGGGCCTGGGTGCTCAGTGGGTGGGCCTAGCTGCCAAGTGGCTGGGCCTGGCTGCTCAGTGGGTGGGCCTGGCTGCTCAGTGGGTGGGCCTGGCTGCTCAGTGGGTGGGCCTGGCTGCTCAGTGGGTGGGCCTGGCTGCTCAGTGTGTGGGCCTGGCTGCTCAGTGGGTGGGCCTGGCTGCTCAGTGGGTGGGCCTGGCTGCTCAGATGGTGGGCCTGGCTGCTCAGTGGGTGGGCCTAGCTGCCAAGTGGCTGGGCCTGGCTGCTCAGTGGGTGGGCCTGGCTGCTCAGTGGGTGGGCCTGGCTGCTCAGTGGGTGGGCCTGGGTGCTCAGTGGGTGGGCCTGGGTGCCAAGTGGCTGGGCCTGGCTGCTCAGTGGGTGGGCCTGGCTGCTCAGTGGGTGGGCCTGGCTGATCAGTGGCTGGGCCTGGCTGCCAAGTGGCTGGGCCTGGCTGTACAGTGGGTGGGCCTGGCTGATCAGTGGGTGGGCCTGGCTGATCAGTGGGTGGGCCTGGCTGCTCAGTGTGTGGGCCTGGCTGCTCAGTGGGTGGGCCTGGCTGCTCAGTGGGTGGGCCTGGCTGCTCAGTGGGTGGGCCTGGCTGCTCAGTGGGTGGGCCTGGCTGCTCAGTGGGTGGGCTTGGCTGATCAGTGGGTGGGCCTGGCTGATCAGTGTGTGGGCCTGGCTGATCAGTGGGTGGGCCTGGGTGCTCAGTGGGTGGGCCTAGCTGCCAAGTGGCTGGGCCTGGCTGCTCAGTGGGTGGGCCTGGCTGCTCAGTGGGTGGGCCTGGCTGCTCAGTGGGTGGGCCTGGCTGCTCAGTGGGTGGGCCTGGCTGCTCAGTGGGTGGGCCTGGCTGATCAGTGGCTGGGCCTGGCTGCCAAGTGGCTGGGCCTGGCTGTACAGTGGGTGGGCCTGGCTGATCAGTGGGTGGGCCTGGCTGATCAGTGGGTGGGCCTGGCTGCTCAGTGTGTGGGCCTGGCTGCTCAGTGGGTGGGCCTGGCTGCTCAGTGGGTGGGCCTGGGTGCTCAGTGGGTGGGCCTAGCTGCCAAGTGGCTGGGCCTTGCTGCTCAGTGGGTGGGCCTGGCTGCTCAGTGGGTGGGCCTGGCTGCCAAGTGGGTGGGCCTGGCTTATCAGTGGGTGGGCCTGGCTGATCAGTGGGTGGGCCTGGCTGCCAACTGGGTGGGCCTGGCTGCCAAGTGGGTGGGCCTATGCCCTTCAAGACCCATGTGATGATAGGCAGCAGTGTCCGGCGCCGACAGAGATGGCCGCCTCGCTTCGCGCTCCTAGGAAACTATGCAGTTTTTTGTTTTTTTTACGTGTTTTTTCTTACATTAGTACCCCAGGTCATCTTAGGTTTCATTACATACAGTCGAGAAGAACTACTGAATATAAGATCAGCGTCAACTCACCATCAGTACGACCAAGAATATGTTTTTCGCGACGCGGATCCTGTGTTCTGCCTTACAAACAGGACAACGGAATGGATCGCATGCAGCGACCCAAAAAAACGACTCCGAAAAAGAGGGAAACGAGGTGCTCTTCTGGTCAGACTCCGGAGACGGGCACACCGTGCACTCCCAGGCAGACTAAATAACTTTTTTGCCCGCTTTGAGGACAATACAGTGCCACTGACACGGTCTGCAACGAAAACATGCGGTCTCTCCTTCACTGCAGCCGAGGTGAGTAAGACATTTAAACGTGTTAACCCTCGCAAGGCTGCAGGCCCAGACGGCATCCCCAGCCGCGCCCTCAGGGCATGCGCAGACCAGCTGGCCGGTGTGTTTACGGACATATTCAATCAATCCCTATACCAGTCTGCTGTTCACACATGCTTCAAGAGGGCCACCATTGTCCCTGTTCCCAAGAAAGCTAAGGTAACTGAGCTAAACGACTACCGCCCCGTAGCACTCACTTCCGTCATCATGAAGTGCTTTGAGAGACTAGTCAAGGACCATATCACCTCCACCCTACCTGACACCCTAGACCCACTCCAATTTGCTTACCGCCCAAATAGGTCCACAGACGATGCAATCTCAACCACACTGCACACTGCCCTAACCCATCTGGACAAGAGGAATACCTATGTGAGAATGCTGTTCATCGACTACAGCTCGGCATTCAACACCATAGTACCCTCCATGCTCGTCATCAAGCTCGAGACCCTGGGTCTCGACCCCGCCCTGTGCAACTGGGTACTGGACTTCCTGACGGGCCGCCCCAGGTGGTGAGGGTAGGCAACAACATCTCCTCCCGCTGATCCTCAACACTGGGGCCCCACAAGGGTGCGTTCTGAGCCCTCTCCTGTACTCCCTGTTCACCCACGACTGCGTGGCCACGCACGCTCCAACTCAATCATCAAGTTTGCGGACGACACAACAGTGGTAGGCTTGATTACCAACAACGACGAGACGGCCTACAGGGAGGAGGTGAGGGCCCTCGGAGTGTGGTGTCAGGAAAATAACCTCACACTCAACGTCAACAAAACTAAGGAGATGATTGTGGACTTCAGGAAACAGTAGAGGGAACACCCCCCTATCCACATCGATGGAACAGTAGTGGAGAGGGTAGCAAGTTTTAAGTTCCTCGGCATACACATCACAGACAAACTGAATTGGTCCACTCACACAGACAGCATCGTGAAGAAGGTGCAGCAGCGCCTCTTCAACCTCAGGAGGCTGAAGAAATTCGGCTTGTCACCAAAAGCACTCACAAACTTCTACAGATGCACAATCGAGAGCATCCTGGCGGGCTGTATCACCGCCTGGTACGGCAACTGCTCCGCCCTCAACCGTAAGGCTCTCCAGAGGGTAGTGAGGTCTGCACAACGCATCACCGGGGGCAAACTACCTGCCCTCCAGGACACCTACACCACCCGATGTTACAGGAAGGCCATAAAGATCATCAAGGACATCAACCACCCGAGCCACTGCCTGTTCCCCCTCTATCATCCAGAAGGCGAGGTCAGTACAGGTGCATCAAAGCTGGGACCGAGAGACTGAAAAACAGCTTCTATCTCAAGGCCATCAGACTGTTAAACAGCCACCACTAACATTGAGTGGCTGCTGCCAACACACTGACACTGACTCAACTCCAGCCACTTTAATAATGGGAATTGATGGGAAATGATGTAAATATATCACTAGCCACTTTAAACAATGCTACCTTATATAATGTTACTTACCCTACATTATTCATCTCATATGCATACGTATATACTGTACTCTATATCATCGACTGCATCCTTATGTAATACATGTATCACTAGCCACTTTAACTATGCCACTTTGTTTACATACTTATCTCATATGTATATACTGTACTCGATACCATCTACTGTATCTTGCCTATGCTGCTCTGTACCATCACTCATTCATATATCCTTATGTACATATTCTTTATCCCCTTACACTGTGTATAAGACAGTAGTTTTGGAATTGTTAGTTAGATTACTTGTTGGTTATTACTGCATTGTCGGAACTAGAAGCACAAGCATTTCGCTACACTCGCATTAACATCTGCTAACCATGTGTATGTGACAAATACATTTGATTTGATTTGATTTGACATTAACCCTGGTTTTGAAGCAACGATTTTGAAATGAAAAAAGGGCTTGCCTGGATTGACTGTACATCTGCATTACAAATGGCATCCTATTCCCTACATTGTTTAGAAGTATAAAACAACTGAAACTCTACAAAAAGAATCTCGTCATTCTGTCCTGTTCTATTTCAATTCAAGTCAGGATTCTAATTCCAGGACCTTCTCTTCTCTCTCAGCCATATCTCCTCATTCATTCTATATTAATGTGTTACCCTTCTATGCTACCGCCGAGCGTTTCCTAACCAATAAACAGAGGCACTCTTCTGTGGAAATGTATTTATCTTTCCCCACAAACTCCATTCTGGCTCTTCCAGTCTCCCTTCAGTTGCTCTGTCTGCCATTTAATTTATATTAATGGCTATGCAACTGGCATCAGAATCCAATCCAGAGCTAGATTGGAGGGACCAGTGACTGCACATGAGAAAATATGCATAGGTTATTAAAAAATCGGCAGCAATGTGTAGACTAACGACTAATGTATGTGTGCTCGTGTTTCAGAGAATTGTTTGACTCGCCTGATACATGCATGCATTAACTTGGGTGATGTGTTAGGGAAGCTAATTCGGAGTGTGTGGGTTGGGGTGCGATGTGTCTCCTCTGTGAATGGAATATTTATTAGCATCAGAGAATCTGCCCTGTGGAAGGATGATGTGATCTGGGTCTGCTGGACTGAAGAGATCGGCTGCGTCCCATAGGGCTCTGGTCAAAAGTAGTGCACTACGTAGGGAATAGGGTTCCATAGGGCTCTGGCCAAAAGTAGTGCACTACGTAGGGAATAGGGTGGCATTTGAAACGCAGCCTGGGTTGTGCTGTGTAACTCGTCCTCAGTGATAGAGGCCAGGTGGGACATTAGGAGAGCTCAGAGGGCAAAGGTCATGTTTTACAACCTACTTTTCTACAGCAACAAATCAGCAGTCCATATTAACTTCACCTTGAACAAACGCACACACACACACACACACACACACACACACACACACACACACACACACACACACACACACTAGCAAGAATGCTGGGCTGGCACACACACACAAACGTACACACAAAAGTGCACACATGCACACACGTACTCACACACACACACACACAAACACACACTAGCAAGCTCACTGGGTTGGCACAGACACACAAACGTGCACACACACATGCACACACACACACCTGCCTGAATATGCCTGCTGCTCTGATAACAACACTGTGGTGTATTGCGTGGCCAACTAGGTACGCACAAAGGTGTGTAAAAGGTTTATAGTGTCAGTGATGAGGTAGTTTCAGGTATGGGGTGGCAGGTAGCCTAGTGGTTAGCGTGTTGGATTAGTAACCAAGAGGTTGCAAGATTGAATCCTGAGTCGACAAGGTAAAAACAATCTGTTGTTCTGCCCCTGAACAAGGCAGGTTTTATTTATTTTTTATTTCACCTTTATTTAACCAGGTAGGCTGGTTGAGAACAAGTTCTCATTTACAATTGCGACCTGGCCAAGATAAAGCAAAGCAGTTCGACACATACAACGACACAGAGTTACACATGGAGTAAAACAAACATACAGTCAATAATACAGTATAAACAAGTCTATATACGATGTGAGCAAATGAGGTGAGGTGAGATAAGGGAGGTAAAGGCAAAAAAAGGCCATGGTGGCAAAGTAAATATAATATAGCAAGTAAAAGTTAACCCACTAAGTTAATTTAAGTTAACCCACTGTTCCTAGGCTGTCATTGAAAATAAGAATTTGTTCTTAACTGACTTGTCTAGTAAAAAAATAAAAAATAAAAAATGATGAGCTGGGCTCTAATAGAATGATTTACAGCTTTGTGTACGGGGTGGGGGGGGGTTCCTGGAAGGATATTGATCTCATCCCGTCAGTAGAGGATGCCTGGATATTTTTTTTAAATGCCTTCCTAACAATCTTAAATAAACATGCCCCCTTCAAGAAAATTAGAACCAGGAACAGATATAGCCCTTGGTTCTCCCCAGACCTGACTGCCCTTAACCAACACAAAAACATCCTATGGCGTTCTGCATTAGCATCGAACAGCCCCCGTGATATGCAGCTGTTCAGGGAAGCTAGAAACCGTTATACACAGGCAGTTAGAAAAGCCAAGGCTAGCTTTTTCAAGCAGAAATTTGCTTCCTGCAACACTAACTCTAAAAAGTTCTGGGACACTGTAAAGTCCATGGAGAATAAGAACACCTCCTCCCAGCTGCCCACTGCACTGAAGATAGGAAACACTGTCACCACTGATAAATCCACCATAATTGAGAATTTCAATAAGCATTTTTCTACGGCTGGCCATGCTTTCCACCTGGCAACTCCTACCCCGGTCAACAGCACTGCACCCCCAACAGCAACTCGCCCAAGCCTTCCCCATTTCTCCTTCTCCCAAATCCATTCAGCTGAAGTTCTGAAAGAGCTGAAAAATCTGGACCCCTACAAATCAGCCGGGCTAGACAATCTGGACCCTTTCTTTCTAAAATTATCTGCCGAAATTGTTGCCACCCCTATTACTAGCCTGTTCAACCTCTCTTTCGTGTCATCTGAGATTCCCAAAGATTGGAAAGCAGCTGCGGTCATCCCCCTCTTCAAAGGGGGACACTCTTGACCCAAACTGCTACAGACCTATATCTATCCTACCATGCCTTTCTAAGGTCTTGAAAGCCAAGTCAACAAACAGATTACCGACCATTTCGAATCTCACCATACCTTCTCTGCTATGCAATCTGGTTTCAGAGCTGGTCATGGGTGCACCTCAGCCACGCTCAAGGTCCTAAACGATATCTTAACCGCCATCGATAAGAAACATTACTGTGCAGCCGTATTCATTGATCTGGCCAAGGCTTTCGACTCTGTCAACCACCACATCCTCATCGGCAGACTCGACAGCCTTGGTTTCTCAAATGATTGCCTCGCCTGGTTCATCAACTACTTCTCTGATAGAGTTCAGTGTGTCAAATCGGAGGGTCTGCTGTCCGGACCTCTGGCAGTCTCTATGGGGGTGCCACAGGGTTCAATTCTTGGACCGACTCTCTTCTCTGTATACATCAATGAGGTCGCTCTTGCTGCTGGTGAGTCTCTGATCCACCTCTACGCAGACGACACTATTCTGTATACATTTACATTTACATTTAAGTCATTTAGCAGACGCTCTTATCCAGAGCGACTTACAAATTGGTGCATTCACCTTATGACCTCCAGTGGAACAGTAGTGCATCTAAATCTTTTCAGGGGGAGGGGGGGTGAGAGGGATTACTTTATCCTAGCCTAGGTATTCCTTAAAGAGGTGGGGTTTCAGGTGTCTCCGGAAGGTGGTGATTGACTCCGCTGTCCTGGCGTCGTGAGGGAGTTTGTTCCACCATTGGGGGCCAGAGCAGCGAACAGTTTTGACTGGGCTGAGGCGGGAACTGTACTTCCTCAGTGGTAGGGAGGCGAGCAGGCCAGAGGTGGATGAACGCAGTGCCCTTGTTTGGGTGTAGGGCCTGATCAGAGCCTGGAGGTACTGAGGTGCCGTTCCCCTCACAGCTCCGTAGGCAAGCACCATGGTCTTGTAGCGGATGCGAGCTTCAACTGGAAGCCAGTGGAGGGAGCGGAGGAGCGGGGTGACGTGAGAGAACTTGGGAAGGTTGAACACCAGACGGGCTGCGGCGTTCTGGATGAGTTGTAGGGGTTTAATGGCACAGGCAGGGAGCCCAGCCAACAGCGAGTTGCAGTAATCCAGACGGGAGATGACAAGTGCCTGGATTAGGACCTGCGCCGCTTCCTGTGTGAGGCAGGGTCGTACTCTGCGGATGTTGTAGAGCATGAACCTACAGGAACGGGCCACCGCCTTGATGTTAGTTGAGAACGACAGGGTGTTGTCCAGGATCACGCCAAGGTTCTTAGCGCTCTGGGAGGAGGACACAATGGAGTTGTCAACCGTGATGGCGAGATCATGGAACGGGCAGTCCTTCCCCGGGAGGAAGAGCAGTTCCGTCTTGCCGAGGTTCAGCTTGAGGTGGTGATCCGTCATCCACACGGATATGTCTGCCAGACATGCAGAGATGCGATTCGCCACCTGGTCATCAGAAGGGGGAAAGGAGAAGATTAATTGTGTGTCGTCTGCATAGCAATGATAGGAGAGACCATGTGAGGTTATGACAGAGCCAAGTGACTTGGTGTATAGCGAGAATAGGAGAGGGCCTAGAACAGAGCCCTGGGGACACCAGTGGTGAGAGCACGTGGTGTGGAGACGGATTCTCGCCACGCCACCTGGTAGGAGCGACCTGTCAGGTAGGACGCAATCCAAGCGTGGGCCGCGCCGGAGATGCCCAACTCGGAGAGGGTGGAGAGGAGGATCTGATGGTTCACAGTATCGAAGGCAGCCGATAGGTCTAGAAGGATGAGAGCAGAGGAGAGAGAGTTAGCTTTAGCAGTGCGGAGCGCCTCCGTGATACAGAGAAGAGCAGTCTCAGTTGAATGACTAGTCTTGAAACCTGACTGATTTGGATCAAGAAGGTCATTCTGAGAGAGATAGCGGGAGAGCTGGCCAAGGACGGCACGTTCAAGAGTTTTGGAGAGAAAAGAAAGAAGGGATACTGGTCTGTAGTTGTTGACATCGGAGGGATCGAGTGTAGGTTTTTTCAGAAGGGGTGCAACTCTCGCTCTCTTGAAGACGGAAGGGACGTAGCCAGCGGTCAGGGATGAGTTGATGAGCGAGGTGAGGTAAGGGAGGAGGTCTCCGGAAATGGTCTGGAGAAGAGAGGAGGGGATAGGGTCAAGCGGGCAGGTTGTAGGGCGGCCGGCCGTCACAAGACGCGAGATTTCATCTGGAGAGAGAGGGGAGAAAGAGGTCAGAGCACAGGGTAGGGCAGTGTGAGCAGAACCAGCGGTGTCGTTTGACTTAGCAAACGAGGATCGGATGTCGTATACTTCCGGCCCTTCTTTGGACACTGTGTTAACAACCCTCCAGGCAAGCTTCAATGCCATACAACTCTCCTTCCGTGGCCTCCAATTGCTCTTAAATACAAGTAAAACTAAATGCATGCTCTTCAACCGATCGCTACCTGCACCTACCCGCCTGTCCAACATCACTACTCTGGACGGCTCTGACTTAGAATACGTGGACAACTACAAATACTTAGGTGTCTGGTTAGACTGTAAACTCTCCTTCCAGACCCATATCAAACATCTCCAATACAAAGTTAAATCTAGAATTGGCTTCCTATTTCGCAACAAAGCATCCTTCACTCATGCTGCCAAACATACCCTTGTAAAATTGACCATCCTACCAATCCTCGACTTTGGCGATGTCATTTACAAAATAGCCTCCAATACCCTACTCAACAAATTGGATGCAGTCTATCACAATGCTATCCGTTTTGACACCAAAGCCCTATATACTAACCACCATTGCGACCTGTACGCTCTCGTTGGCTGGCCCTCGCTTCATACTCGTCGCCAAACCCACTGGCTCCATGTCATCTACAAGACCCTGCTAGGTAAAGTCCCCCCTTATCTCAGCTCGCTGGTCACCATAGCATCTCCCACCTGTAGCACACGCTCCAGCAGGTATATCTCTCTAGTCACCCCCAAAACCAATTCTTTCTTTGGCCGCCTCTCCTTCCAGTTCTCTGCTGCCAATGACTGGAACGAACTACAAAAATCTCTTAAATTGGAAACACTTATCTCCCTCACTAGCTTTAAGCACCAACTGTCAGAGCATCTTACAGATTACTGCACCTGTACATAGCCCACCTATAATTTAGCCCAAACAACTACCTCTTTCCCAACTGTATTTAATTTATTTATTTATTTTGCTCCTTTGCACCCCATTATTTTTATTTCTACTTTGCACGTTCTTCCATTGCAAAACTACCATTCCAGTGTTTTACTTGCTATATTGTATTTACTTTGCCACCATGGCCTTTTTTGCCTTTACCTCCCTTCTCACCTAATTTGCTCACATTGTATATAGACTTGTTTTTTTTACTGTATTATTGACTGTATGTTTGTTTTACTCCATGTGTAACTCTGTGTCGTTGTATGTGTCGAACTGCTTTGCTTTATCTTGGCCAGGTCGCAATTGTAAATGAGAACTTGTTCTCAACTTGCTTACCTGGTTAAATAAAGGTGAAATAAAAAATAAAATAAAACACTGGACAGCTTGATTTGGTCTTCCCTCAGAGCTTTTTACAGAACATAATAGTGAAGACATCAAAACTATGAAATAACACATGGAATCATGTAGTAACCAAAAAATGTTAAACAAATCAAAATATATTTGAGATTTGAGATTCTTCAAAGTAGCCACCCTTTGCCTTGATCACAGCTTTGCACACTCTTGGCATTCTCTCAACCAGCTTCATGAGGTAGTCACCTGGAATGCATTTCAACTAACCTTGTTAAAAGTTAATTTGTGGAATTGCTTTCCTTCTTTATGCTTTTGAGCCAATCAGTTGTGTTGTGACAAGGTAGGTGTGGTATACAGACCAAGTCCATATTATGGAAAGAACAGCTCAAATAAGCAAATAGAAATGACAGTCCATCATTACTTTAAGACATGAAGGTCAATTTCAAGAACTTTTAAAGTTTCTTCAAGTGCAGTCGCAAAAACCATCAAGCACAATGATGAAACTGTCTCTCATGAGGACCGCCACAGGAAAGGAAAACCCAGAGTTACCTCTGCTGCAGAGGATAAGTTCATTAGAGGTAATAGCCTCAGAAATTGCAGCCCAAATAAATGCTTTACAGAGTTCAAGTAACAGATACATCTCTACATCAACTGTTCAGAGGAGACTGCGTGAATCAGACCTTCGTGGTCGAATTGGTGCAAAGAAACCACTACTAAAGGACACCAATAAGAAGAAGAGACTTGCTTGGGCCAAGAAACACGAGCAATGGACATTAGACCAATGGACATTAGACCAATGGACATTAGACCAATGGACATTAGACCGGTGGAAATCTGTCCTTTTGTCCGATGAGTCCGAATTTGAGATTTTGTGTTCCAGCCGCTGTGTCTTTGTGAGACGCAGAGTAGGTGAAGCATGGAGGAGGAGGTGAGATGGTGCTTTGCTGGTGACACTGTCTGTGATTTATTTAGAATTCAAGGCACACTTAACCAGCATGGCTACCACAGCATTCTGCAGCGATACGCCAACCCATCTGGTTTGGGCTTAGTGCGACTATCATTTGTTTTTCAACAGGACAATGACCCAAAACACACCTCCAGGCTGTGTAAGGGCTATTTGACCAAAAAGGAGAGTGATGGAGTGCTGCATCAACTGACCTGGCCTCTACAATCACCCAACCTCAACCCAATTGAGATGGTTTGGGATGAGTTGGACTGCAGAGTGAAGGAAAAGCAGCCAACAAGTACTCAGCACCTGTGGAAACTCCTTCAAGACTGTTGGAAAATCATTCCTCATGAATCTGGTTGAGAGAACACCAAGAGTGTACAAAGCTGTTATCAAGGCAAAGGGTGGCTATTTTGAAGAATCTCAAAAATATATTTTGATTTGTTTAACAGTTTTTTTGGTTGCTACATGATTCCATATGTGTTATGTCATAGTTCTAATGTCTTCACTATTATTCTACAATATATAAAAACGTACAAATAAAGAAAATCCCTAGAATGAGTAGTTGTGTCCAAACATTTGACTCGTACTCTATATGTTTGGTACTGGTACTGTATATGATACTATATATGTGGTATTGGTACTATATATGTTTGGTATTGGTACTGTATATGGTACTATATATGTGGTACTGGTACTGTATATGGTACTATATATGTGGTACTGGTACTGTATATGGTACTCTATATGTGGTACTGGTACTGTATATGGTACTCTATATGTGGTACTGGTACTGTATATGGTACTATATATGTGGTACTGGTACTGTATATGGTACTATATATGTGGTACTGGTACTGTATATGGTACTATATATGTGGTACTGGTACTGTATATGGTACTATATATGTGGTATTGGTACTGTATATGGTACTATATATGTGGTATTGGTACTGTATATGGTACTAGATATGTGGTACTGGTACTGTATATGATACTATATATGTGGTGCTGGTACTGTATATGGTAATTTATATGTGGTACTGGTACTGTATATGGTACTATATATGTTTTTGTGTAGGTGTGTGTGAGCAAAGATTGCAAAATTACAATCAAGGTTTTATGTTTTATGGGTGTCTCATGATGGTTGTTCAGTGTAGTCGATCTCTACACAGGGACTGGGTGTATGTACAGTTGAAGTGGGAAGTTTACATACACTTAGGTTGGAGTCATTAAAACTCGTTTTTTTCAACCACTCCACAAATTTCTTGTTAACAAACTATAGTTTTGGCAAGTCAACTTTGTGCATGACACACAAGTCATTTTTCCAGCAATTGTTTACTGACAGATTATTTCACTTATAATTCACTGTATCACAATCCCAGTGGGTCAGAAGTTTACATACACTAAGTTGACTGTGCCTTTTAAACAGCTTGGAAAATTCAAGAAAATGATGTCATGGCTTTAGAAGCTTCTGATAGGCTAATTGACATCATTTGAGTCAATTGGAGGTGTACCTGTGGATGTATTTCAAGGCCTACCTTCAAACTCAGTACCTCTTGACATCATGGGAAAATCAAAAGAAATCAGCCAAGACCTCAGAAAAAAAATTGTAGACCTTCACAAGTCCTTGGGAGCAATTTCCAAATGCCTTAAGGTACCACGTTCATCTGCACAAACAATAGTACCCAAGTATAAACACCATGGGACCACGCAGCCATCATACCACTCAGGAAGGTTCTGTCTCCTAGAGATTAACGTACTTTGGTGAGAAAAGTGCAAATCAATCCCAGAACAACAGCAAAGGACCTTGTGAAGATGCTGGAGGAAACAGGCACAAACAATTTTCATCCACAAGTAAAACGAATCCTGTTTCGACATATCCTGCTCCAAAACCGCCATAAAAAAAAGCCAGACTACGGTTTGCAACTGCACATGGGGACAAAGATCGTACTTTTTGGAAAAATGTCCTCTGGTCTGATGAAACAAAAATAGAACTGTTTAGCCATAATGACCATGGTTATGTTTGGAGGAAAAAGGGGGAGGTTTGCAAGCCGAAGAATACCATCCCAACTGCGAAGCACGGGGGTGGCAACATCATGTTATGGGGGTGCTTTGCTGCAGGAGGGACTGGTTCTCTTCACAAAATAGATGGCGTGATGAGGAAGGAAATTTTTGTCTCAGTCAGAAACTTAAAGATTAGTCGCAAATGGGTCTTCCAAATGGACAATGACCCAAAGTTGTGGCAAATTGGCTTAAGGACAACAAAGTCAAGGTATTGGAGTTGCCATCACAAAGCCCTGACCTCAATCCTATGGAAAATTTATGGGCAGAACTGAAAAAGCGTGTGCGAGCAAGGAGGCCAACAAACCTGACTCAGTTACACCAGCTCTGTCAGGAGCAATGGGCCAAAATTCACCCAATTGATTGTGGGAAGTTTGTGGAAGGCTACCTGAAACGTTTAACCCAAGTTAAACAATTTAAAGGCAATGCTACGAAATACTAATTGAGTATATGTAAACTTCTGACCCACTGGGATTGTGATGAAATAAATAAAAGCTGAAATAAATCATTCTCTCTACTATTATTCTGACATTTCACATTCTTAAAATAAAGTGTTGATCCTAACTGACCTAAGACAGGGAATTTTTTACTCGGATTAAATGTCAGAAATTGTGAAAAACTGAGTTTTGTATGTAAACTTCCAACTTCAACTGTATGTGAGAGAGAGGGAGAGACAGAGAGAGATAGAGAGAGACAGAGAGAGAGAGAGAGAGATGTGTGAGAGGTGTAAAGTCCATTGTACATCATTCTTGTCAGAAAGGTTCATCAACACTGAATAACTGAACAGTCTAACCATACTGTACGAGCTTCTCACAATCATAGCAAATTGAGGTGTTAGAGTGGAAACATCGTTAAACTGAAAACTCTTAAGATATTTCCGTTGTGTTAAATGAAAAAAAACGTACAGGCAATTATCACTTCAACATGTTGCGGTTACATTTCATCACGTTTCACTTGTCGATTTGATAAACGGCAGGGTAGTCTAGTGGTTAGAGCGTTGGACTAGTCAACCGGAAGGTTGCAGGTTCAAACCCCTGAGCTGACAAAGTACAAATCTGTCGTTCTGCTCCTGAACAGGCAGTTAACCCACTGTTCCTAGGCCGTCATTGAAAATAAGAATGTGTTCTTAACTGACTTGCCTAGTTAAATAAAGGTAAATAATAAACAAGTGTTCTGTTTAACCTCTTCAACCTATGGGGGCGCTATTTCATTATTGGATAAAAAAACGTGCCCGTTTTAAGCGCAATATTTTGTCACGAAAAGATGCTCGACTATGCATATAATTGACAGCTTTTGAAAGAAAACACTCTGACGTTTCCAAAACTGCAAAGATATTATCTGTGAGTGCCACAGAACCAATGCTACAGGCGAAACCAAGATGAAATTTCATACAGGAAGTGAGCCAGATTTTTGAGGCGCTGTGTTCCAATGTCTCCTTATATGGCTGTGAATGCCCAAGGAATGAGCCTACACTTTCTGTCGTTTCCCCAAGGTGTTTGCAGCATTGTGACGTATTTGTAGGCATATCATTGGAAAATTGACCATAAGAGACTACATTTACCAGGTGTCCGCTCGGTGTCCTCCGTCGAAACTATTGCGTAATCTCCAGGTGCGTGCATTTTTCCATTTTGAACAGAGGAGAAACCAAACTGCCACGAGTGATTTATCATCGAATAGATATGTGAAAAACACCTTGAGGATTGATTCTAAACAATGTTTGCCATGTTTCTGTCGATATTATGGAGTTAATTTGGAAAAAAGTTTGCGTTGTAATGACTGAATTTTCGTTTTTTTTTGGTAGCCAAACATGACGCAGAAAACGGACCGATTTCTCCTGCACAAATAATCTTTCAGGAAAAACTGAACATTTGCTATCTAACTCAGTCTCCTCATTGAAAACATCCGAAGTTCTTCAAAGGTAAATTATTTTATTTGAATGGTTTTCTGGTTTTTGTGAAAATGTTGCCTGTTGAATGCTAAGGCTAAATGCTAACGCTAGCTATCAATAGCTATCAATACTGTTACACAAATGCTTGTTTTGCTATGGTTGAGAAGCATATTTTTGAAAATCTGAGATGACAGTGTTGTTAACAAAAGGCTAAGCTTGAGAGCTAGCATAGTGATTTCATTTAATTTGCGATTTTCATGAATAGTTAACGTTGTGTTATGCTAATGAGCTTGCGGATAGATGTACACAATCCTGGATACAGGTTTTTTTCTTAGCTAAACGTGACGCACAAAATGGAGCGATTTCTCCTAAACAAATAATCTTTCAGGAAAAACTGAACATTTGCTATCTAACTGAGTCTCCTCATTGAAAACATCAGAAGTTCTTCAAAGGTAAATTATTTTATTTGATTGGTTTTCTCGTTCTTGTGAAAATGTTGCCTGCTGATTGCTAACGCTAAATGCTAACGCTAGCTATCAATAGCTATCAATACTGTTACACAAATGCTTGTTTTGCTATGGTTGAGAAGCATATTTTTGAAAATCTGAGATGACAGTATTGTTAAAACCTCTTGCTTCTACTCGGGACGCTTGCGTCCCATCTAGAGCTCTGGAAATGCAAATGCGCTACGCTAAATGCTAATAGTATTAGTTAAAACTCAAACGTTCATTAAAATACACATGCAGGGTATTGAATTAAAGCTACACTCGTTTTGAATCCAGGCAACAAGTCAGATTTTTAAAATGCTTTTCGGCGAAAGCATGAGAAGCTATTATCTGATAGCATGTAACACCACAAAAGACCCGCAGGGGACGTAAACTAAATAATTAGCATATTCGGCGCTACACAAACCGCACAATAAAATAGAAAACATTCATTACCTTTGACCATCTTCTTTGTTGGCACTCCTAGATGTCCCATAATCACTATTGGGTCTTTTTTTCGATTAAATCGGTCCATATATAGCCTAGATATCGTTATATGTAGACTGTGTGATCAACGGAAAAAAACAGCGTTTCATAACGTAACGTCATTTTTTTTAATTCAAAAAGTCGACGATAAACTTTCACAAAACACTTCGAAATACTTTTGTAATGCAACTTTAGGTATTAGTACACGTTAATAAGCGATAAAATTAATCAGGAGGCGATGTAAAATCATTAGCTGTCGTCTTGGAAAAAATTTCAGGAGAGAGCTCTTCCAAATTATCTGGGCGGAGACTGGAGGTAAGTGGTTCCCTTGATTCGGTTCAACCAAGAATCAAAGCTGAATCAAATGACAAGACTCTAGACAACGTGTGGAACCTGTGGGCGTTGAAACCTCGGTCTTATGTAATTCGGTTCACTGTTAACAATTGCTGGAAGTGGCGCAAGGATATTTATTTCCATTTTCTGTGATCAGGTTTTCCTGCGCTTTCCGATGAAACGCACGTTATGTTATAGCCACAGTCGTGATTTAACCAGTTTTAGAAACGTCTTAGTGTTTTCTATCCACACATACTAATCATATGAATGTACTATATTCCTGGCATGAGTAGCAGGGCGCAGAAATGTTGCGCGATTTTTAACAGAATGTTCGAAAAAGTAGAGGGTAGGAGGAAGAGGTTCACAAAAGGCTAAGCTTGAGAGCTAGCATATTGATTTCATTTCATTTGCGATTTTCATGAATAGTTAACGTTGTGTTATGCTAATGAGCTTGCGGATAGATTTACACAATCCTGGATACAGGTTTTTTTCTTAGCTAAACGTGACGCACAAAATGGAGCGATTTCTCCTAAACAAATAATCGTAGTAGTTGTTGTTATCCCCGAGACGAAGTTAAAAAAACGGCTTTGAGGGCAGTATCACTTCTATACAACGGGTTATCAACATATTTAAAAAATTATTGACATATTTTCATTAAAAACGTTATTTTGATGAGTTTATTCATACTATTTCTACAAGATATAGTCCAGTTAACAAATCTAGGGTTGCCCCAAGCCGACTGGTTGCCCCAAGCCGACTGGTCATTCATTCCATTTGTTCAGTTGCCAGAGTCGTTCAGTCTTTTTGTTCTGTATCTATGGGACGCAACCCAGTCATTCGTTCTAAATGTTCCATTGCCATACTGGCTGACAATGTTCTTATCCCTCGCTTGCTAGCTAGCTAACTATGGCTAACTTACAGTCACGTTTAACAGTGCAGCCAGAATAACAACAGTAGCTGCATTTGCGTTTTGTTCAAGCTATTTTCTAGTGACATTTATTTGGATATATCCATAACAATGAGCTAATGATGCACGTTTTCACCTGGCACAGAAAATGTGCTCATTCGCCAGGACACTGATGTTCAGAGGAGCTAGTCAACAACAATGCTAACACAATCACTTCAAACTGAAGCTGGAAAGACTGCAAACTAGCTGCACTTCATTACGTTTGACCTGTTTTCAAATTGATAGTTATTTGTATACGGTATATCCATAAATAATTATGCCAGCTGATTCATGATTTCGACTGGTTGAGAAACACCGCCTGTCTCTCTGTCTTTCTCATCCCAACTCCCAACACGTTCATTACTATGGGACAGCTGGAGATCCAATTTGAATATTGAAACAATGTTGCAAATGTCGGAGAAACAGACAGCAGGTTTATACAAATCTCCGCTGTTGAAAACTAAATGTTAGTCTAAAAGAAATGTGAGATAATGTCTAGATGCTTTTTATAGTGGAGATCAAGTTTATAAATTGCCTGGCTGGGCTGATGAGATAGTGGATTGCGTAGTCAGATGGAACAGAGTAAATAGGAATTTAAACATCGTAAATTTAGCCGGCGTTAACTTGTGGAATAGACACCGGCTGGAATGCGGTATTAACCAATCAGTATTCAGGATTAGACCCACCATTGTATAATACACTATATTCTACTGTATGATTGGCCCTGTGACTGACTACCCAGGGTGGTTGTTCCTTACTAAACCACGACCTCTCTCAGAGTCTACTGTACCAATCACTGACACTCTTTTTCTAGCCTGTGTACCATTCTGTTTGTGTTATAATTCAACTCATTGCCACCTCTTGTCATGCCAAACATTTGGAAGTGGAATGGTAGCACAAACAGACTGGTTCCCAGGCTAGTCTTTTCCCATTCCACCGGTCCATTATCATGACGTGCAAGTCGGTAATCATTGGAATAAATCATGAATAAATTCTTTGGGTTACTTTCACATCAAATTGACTGATATTTTATGCTGATTTAGTTGCTACTATTCCTTCCTAATGTTGATTTAAAAGATTCTGTGCACGTTTCCAGAGTGTATCGTTAATGTACGAGTAAGCTCTGTAATTCTTGTAATAAATCATTTTAAAAGAAATGCATCGGTCTGGGGTCTCTCTCTGCCCTGTCAGAACACAGTGATTGATCTAGATTCTAGCACACCAATTGTGGGTGACAGACTGAAAAAAAAATGTGTGTGTGTGTGTGTGTGTTTACATATGTGTGTGTGTGTGTGTGTGTGTGTGTGTGTGTGTGTGTGTGTGTGTGTGTGTGTACGCGTGAGTGTGTATCGCTAAGTCAGAAGGGATTTCATTTGAAAGCTTGTTACAGCATATTAGCAGAGCGGTAAAGCATTGTGTGTGTGTGTGTGCGTGCGTGCGTGCGTGCGTGCGTGCGTGCGTGCGTGCGTGCGTGCGTGTGTGTGTGCGTGCGTGTGCACATGTTTATGTGTCACCAAATCAGTGATCACATTTGAAAAGTTTTTACAACATATTAGGAGAGAGGCACAGCACTGTATCATGACATGAGGTAAGCTTCAATTATAATTTAACAACCACTTACTGAAGGACAAATTATATGTAACCAATAAAATGTGGTTTTAGTGTTAAAGTTTAAAGAGCGACTGCCTTTAAAATGCAACCAATAATTGTAAATAAAACAGTCAATGTGAGTCAGAAACAGTTAGTCTAGTGTCAACATTGACTACAGGAAGTGTAAATACGATATGTTTTTGTCATAATGTCAGTCTCATCTAAAATAGAGTTTGGAACATCCGTGTGTCACAACGGATAAATGAAGAGTTTTGATTTGACATTTGTCCATTTGCCTACTAACATGTAGTGAACAGCTGCGGAGATGTCTCTCTATCCAATAGCATAGACAGTGAGACAGACATGCCCAGCATCTCCGACTTTGTTTACACAAGACAACGTCACATATTTGTTTATACTTGAGAAATACTACGCAAAAAAAAAAAAACTTCGTTTTGATGTAAAATTGCGCAACTAAAACAACCTCGACAAAAAAAAAACATCTAAAATCATTTACAGATTTCTTGAGATGTCTTAGATTCATTCTGGGGGATTTTGAGAAGGTGAAACATCATCATCATTATTGGAATCGTACAGGAAACACACCCCCAAGCCTGAGATCGTGTTTTCCTAATGAGCAACATATAAACACACGTGCCAGTTGGCGTGTTCAGTGAGGTGTCCAGCTTAGGTTCTGATTGAGATTTATGTCCCAAAAAGCCCTTCGGCTTGAATAAGGCTTCATAAGTACAGCTGTAAATCCTAGAAAGCCTGGAATCAAGAGCAATTACCGACAGAGAGGCTATAGTTATAGAGAGGCTATAGTTATATAGCTGTACATTACTGCTTAAATCAAATTACAGACAGAGAGGCTATAGTTATATAGCTGTACATTACTGCTTAAATCAAATTACAGACAGAGAGGCTATAGTTATATAGAGGCTATAGTTATAGAGAGGCTATAGTTATATAGAGGCTATAGTTATATAGAGGCTATAGAGGCTATAGTTATATAGAGGCTATAGTTATATAGAGGCTATAGAGGCTATAGTTATATAGAGGCTATAGTTATATAGAGGCTATAGTTATATAGAGGCTATAGTTATAGAGCTGTACATTACTGCTTAAATCAAATTACAGACAGAGAGGCTATAGTTATATAGAGGCTATAGTTATATAGAGGCTATAGTTATATAGAGGCTATAGTTATAGAGCTGTACATTACTGCTTAAATCAAATTACAGACAGAGAGGCTATAGTTATATAGAGGCTATAGTTATATAGAGGCTATAGTTATATAGAGGCTATAGTTATAGAGAGGCTATAGTTATATAGAGACTATAGTTATATAGAGGCTATAGTTATATAGAGGCTATAGTTATAGAGAGGCTATAGTTATATAGAGGCTATAGTTATATAGAGGCTATAGTTATAGAGAGGCTATAGTTATAGAGAGGCTATAGTTATATAGAGGCTATAGTTATAGAGCTGTACATTACTGCTTAAATCAAATTACAGACAGAGAGGCTATAGTTATATAGAGGCTATAGTTATATAGAGGCTATAGTTATATAGAGGCTATAGTTATATAGAGGCTATAGAGGCTATAGTTATATAGAGGCTATAGTTATATAGAGGCTATAGAGGCTATAGTTATATAGAGGCTATAGTTATATAGAGGCTATAGTTATAGAGCTGTACATTACTGCTTAAATCAAATTACAGACAGAGAGGCTATAGTTATATAGAGGCTATAGTTATATAGAGGCTATAGTTATATAGAGGCTATAGTTATATAGAGGCTATAGTTATAGAGCTGTACATTACTGCTTAAATCAAATTACAGACAGAGAGGCTATAGTTATATAGAGGCTATAGTTATATAGAGGCTATAGTTATATAGAGGCTATAGTTATAGAGAGGCTATAGTTATATAGAGACTATAGTTATATAGAGGCTATAGTTATATAGAGGCTATAGTTATAGAGAGGCTATAGTTATAGAGAGGCTATAGTTATATAGAGGCTATAGTTATATAGAGGCTATAGTTATATAGAGGCTATAGTTATAGAGAGGCTATAGTTATAGAGAGGCTATAGTTATATAGAGGCTATAGTTATAGAGCTGTACATTACTGCTTAAATCAAATTACAGACAGAGAGGCTATAGTTATATAGAGGCTATATAGAGGCTATAGTTATATAGAGGCTATAGTTATATAGAGGCTATAGTTATATAGAGGCTATAGTTATAGAGAGGCTATAGTTATATAGAGGCTATAGTTATATAGAGGCTATAGTTATATAGCTGTACATTACTGCTTAAATCAAATTAAATAAAGTATGTTTTTCCTTTTCTTTGCCATTTTGGGGGTTGTCGTTACAGACAAGGTGGTTTTCTAGTATGAGGCAGAATCAGGCTGAACAGTGAACATTTCTGGTTCCTGCACTAGCATCGAATAGTCCCCGCGATATGCAACTGTTCAGGGAAGTCAGGAACCAATACACGCAGTCAGTCAGGAAAGCAAAGGCTAGATTTTTCAAGCAGAAATTCACATCCTGTAGCTTTAACTCCAAAAGGTTTCGGGACACTGTAAAGTCCATGAGAACAAGAGCACCTCCTCCCAGCTGCCCACTGCACTGAGGCTAGGCGACACGGTCACCACCGATAAATCCGTGATAATCGAACATTTGAAGAAGCATTTCTCAACAGCCGGCCATGCCTTCCTCCTGGCTACTCCAACCCCGGCCAACAGCTTCACCCCCCCCCCCCCTCCGCAGCTAATCACCCAAGCCTCCCCAGCTTCTCCTTCACCCAAATCCAGATAGCAGATGTTCTGAAAGAGCTGCAAAACCTGGACCCGTACAAATCAGCTGGGCTAGACAATCTGGACCCTTTCTTTCTAAAACTAACCGCCTCCATTTTTGCAACCCCTATTACCAGCCTGTTCAACCACTCTTTCGTATCGTCCGACTGGAAAAGACTGGAAAGCAGCTGCGGTCATCCGTCTCTTCAAAGGGGGTGACACCCTAGACCCAAACTGTTAGACCTATATCCATCCTGCCCTGCCTCTAGACCCAAACTGTTAGACCTATATCCATCCTGCCCTGCCTCTAGACCCAAACTGTTACAGACCTATATCCATCCTGCCCTGCCTCTAGACCCAAACTGTTACAGACCTATATCCATCCTGCCCTGCCTCTAGACCCAAACTGTTACAGACCTATATCCATCCTGCCCTGCCTCTAGACCCAAACTGTTACAGACCTATATCCATCCTGCCCTGCCTCTAGACCCAAACTGTTACAGACCTATATCCATCCTGCTCTGCCTCTAGACCCAAACTGTTACAGACCTATATCCATCCTGCCCTGCCTTTCTAAAGTCTTTGAAAGCCAAGTTAATAAACAGATCACTGATCATTTCGAATCCCCAATATCATAACCGCCATCGATAAAAGACAGTACTGTGCAGCCGTCTTCATCGACCTGGCCAAGGCTTTCGACTCTGTCAATCACCAAACTCTTAATCGGCAGACTCAATAGCCTTGGTTTTTCTAATGACTGCCTCGCCTGGTTCACCAACTACTTTGCAGAAAGAGTTCAGTGTGCCAAATCGGAGGGCATGTTGTCCGGACCTCTGGCAGTCTCTATGGGGGTACCGCAGGGTTCTCGGGCCGACCCTTTTCTCTGTATATATCAATGATGTCGCTCTTGCTGCTGGCGATTCCCTGATCTACCTCTACGCAGACGACACCATTCTGTATACAACTGGCCCTTCTTTGGACACTGTGCTAACTAACCTCCAAATGAGCTTCAATGCCATACAACACTCCTTCCATGGCCTTCAACTCCTCTTAAACGCTAGTAAAACCAAATGCATGCTTTTCAACCATTCACTGCCCGCACCCGCCCGCCCGATTAGCATCACTACTCTGGACGGTTCTGACATAGAATATGGACAACTACAAATACCTAGATGCCTAGCTAGACTGTAAACTCTCCTTCCAGACTCATATTAAACATCTCCAATCCAAAATCAAATCTAGAGTTGGCTTTCCATTTCGCAACAAAGCGTCCTTCACTCACGCCGCCAAACCTACCCCAGTAAAACAGACTATCCTACCGATCCTCGACTTTGGCGATGTCATCTACAAAATAGCTTCCAAAACTCTACTCAGCAAACTGGATGCAGTCTATCACAGTGCCATCCGTTTTGTTACCAAATCACCTTATACCACCCACCCTGTGACCTGCATGCTCTAGTCGGCTGGCCCTCGCTACATATTCATCGCCAGACCCACTGGCTCCAGGTCATCTATAAGTCCATTCTAGGTAAAGCTCCGCCTTATCTCAGTTCACTGGTCACGATAACAACACCCACCCGTAGCACACGTTCCAGCAGGTATATCTCACTGATCATCCCCAAAGCCAACACCTCATTTGGCCACTTTTCCTTCCAGTTCTCTGCTGCCAGTGACTGGAACAAATGGCAAAAATCGCTGAAGTTGTAGACTTTTATCTCCCTCACCAACTTCAAACATTTCCCTCAACTTCTTTAAACATCAGCTTTCTGAGCAGCTAACCAATCGCTGCAGCCGTACATAGTCCATCTGTAAATAGCCCACCCAATCTACCTACCTCATCCCCATACTGTTTTTATTTACTTTTCTGCTCTTTTGCACACCAGTATCTCTACTTGCACATCATCATCTGCTCATTTATCACTCCAGTGTTAATCTGCTAAATTGTAATTATTCGCTCCTATGGCCTATTTATTGCCTACCTCCTCATGCCTGTTGCACTCACTGTATATAGACTTTCTTCCTACTGTGTCATTGACTTGTTTATTGTGTTATTGGCTTGTTTATTGTTTATTTATACATGTGTAAGTCTGTGTTGTTGTCTGTGTCACAGTGCTTTGCTTTATCTTGGCCAGGTCGCAGTTGTAAATGAGAACTTGTTCTCAACTAGCCTACCTGGTTAAAAAAAGGTGAAATAAAAAATTAAAATATATATTAAAAATATATATATATATATATATAACATTTTAGTAAACTTCCTTGCCAATAATTATTCTCCTCTTTGACTGTGCATGTATATTTACAGTACCAGTCAAAGGTTTGGACACACATACTCATTCCAGGGTTTTTCTTTACTTGAACTATTTACATTTACATTTACATTTAAGTCATTTAGCAGACGCTCTTATCCAGAGCGACTTACAAATTGGTGCATTCACCTTATGACATCCAGTGGAGCAGCCACTTTACAATAGTGCATCTAAATCTTTTAAGGGGGGGGGGGGTGAGAAGGATTACTTTATCCTATCCTAGTTAGGCCAAAAGTTTTGAGAATGACACAAATATACATTTTCACAAAGTCTGCTGCCTCAGTGTCTTTAGATATTTTTGTCAGATGATACTATGGAATACTGAAGTATAATTACAAGCATTTCATAAGTGTCAAAGGCTTTTATTGACAATTACATGAAGTTGATGCAAAGAGTCAATATTTGCAGTGTTGACCCTTCTTTTTCAAGACCTCTGTAATCTGCATGCTGTCAATTAACTTCTGGGCCGCATCCTGACTGATGGCAGCCCATTCTTGCATAATCAATGCTTGGAGTTTGTCAAAATTTGGGGGATTTTGTTTGCCCACCTCTTGAGGATTGACCACAAGTTCTCAATGGGATTAAGGTCTGGGGAGTTTCCTGGCCATGGACACAAAATATAGATGTTTTGTTCCCCGAGCCACTTAGTTATCACGTTTGCCTTATGGCAAGGTGCTCCATCATGCTGGAAAAGGCAATGTTCGTCACCAAACTGTTCCTGGATGGTAGGGAGAAGTTGCTCTCGGAGGATGTGTTGGTACCATTCTTTATTCATGGCTGTGTCATTAGGCAAAATTGTGAGTGAGCCCACTCCCTTGGCTGAGAAGCAACCCCACACATGAATGGTCTCAGGATGCTTTACTGTTGGCATGACAAAGGACTGATGGTAGCGCTCACCTTGTCTTCTCTGGACAAGCTTTTTTCCGGATGCCCCAAACAATCTGAAAGGGGATTCATCAGAGAAAATGACTTTACCCCAGTCCTCAGCAGTCCAATCCCTGTACCTTTTGCAGAATATCAGTCTGTCCCTGATGTTTTTCCTGGAGAGAAGTGGCTTCTTTGCTGCCCTTCTTGACACCAGGCCATCCTCCAAAAGTCTTCACCTCACTGTGCGTGCAGATGCACTCACACCTGCCTGCTGCCATTCCTGAGCAAGCTCTGTACTGGTGGTGCCCCGATCCCGCAGCTGAATCAACTTTAGGAGACGGTCCTGGCGCTTGCTGGACTTTCGTGGTTGCCCTGAAGCCTTCTTCACAACAATTGATTCGCTCTCCTTGAAGTTCTTGATGATCCAATAAATGGTTGATTTAGGTGCAATCTTACTGGCAGCAATATCCTTGCCTGTGAAGCCCTTTTTGTGCAAAGCAATGACGACGGCACGTGTTTCCTTGCAGGTAACCATGATTAACAGAGGAAGAACAATGATTCCAAGCACCACCCTCCTTTTGAAGCTTCCAGTCTGTTATTCGAACTCAATCAGCATGACAGTGTGATCTCCAGCCTTGTCCTCGTCAACACTCACACCTGTGTTAACGAGATAATCACTGACATTATGACAGCTGGTCCTTTTGTGGCAGGGCTGAAATGCAGTGGAAATGTTTTTGGGGGATTCAATTCATTTGCATGGCAAAGAGGGACTTTGCAATTAATTGCAAGTCATCTGATCACTCTTCATAACATTCTGGAGTATATGCAAATTGCCATCATACAAACTGAGGCAGCAGACTTTGTGAAAATTAATATTTATTTATTTCATTCTCAAAACTTTTGGCCACAACTGTACATTGTAGAATAATAGTGAGACATCTAAACTATGAAATAACACAAAGGGTTAAACAAATCAAAATATATTTATAATTTAAATATAATCATATTGTTTATCACTTTTTTGGTTACTACATGATTCCATATGTGTTATTTCACAGTTGTGATGTCTTCACTGTTATTCTACAATGTAGAAAATAGTTCAAATAAAGCAAAACCCTGGAATGAGTAGGTGTGTGTCCAACCTTTTGACTGGTACTGTACCTCACATCATGCTTTAAAACACTGACTGAGTGATATTTGAAAAAGCCTTCAGACTACTGGTTTGAATTGAAGTGAAACTATCACAATATTCCTTTGTTTACACTGCCTACACACATACTTTGTATTCTGAAAAGTGGAAGCTGCCATACTAACACTGTTAACTATTACATCACCTCTCAACTATAGCCTGGGTACCAGCCTGTTTAGCTAATCCACTCCCTGCACTCCATGTCATATGCCAAAGAGACTGGCCTTCCTGGAGAACAGAGGATTTGATCCTGATTCGATCACCCTCACAGCTATCCTCCAATCACAATGATTATGTAAATATTGGAACTCTTTTTTTTCCTCAACAGAACACTGTTGGTATCCCGATGCTAAGCAATCATTTCTTGTTTGTCCAGTCAAAATCAGTCTGTTAAAAGTTGCTAGCTTATTTATAAATTCTCAAAATAAATACATATTGCAATTTCAACCACAAAAACATTTTAGTTTTAAAGTCTCAAACAACTTGCCGAGCTAAAAGTCGATTTTTTAATTTGTGATGAATTGTAATTCTATTTTCAAGGCTTTTCATGTTGTTCTGGAAAATATTAACATACTTAACATACTGCTTGACTAGTTGGGCCCAAGCTTGCTGTACAACATTAAAACCTATTCAGTCTGTCTACAAACAGGCTCTCAAAGTGCTTGATAGGAAGCCCAATAGCCATCATCATTGTCACATCCTTAGAAAAGCATGAGCTCTTGAGTTGGGAAAATCTTGTGCAATACACCGACGCATGTCTTGTATTCAAGATCCTTAATGGCCTGGCTCCCCCTCCACTCAATATTTTTGTTAAACAGAAAACCCAGACATATGGCAGCAGATCCACAAGGTCTGCCATGAGAGGTGACTGTATAGTTCTCCTAAGGAAAAGCACCTTTAGTAAATCTGCATTCTTTGTGAGAGCTTCCCATGTCTGGAATACACTGCCATCAGACACACATAACTGCACCACATATCACACTTTCACAAAATGCTTGAAGACATGGCTAAAGGTCAATCAGATTTGTGAACATGGTCCCTAGCTGTGTGTTGCCGCTTTCCATGTTGTCTGTTGTCTGTAGCTTGTGAGGTGTGGAAACACTTTGTTGCTTTTATGAATTTTGTCTTGCTGCTTTTTGTTCTATGTTGCTCTGTCTGTATGCTACGTCTTGCTTGTCCTATGTTGCTCTGTCTGTATGCTATGTCTTGCTTGTCCTATGTTGCTATGTCTTGCTTGTTCTATGTTACTATTGTCTATATTGTAATTGTTTTTAATAACCTGCCCAGGGACTGCAGTTGAAAATTAGCCGGCTGGCTAAAACCGGCACTTTTACTGAAACGTTGATTAATGTGCACTGTCCCTGTAAAAATAAAAAATAAACTCAAACTCAATTCATGTTATTTCCAACAACCAATCAGCAACTGCGCCGTAAATCCAACACATATTGAATGATGAGATTGCTGAATGACCAGTCTCTTTGGCAAGGAGTGGCAGGTTAGCCAAAGAGACTGTTACTCAGACTACCTCAAATACTCTACTCCGACAAATAATACAAGTCCATCCTGAATCAATCAATCTTTATTATTATCCTAAAGGGTTTAACACAATAATAGCTCCATATCAGAGACGTGAGCCTATTGACATCTCCATTAAGTTAGAACAATCATCTTAACTGAGGTGACGTGAATATGACAGCTCTTCCATTCATAATGATAATTGTTCAGCACTGACAGAGACAGAGAGACACAGAGAGAGTGAGACAGAGAGAGAGACAGAGAGAGAGACAGAGAGAGAGACAGAGAGAGAGAGACAGAGACAGAGAGAGAGAGACAGAGAGAGAGACAGAGAGAGAGAGAGAGACAGAGAGAGAGAGACAGAGAGAGAGACAGAGAGAGAGAGAGAGAGAGAGAGACAGAGAGAGAGAGAGAGAGAGAGACAGAGAGAGAGAGAGACAGAGAGAGAGACAGAGAGAGAGCCTGAAATAACATAGAAATAGCTACAATTTGAAAACCGGACATGGCTATGAAATCCACAATCTTTCAAATCTTTCACAGTCCTGCCAATATGGTGGAACAATGGTAACTACATGGTAACATGTAGATAACAGAGAAAGGCATATAATTCAAGACATATACATGAATGGCGTTATATAATGTGTCAATATATTTTGAACATTCTAAAATGGTACACCCAATATGGCAGCCATTGAACCCACCACAGAACATTGCATTGAACCGGAAATACCCATTCTAATTTATTGTAATTCTATGTGCAGTCCACCTCCCCTCTCCTAGCTGTCTCTGCATGAAGAAAGGTTAAACATCAGGTTAAACACCTTAGCTGAACCTATGGGACTGATGACAGAGCACTTAGTAATGTTAATAAAACAGTCAGGGCCCAGGGGCAGGGCCCAGGGGCCGGGGCAGCACAGTGTAGTATTGTACTGGAGAGTTAAGGGATGTTGATATAGTGTATATAGTGGCTCTGTGTGACCACACTGGGGACATAGTGCTGCTGCTGGCACACAGCCCAATCCAGCTCTCTCTATTTCTGTCTGTCTTTCTCTCCATCTTTCTTTCTTTCTCTGTCTGTCTCCAGAAAGGAAAAGACATTACACATTACACATTCTCTCTTGTTTCTCTATCCCCCCTCCGCCTCTCTCCACAAGTCACAGTACATTGGTTTGAATGTCCATACAACTAATTATAATCCTATAGTCCTATATGACCATCACTCACACATACAAAGATATGTTCATTACATTAAGCTGTCTCCAGCCTCTGAGTGACCATGACTATGAATGGAACAGAGAATTATAGTTAACTCATTCATAGATTTGATTCTAGAATTAGAATCAATTCATTGTGTATCACTGAAGACACCAAAAAGGTCATTCATGCAGCATTTACCATGTATGTAGTCTCGGCTAACATTGCCTTAAAATATATACCACAGAGAGAGAGAGAGAGAGAGGGAGAGGGAGAGAGGGAGAGGGAGAGGCAGAGACAGAGACAGAGACAGAGAGAGAGAGAAAGACAGAGACAGAGACAGAGGGAGAGACAGAGACAGAGACAGAGACAGAGAGAGAGAATAAAGCCCCTTGAAATTAAATTAAATTGAAAGAGAGTGTGTGAGAGAGAGAGAGAGAGAGAGAGAGAGAGAGAGAGAGAGAGAGAGAGAGAGAGAGAGAGAGAGAGAGAATTAACAAAAAAACTGAGCAAACTAGAATGCTATTTGGCCCTAAACAGAGAGTACACAGTGGCAGAATACCTGTACACTGTGACTGGCCCAAACTTAAGGAAAGCTTTGACTATGTACAGACTCAGTGAGCATAGCCTTGCAATTGAGAAAGGCCGCCGTAGACAGACCTGGCTCACAAGAGAAGACAGGCTATGTGCTCACTACCCACAAAATGAGGTGGAAACTGAGCTGCACTTCCTAACCTCGTGTCCAACGTATGACCATATTAGAGATACATATTTTTCTCAGATTACACAGATCCATAAGGAATTCGAAAACAAACCCAATTTTGATAAACTCCCATATCTACTGGGTGATTTGAGAGACAGAGAGAGAGAGACAGAGAGAGAGAGAGAGAGAGAGAGAGAGAGAGAGAGACAGAGAGAGAGAGAGACAGAGAGACAGAGACGGAACACGAGTTGACAGCAGAGACACTTATGACACTCATCTCCAAAATGGAAACTGTTGCAAAAGGGGTGTATCCAATGAAAGTGTGTTTACTGTCCTCTCACTGAGTTTAATGTGGTTCCACGACAAGGCAGGCCTGTGCCTGAGCTAGCCCATAAACGAGGCCTGTGCCTGAGCTAGCCCATAAACGAGGCCTGTGAATGGGCCACTGTGCCGGCTCGGGGTCTTTGACTGCGGAGGAAAGAAGGGACGTTTGGGGGGGGGTCAAATTCACAAAGCCTCTCAGAGATTAAGTGCTGATCTAGGATCAAGTCCCTCTTGTCCATGTTGTCTTATTCATTGTGATGTAAAATGATAAACTGATCTTATATCAGTACTCCACCTCTGAGACTTTTTATAAAAAAGCAGGAGCTGGACACTTCCCCTAAACCCTAGATAGATACAAATCAGTCATCAAGGCAAAGGGTAGCTATTTATAAAATATTTTTTGATTTATTTAACACTTTTGGGGGTTTACTACATGATTCCATATGTGTTGTTTCATACTTTTGATGTCTTCACTATTATTCTACAATGTAGAATGTAGTCAAAAATAAAGAAAAACCTTTTCAGGTGTTGTAAAACTTTTGACCGGTAGTGTATGTTGTTTCTGTGACGGACTAGTACGGGTTTATCACATCTTTCCAACAGCTGCAGGGATGCTATTCCCCTTCTACTATAAGGGTCTATACTGTTGGAGGAAGGCCTGAAAAACTGCCAAAGACTCCAGACACACAAGCTATAGACTGTTCACCTTGCTACCGTCCGACAAACGATATCGGATGCATCGGCTCAAGAACCAACAGGCTCCGAGACAGCTTCCACCGCCAAGCCAGAAGACTGCTAAAGAGCCAGAGTGCTAAATATTAAATCAATGCTACCCGAATTCTCTGCACTATGTCTATCTTGCACTCACCGTACACACACTCACTAGACTATGTACAGGGCATTCGGGAAGTATTCAGACCCCTTGACTTTTTCCACATTTTGTTACGTTACAGCCTTATTCTACACACAAAACCCCAAAGTGACAAAGCAAAACATGTTTTTTAGAAGTGTTTGCAAATGTATAAAAAGTATTCAGAGCCTTTACTCAGTACTTTGTTGAAGCACCTTTGGCAGCGATGACAGCCTCAAGTCTTCTTGGGCATGAAACTACAAGCTTGGCACACCTGTATTTGGGGAGTTTCTCCCATTCTTCTCTGCAGATCCTCTCAAGCTCTGGCAGGTTGGATGGGGAGCGTTGCTGCACAGTTATTTTCAGGTCCCTCCAGAGATGTTCGATCGGTTTCAAGTCCAGGCTCTGGCTGGGCCACTCAAGGACATTCAGAGACTTGTCCAAAGCGTCAAATCGTTGCAGCTTTGAAGTTTACAAGCAAAATGTTATTCAATTCAAAACGTTGGCTAGATACAGCATTTCACCTCTGTATGGCGGGAATGTCTGACTGAAAACATTTATGAGGCTGCTTGAGCCACAGCTTAATGCAGCTACGTTAAATGCAATTATATCATAGTTTTTTCGTCAGACAGCATGGTATGGAGAGTCCTCGAGACCAAGTGGATAAAGTAATCCTTCTGGATAAAGTAATCCTTCTCCCCCTCCCCCCTTAAAAGACCTAGATGCACTATTGTAAAGTGGCTGTTCCACTGGATGTCATAAGGTGAAAGCACCAATTTGTAAGTCGCTCTGGATAAGAGCGTCTGCTAAATGACTTAAATGTAAATGTAAAGTGAAGAACCTTGTAGTGTGAACCTCCATCTATGCCACATTGTTTGGGGCGACAGGTAGCCTAGTGGTTAGAGCATTGGACTAGTTCAAATCCCCGAGCTGACAAGGTAAAAATATTTTGTTCTGCCCCCCTGAACAAGGCAGTTAACCCACTGTTCCCACTGTTCCTAGGCCAGTTAACCCACTGTACCCACTGTACCCACTGTTCCTAGGCCAGTTAACCCACTTTACCCACTGTTCCTAGACCAGTTAACCCACTGTTCCTAGACCAGTCAACCCACTGTTCCTAGACCAGTCAACCCACTGTTCCTAGACCAGTCAACCCACTGTTCCTAGACCAGTCAACTCTTGAGCTTAGGGCTGAATTACTGTCCCCTTTGGAGGAAGTGCGTGCCCATAGTAAACTGAAAATATTTTTTACTAAAATTGCTAATATATGCATATAATAATTATTATTGAATAGAAAACACTCTAAAGTTTCTAAAACCGTTTAAATTATGTCTGTATGTAAAGCAGAACTCTCAGGGCAGCCTTTCTCCCAAACTCTCTCTTGTCAAGAGAAAAGTTGGGTCAACTTTGACGTCATCGCCCCCACCCTTCCCAGGCAGCTACCGATCTGGGAACAGTCTCTATCTCTTCAGCGTGATGCCTGCTTTCAAATGGCGCATTCATTGCGAGAATCGCTCGCGCCCTCGTCTTTTGGCGGGCAAAAATGCTGGGGTCACTCCCAAATACATGCACTCTATTGCGCGCGGCCGATTTGGGGAACGTTCTTTTCCAAGATACACCTATTGAAGCCGGTTTGTCTGTTCGCGCTGATCATTGTTTTACATGTTAAAAACATCATAAAGTTCGATTCTGCACATAGTTTGACCAGTTTAGTCGACATATAATATGTAAATTTAAGTTTTGATGCGCAAGAGTGCGGGACCAGAAGTAATTTTGGGTGCATTTCAGCTGAAGCTGTTAGCATATGCTAATACAGAGACACACAACGTGAAACCAAACGATGTATTGGGTAAGTATGACTCCTACGTCTTCTGATCGAAGAACATCAAAGGTAAGGGAATATTTATGTGGTTATTTTGGGTTTCTGTGGACTCCAAACGTAGAGGAGACATACTGCTAATATCTGAGCGCCGTCTCATTGTATAGCCCAGTGAACGATTTCTGTAACGTTAAAAATAAATGTAATACAGCTGTTGCATTAAGAAGAAGTGTATCTTTGTAACTATATGTAGAACATGTATATTTAGTCATGTTTATTGCTTGTTATCTGACGTTATCTGTCGGAGCTATCATCATTTCTCCTGACATTTGAGTAGCATTTTTTGAAATGTCGTCATTGTCAACAGAGATTTATGGATATAAATGGCATATTATTGAAAAAAAATTAAACGTACTGTGTAACATGTCATATTACTGTCATCTGATGAAGATTTTCAAAAGTTTAGTGAATTATTTATTTTTTAATCCTACTTTTAAATTTTATATTTTCTGGGACAAAATGGCCGCCGCTTGTCTTTTGTTTCGGTGGTGATCTAATATAAATATGTGCTATGTTTTCGCCGTAAAACATTTTAGAAATCTGACTTGCTGGGAAGATGAACAAGGTGTTTATCTTTCATTTGAGCTATTGGACTTGTTAATGTGTGGAGGTTAAATATTTCTAAGAATATTTTTTTGCATTTTGCGTTATGGTAATGAGCTTGAGCCGTAGTCACGATCCCGGATCCGGGATGGGTAGCATCAAGAGGTTTTAACCCACTGTTCCTAGGCCAGTTAACCCACTGTTCCTAGGCCAGTTAACCCACTGTTCCTAGACCAGTTAACCCACTGTTCCTAGACCAGTCAACCCACTGTTCCTAGACCAGTCAACCCACTGTTCCTAGACCAGTCAACCCACTGTTCCTAGACCAGTCAACCCACTGTTCCTAGACCAGTCAACCCACTGTTCCTAGACCAGTCAACCCACTGTTCCTAGACCAGTCAACCCACTGTTCCTAGACCAGTCAACCCACTGTTCCTAGACCAGTCAACCCACTGTTCCTAGGCCAGTTAACCCACTGTTCCTAGACCAGTTAACCCACTGTTCCTAGACCAGTTAACCCACTGTTCCTAGACCAGTTAACCCACAGTTCCTCGGCCATCTTTGAAAATAAGAATTTGTTCTTAACTGACTTGCCGAGGTAAATCATTGTTTAGTGTGCGCACCACTACATTGGCAAGAAAGCTGAAGATGAAGATGAGATCACTAGATAGAGAGAACGTTGAAGATGAGATCACTAGATAGAGAGAGAGTTGTTTAATGTGAGAAGCTCAGCTAAACTTGTGTAGTGTACACACACTTTTACACATCATATGCTGCTGCTACTCTTTATTTTACGCTTATTATAATCTATCCTGATGCCTAGTCACTTTACCTTCAAGTACATATCTACCTCAAATACCTTATTATTATCTATCCTGATGCCTAGTCACTTTACCTTCATGTACATATCTACCTCAAATACCTCATTATTATCTATCCTGATGCCTAGTCACTTTACCCTGCCTTAATGTACATATCTACCTCAAATACCTTATTATTATCTATCCTGATGCCTAGTCACTTTACCTTCAAGTACATATCTACCTCAAATACCTTATTATTATCTATCCTGATGCCTAGTCACTTTACCTTCAAGTACATATCTACCTCAAATACCTTATTATTATCTATCCTGATGCCTAGTCACTTTACCTTCAAGTACATATCTACCTCAAATACCTCATTATTATCTATCCTGATGCCTAGTCACTTTACCTTCAAGTACATATCTACCTCAAATACCTCATTATTATCTATCCTGATGCCTAGTCACTTTACCTTCATGTACATATCTACCTCAAATACCTTATTATAATCTATCCTGATGCCTAGTCACTTTACCTTCATGTACATATCTACCTCAAATACCTCATTATTATCTATCCTGATGCCTAGTCACTTTACCTTCAAGTACATATCTACCTCAAATACCTTATTATAATCTATCCTGATGCCTAGTCACTTTACCTTCATGTACATATCTACCTCAAATACCTTATTATTATCTATCCTGATGCCTAGTCACTTTACCTTCAAGTACATATCTACCTCAAATACCTCATTATTATCTATCCTGATGCCTAGTCACTTTACCTTCAAGTACATATCTACCTCAAATACCTCATTATTATCTATCCTGATGCCTAGTCACTTTACCTTCAAGTACATATCTACCTCAAATACCTTATTATTATCTATCCTGATGCCTAGTCACTTTACCTTCAAGTACATATCTACCTCAAATACCTCATTATTATCTATCCTGATGCCTAGTCACTTTACCTTCAAGTACATATCTACCTCAAATACCTTATTATTATCTATCCTGATGCCTAGTCACTTTACCTTCAAGTACATATCTACCTCAAATACCTTATTATTATCTATCCTGATGCCTAGTCACTTTACCCTGCCTTCGTGTACATATCTACCTCAAATACCTCATTATTATCTATCCTGATGCCTAGTCACTTTACCTTCAAGTACATATCTACCTCAAATACCTCATTATTATCTATCCTGATGCCTAGTCACTTTACCTTCATGTACATATCTACCTCAAATACCTCATTATTATCTATCCTGATGCCTAGTCACTTTACCTTCAAGTACATATCTACCTCAAATACCTCATTATTATCTATCCTGATGCCTAGTCACTTTACCTTCAAGTACATATCTACCTCAAATACCTCATTATTATCTATCCTGATGCCTAGTCACTTTACCTTCAAGTACATATCTACCTCAAATACCTCATTATTATCTATCCTGATGCCTAGTCACTTTACCTTCATGTACATATCTACCTCAAATACCTCATTATTATCTATCCTGATGCCTAGTCACTTTACCTTCATGTACATATCTACCTCAAATACCTCATTATTATCTATCCTGATGCCTAGTCACTTTACCCTGCCTTCGTGTACATATCTACCTCAAATACCTTATTATAATCTATCCTGATGCCTAGTCACTTTACCTTCATGTACATATCTACCTCAAATACCTCATGCCTTAATGTACATATCTACCTCAAATACCTTATTATTATCTATCCTGATGCCTAGTCACTTTACCCTGCCTTCACACCCCGGTCCATGTGAACAGAGAGATACATCCACAGTCACCTTTCTGATAAACACCCTGGTCCATGTGAACAGAGAGATGCATCCACAGTCACCTCTCTGATAAACACCCCGGTCCATGTGAACAGAGAGATGCATCCACAGTCACCTCTCTGATAAACACCCCGGTCCATGTGAACAGAGAGATGCATCCACAGTCACCTCTCTGATAAACACCCCGGTCCATGTGAACAGAGAGATACATCCACAGTCACCTCTCTGATAAACACCCCGGTCCATGTGAACAGAGAGATGCATCCACAGTCACCTCTCTGATAAACACCCCGGTCCATGTGAACAGAGAGATGCATCCACAGTCACCTCTCTGATAAACACCCCGGTCCATGTGAACAGAGAGATGCATCCACAGTCACCTCTCTGATAAACACCCCGGTCCATGTGAACAGAGAGATACATCCACAGTCACCTCTCTGATAAACACCCCGGTCCATGTTGTTCCCTTTACTACAAATACTCAGACATTTCTATACATTAAAAGGTTTCAGAGTTAATACTATAGATATATGTACTTGGGGGGGGGCATTTTGGAGGTGGATTTAATGATCTGCCTCTAGCTCTTTCCACTACAATAACTCACCCCTGTTTTACATACAGTATGACATTACCACATTAGCATAGTCTATGGCCATCTCCTACAATCAATCCTGGCTCGTTAGCGCTGTCGCTAGGCTAATCAGTGCAGCTGTCCCAAATGCCACCCTATTTCCTATATAGTGCACTACTTTTGACCAGGACCCATAGGGATCTAATAAAAAAAAAAGTAGTGAACTAGGGAATATGGTGCTATTTGGGATACACAGATTATTTCCTCTGGCTAAGGAAGTTAGCACCAGGAAGAACATGTACAATATAATCAGAATGAGCCGGTTAAATATTCATGTCCTTCTAATATCCTTAAACACCATCCAACCCTTTAGAAGCCCCTGGTAATCACTAGACTAGATGGTCATTCTGGTAAAAGAACGAGGTTTGGTGGTGATGTCAGACCTGATGAGCTAGCTGGCCATTATTAGCTTTTTGTCACCAGTGGGAACAGCTAATGATTACGTTTCCACTAATAGCTCTTTTCTTTTGTTTATCTTAATCAGCGTCAGGTCAAAATCGGAATTAAGCATTCGCCAATTAAAACATCTGGTTTTCTGAGCAATCAGTCTAATTATTAGGACATGTAAAGAACTTAATTGGCGTTCCAGCTGTGTTTCTGATCTGAACACTTGCTAGCACCATCCGCGGCGAGCCTCCGTCTTTAGCGAGTGAAGTGTGTTCAGAAGAACTGAAATAGATGCATCTTAGATGTCGTTTTTTTTGGACTAGTAACCGAAAGGTGGCAAGTTCAAATCTGTCGATCTGCCCCTAAACAGGCAGTTAACCCACTGTTCCTAGACCAGTTAACCCACTGTTCCTAGACCAGTTAACCCACTGTTCCTAGACCAGTTAACCCACTGTTCCTAGACCAGTTAACCCACTGTTCCTAGACCAGTTAACCCACTGTTCCTAGACCAGTTAACCCACTGTTCCTAGACCAGTTAACCCACTGTTCCTAGACCAGTTAACCCACTGTTCCTAGACCAGTTAACCCACTGTTCCTAGACCAGTTAACCCACTGTTCCTAGACCAGTTAACCCACTGTTCCTAGACCAGTTAACCCACTGTTCCTAGACCAGTTAACCCACTGTTCCTAGACCAGTTAACCCACTGTTCCTAGACCAGTTAACCCACTGTTCCTAGACCAGTTAACCCACTGTTCCTAGACCAGTTAACCCACTGTTCCTAGACCCACTGTTCCTAGACCAGTTAACCCACTGTTCCTAGACCAGTTAACCCACTGTTCCTAGACCAGTTAACCCACTGTTCCTAGACCAGTTAACCCACTGTTCCTAGACCCAGTTAACCCACTGTTCCTAGACCAGTTAACCCACTGTTCCTAGACCAGTTAACCCACTGTTCCTAGACCAGTTAACCCACTGTTCCTAGACCAGTTAACCCACTGTTCCTAGACCAGTTAACCACTGTTCCTAGACCAGTTAACCCACTGTTTAGACCCTAGACCAGTTAACCCACTGTTCCTAGACCAGTTAACCCACTGTTCCTAGACCAGTTAACCCACTGTTCCTAGACCAGTTAAACTGTTCCTAGACCAGTTAACCCACTGTTCCTAGACCAGTTAACCCACTGTTCCTAGACCAGTTAACCCACTGTTCCTAGACCAGTTAACCCACTGTTCCTAGACCAGTTAACCCACTGTTCCTAGACCAGTTAACCCACTGTTCCTAGACCAGTTAACCCACTGTTCCTAGACCAGTTAACCCACTGTTCCTAGACCAGTTAACCCACTGTTCCTAGACCAGTTAACCCACTGTTCCTAGACCAGTTAACCCACTGTTCCTAGTTAACCAGTTAACCCACTGTTCCTAGACCAGTTAACCCACTGTTCCTAGACCAGTTAACCCACTGTTCCTAGACCAGTTAACCCACTGTTCCTAGACCAGTTAACCCACTGTTCCTAGACCAGTTAACCCACTGTTCCTAGACCAGTTAACCCACTGTTCCTAGACCAGTTAACCCACTGTTCCTAGACCAGTTAACCCACTGTTCCTAGACCAGTTAACCCACTGTTCCTAGACCAGTTAACCCACTGTTCCTAGACCAGTTAACCCACTGTTCCTAGACCAGTTAACCCACTGTTCCTAGACCAGTTAACCCACTGTTCCTAGACCAGTTAACCCACTGTTCCTAGACCAGTTAACCCACTGTTCCTAGACCAGTTAACCCACTGTTCCTAGACCAGTTAACCCACTGTTCCTAGACCAGTTAACCCACTGTTCCTAGACCAGTTAACCCACTGTTCCTAGACCAGTTAACCCACTGTTCCTAGACCAGTTAACCCACTGTTCCTAGACCAGTTAACCCACTGTTCCTAGACCAGTTAACCCACTGTTCCTAGACCAGTTAACCCACTGTTCCTAGACCAGTTAACCCACTGTTCCTAGACCAGTTAACCCACTGTTCCTAGACCAGTTAACCCACTGTTCCTAGACCAGTTAACCCACTGTTCCTAGACCAGTTAACCCACTGTTCCTAGACCAGTTAACCCACTGTTAACCAGTTAACCCACTGTTCCTAGACCAGTTAACCCACTGTTCCTAGACCAGTTAACCCACTGTTCCTAGACCAGTTAACCCACTGTTCCTAGACCAGTTAACCCACCTAGACCAGTTAACCCACTGTTCCTAGACCAGTTAACCCACTGTTCCTAGACCAGTTCCTAGACCAGTTAACCCACTGTTCCTAGACCAGTTAACCCCTAGACCAGTTAACCCACTGTTCCTAGACCAGTTAACCCACTGTTCCTAGACCAGTTAAACCCACTGTTCCTAGACCAGTTAACCCACTGTTCCTAGACCAGTTAACCCACTGTTCCTAGACCAGTTAACCCACTGTTCCTAGACCAGTTAACCCACTGTTCCTAGACCAGTTAACCCACTGTTCCTAGACCAGTTAACCCACTGTTCCTAGACCAGTTAACCCACTGTTCCTAGACCAGTTAACCCACTGTTCCTAGACCAGTTAACCCACTGTTCCTAGACCAGTTAACCCACTGTTCCTAGACCAGTTAACCCACTGTTCCTAGACCAGTTAACCCACTGTTCCTAGACCAGTTAACCCACTGTTCCTAGAGTTAACCCACTGTTCCTAGACCAGTTAACCCACTGTTCCTAGACCAGTTAACCCACTGTTCCTAGACCAGTTAACCCAGTTAACCCACTGTTCCTAGACCAGTTAACCCACTGTTCCTAGAGTTAACCCAGTTAACCCACTGTTCCTAGACCAGTTAACCCACTGTTCCTAGACCAGTTAACCCACTGTTCCTAGACCAGTTAACCCACTGTTCCTAGACCAGTTAACCCACTGTTCCTAGACCAGTTAACCCACTGTTCCTAGACCAGTTAACCCACTGTTCCTAGACCAGTTAACCCACTGTTCCTAGACCAGTTAACCCACTGTTCCTAGACCAGTTAACCCACTGTTCCTAGACCAGTTTAACCCACTGTTCCTAGACCAGTTACTGTTCCTAGACCAGTTAACCCACTGTTCCTAGACCAGTTAACCCACTGTTCCTAGACCAGTTAACCCACTGTTCCTAGACCAGTTAACCCACTGTTCCTAGACCAGTTAACCCACTGTTCCTAGACCAGTTAACCCACTGTTCCTAGACCAGTTAACCCACTGTTCCTAGACCAGTTAACCCACTGTTCCTAGACCAGTTAACCCACTGTTCCTAGACCAGTTAACACACTGTTCCTAGACCAGTCAACCCACTGTTCCTAGACCAGTCAACCCACTGTTCCTAGCTAGACCAGTTAACCCACTGTTCCTAGACCAGTTAACCCACTGTTCCTAGACCAGTTAACCCACTGTTCCTAGACCAGTTAACCCACTGTTCCTAGACCAGTTAACCCACTGTTCCTAAGGCCAGTTAACCCACTGTTCCTAGACCAGTTAACCCACTGTTCCTAGGACCAGTTAACCCACTGTTCTAGACCAGTTAACCCACTGTTCCTAGACCAGTTAACCCACTGTTCCTAGACCAGTTAACCCACTGTTCCTAGACCAGTTAACCCACTGTTCCTAGACCAGTTAACCCACTGTTCCTAGACCAGTTAACCCACTGTTCCTAGACCAGTTAACCCACTGTTCCTAGACCAGTTAACCCACTGTTCCTAGACCAGTTAACCCACTGTTCCTAGACCAGTTAACCCACTGTTCCTAGACCAGTTAACCCACTGTTCCTAGACCAGTTAACCCACTGTTCCTAGACCAGTTAACCCACTGTTCCTAGACCAGTTAACCCACTGTTCCTAGACCAGTTAACCCACTGTTCCTAGGCCGTCATTGAAAATAAGAATTTGTTCTTAACTGACTTGCCTAGGTAAATAAATACAAATAATCACATTATTGATTGTGTGCATGTAAACGCACTCAATCATTTAAAAAACACTCCTCTTAATAACATCTTGCCCATGGAACAGACACACATGCACCTATCTTCCAATACCTTGGTCTAATCACCTAATAATGAACCATTGTTCCGTTCCCTTGAGGCTGACTGTTCCATTCCCTTGCAGATCTGAAGCGATGACATCATCACTGTGATTAATAATGGAACAAGTCACGATGAGGTATTCTCCGCTAATATATTAGATTAGTTAGAAGAGAGAACTACGTGATAATATTGCAGTAGGACAGATTAATGAGAGCTGGAGAAGAGGAGAGAGAGAGAGAATGAGAGAGAGAGAGAGAGAAAGAGAGAGAATGAGAGAGAGAGAGAGAATGAGAGAGAGAGAGAGAGAGAGAGAGAATGAGAGAGAGAGAGAGAGAATGAGAGAGAGAGAGAGAGAGAGAGAGAGAGAGAGAGAGAATGAGAGAGAGAGAGAGAGAGAGAGAGAGAGAGAATGAGAGAGAGAGAGAGAGACAGAGAGAGAGAGACAGAGAGAGACAGAGAGAGAGAGAGAACGAGAGAGAGAGAGAACGAGAGAGAGAGAGAGAGAGAGAGAGAGAGAGCAAGTGGAGGAGGAATCTATGATAGTTAAGTGATAAAGCCAGAGAATGTATGATTCATGATTTCGACTGGCTGAGGAAAAACTGCCCATCTGTCTCGTCCTGACTCCCAACACGCTCATTACTATGGGACAGCTGGCGATCCAATTTTGAATATTGAAACCATGTTAAGGGGTGCTGTTAGGCCCGATACGAAGTCGAGTGCTGGAAAACCGTGCCTCTTTTCAGGGAATTATCACTTTTGTACGTGTTACCAACATATTCAAATAATGATTGAAATATTTTAATTAAAAACTTTATTTTGATTCATTTATTCATGCTATTTCATCCTTCTACAAGATATAGTCCCGACACAAATATAGGGTTGCTACCAAAGCCGGCTGGTCGTTCGTTCTATTGGTTCGGTTGCCAGAGACACAACCCAGTCGTTAAGTCTTTTTGTTCTGTATTTATGGACGTGAGCAACCCAGTCGTTCGTTCTAAATGTTCCATTGCCATACTGGCTGTCAATGTTCTTATCCATTGCTAGCTAGCCAGCTATGGCTAAATTACAGTCACGTCAAAAAGAATAACAGTAGTTGCATTAGCATTTGTTTAAGCTGTTTTCTAGTGACATTTATTTGGATATATCCATAACAATGAGCTAATGAGGTGTGATTTCGCCTGTCATAGAAAATGTGCTCTCTTGTCAGGACACTGTTGTTCAGAGGAGCTAGTCAACAACACTGCTAACACAATCACTTCAAACTGAAGCTGGAAACTAGCTGCACTTTGTTTTTTCAATTGACATTTCTGTGTATGTATCCACAAAGAAAATTACCAGCTGATTCATGATTTTGACTGGCTGAGAAAAACTGCCTGTCGGGCTCGTCCTGACTCCCAACACATTCATTACTATGGGACAGCTGGCGATCGAATTTAAATATTGAAACAATGTTGCAAATATTGGAGAGACAGACAGCAAGTTAATACAAATCTCTGCTGTTGAAAACTAAATGTCTAAAAGAAATGTGAGATAATGTCTAGATGCTTTTTATAGTGGAGATCAAGTTTATAAATTGCCTGGCTGGGCTGATGAGACAGTGGATTGTGCAGTCAGATGGAACAGAGCAAATAGGCATTTTAATGTCATAGATTTAGCCGGTGGTACCAAGTGGAATAGACACCGGCCGGAATGCGGTTTTAACCAATCAGCATTCAGGATTAGGCCAACCCTTTGTATAAAATATGAAACAACACTGAGGTTCGGGGTCCAGATTCACAAAACACTTGTTATGCAAAAACTCAAGGTGAAACATAAGAAATTGCGGAAGTCAATTTCCAGTAACCTTTTTGAGGAATAGCAACTTTCTTTATAAGTCTATAGTTAGATAAGAGCTGTGTTTGAATACCCATACTAACATACTATATACTACATACTGAGTATATACTACATACTATATACAATTAGTTCATTTTAGTACTGTAAACGAACAGTATCCTTTCATCCTTTCAGTTGAGCGTACTAGCGCTTCGCCTGTCTACCGGAAGTTGATGCTGTTGCTATGCAACCTCTTGCTAGCTTGTTAGCATAACAAATTAACTAGCTAGACTTCAGGCGTGTTTGTAAATGCAGAGCGTTTCACTCCCGGAGCGTTCAGAGTAGACACTGGACTTTCTGTCTGAGGAGTAAGGTTGATCCGAGTGTTCTGACCTCATAAAGACAGTCAAGCAACCAAGCTAACTGGCTAACTACTTCGAGACATGAATGAGAGAACACCTCACTCACATTTTACTCGCCCGTAGCAGAGCTGGTTTGGCAGTTTTCATGTTATCCAGAGTGTTGGTGATTGCAACTGTGCTGCTGACAACAATATAATTACGCTTTTTTTGATGAAGTTTACTGACACCGGCCACATTCAACAGGTGTTGAGCGTTAGTAAATTCATCAGTTATTCTGCACTCTGGAACAGTCAGACGGAGAGTGCTCTAAAATCGGAGTAGATATCCAGAGCGAATTTTACGAACACACCCGAACCACTATACCACTTAGCTAAGCTATGAATGACGTGGATAATCAAGTCAATAAACGTTGGGTAGTTAGATAGATAGCATAAAATAAATATACTGGCACGTTTGATGTATTAGTTGCCAACTATCGTTACAGTAGGTAACTAACATACCCAGTACATACTGCTGCTGTAATGATATGCTATGTGGTTCGTAAGGATAACATACCCAGTACATACTGCTGCTGTAATGATATGCTATGTGGTTCGTAAGGATAACATACCCAGTACATACTGCTGCTGTAATGATATGCTATGTGGTTCGTAAGGATAACATACCCAGTACATACTGCTGCTGTAATGATATGCTATGTGGTTCGTAAGGATAACATACCCAGTACATACTGCTACTGTAATGATATGCTATGTGGTTCGTAAGGATAACATACCCAGTACATACTGCTGCTGTAATGATATGCTATGTGGTTCGTAAGGATAACATACCCAGTACATACTGCTGCTGTAATGATATGCTATGTGGTTCGTAAGGATAACATACCCAGTACATACTGCTGCTGTAATGATATGCTATGTGGATCGTAAGGATAACATACACAGTACATACTGCTGCTGTAATGATATGCTATGTGGTTCGTAAGGATAACATACCCAGTACATACTGCTGCTGTAATGATATGCTATGTGGATCGTAAGGATAAAATACCCAGTACATACTGCTGCTGCAATGATATGCTATGTGGTTCGTAAGGATAACATACCCAGTACATACTGCTGCTGTAATGATATGCTATGTGGTTCGTAAGGATAACATACCCAGTACATACTGATGCTGTAATGATATGCTATGTGGTTCGTAAGGATAACATACCCAGTACATACTGCTGCTGTAATGATATGCTATGTGGTTCGTAGGGATAACATACCCAGTACATACTGCTGCTGTAATGATATGCTATGTGGTTCGTAAGGATAACATACCCAGTACATACTGCTGCTGTAATGATATGCTATGTGGTTCGTAAGGATAACATACCCAGTACATACTGCTGCTGTAATGATATGCTATGTGGTTCGTAAGGATAACATACCCAGTACATACTGCTGCTGTAATGATATGCTATGTGGTTCGTAAGGATAACATACCCAGTACATACTGCTGCTGTAATGATATGCTATGTGGTTCGTAAGGATAACATACCCAGTACATACTGCTGCTGTAATGATATGCTATGTGGTTCGTAAGGATAACATACCCAGTACTGCTGTAATGAAATGACTTAAATGTAATGTACAATGTGCTGTAATGATATGCTATGTGGTTCGTAAGGATAACATACCCAGTACATACTGCTGCTGTTATGATATGCTATGTGGTTCGTAAGGATAACATACCCAGTACATACTGCTGCTGCAATGATATGCTATGTGGTTCGTAAGGATAACATACCCAGTACATACTGCTGCTGTAATGATATGCTATGTGGTTCGTAAGGATAACATACCCAGTACATACTGCTGCTGTTATGATATGCTATGTGGTTCGTAAGGATAACATACCCAGTACATACTGCTGCTGTAATGATATGCTATGTGGTTCGTAAGGATAACATACCCAGTACATACTGCTGCTGTAATGATATGCTATGTGGTTCGTAAGGATAACATACCCAGTACATACTGATGCTGTAATGATATGCTATGTGGTTCGTAAGGATAACATACCCAGTACATACTGCTGCTGTAATGATATGCTATGTGGTTCGTAAGGATAACATACCCAGTACATACTGCTGCTGTAATGATATGCTATGTGGATCGTAAGGATAACATACACAGTACATACTGCTGCTGTAATGATATGCTATGTGGTTCGTAAGGATAACATACCCAGTACATACTGCTGCTGTAATGATATGCTATGTGGTTCGTAGGGATAACATACCCAGTACATACTGCTGCTGTAATGATATGCTATGTGGTTCGTAAGGATAACATACCCAGTACATACTGCTGCTGTAATGATATGCTATGTGGTTCGTAAGGATAACATACCCAGTACATACCGCTGCTGTAATGATATGCTATGTGGTTCGTAAGGATAACATACGCAGTACATACTGCTGCTGTAATGATATGCTATGTGGTTCGTAAGGATAACATAGACAGTACATACTGCTGCTGTAATGATATGCTATGTGGTTCGTAAGGATAACATACACAGTACATACTGCTGCTGTAATGATATGCTATGTGGTTCGTAAGGATAACATACCCAGTACATACTGCTGCTGTAATGATATGCTATGTGGTTCGTAAGGATAACATACCCAGTACATACTGCTGCTGTAATGATATGCTATGTGGTTCGTAAGGATAACATACCCAGTACATGGTGCTGCTGTAATGATATGCTATGTGGTTCGTAAGGATAACATACCCAGTACATACTGCTGCTGTAATGATATGCTATGTGGTTCGTACGGATAACATACCCAGTACATACTGCTGCTGTAATGATATGCTATGTGGTTCGTAGGGATAACATACCCAGTACATACTGCTGCTGTAATGATATGCTATGTGGTTCGTAGGGATAACATACCCAGTACATACTGCTGCTGTAATGATATGCTATGTGGTTCCTAAGGATAACATACCCAGTACATACTGCTGCTGTAATGATATATTATGTGGTTCGTAAGGATAACATACCCAGTACATACTGCTGCTGTAATGATATGCTATGTGGTTCGTAAGGATAACATACCCGTCTGCTAAATGACTTAAATGTAATGTAATGTAATGTAATGTAATGATATGCTATGTGGTTCGTAAGGATAACATACCCAGTACATACTGCTGCTGTTATGATATGCTATGTGGTTCGTAAGGATAACATACCCAGTACATACTGCTGCTGCAATGATATGCTATGTGGTTCGTAAGGATAACATACCCAGTACATACTGCTGCTGTAATGATATGCTATGTGGTTCGTAAGGATAACATACCCAGTACATACTGATGCTGTAATGATATGCTATGTGGTTCGTAAGGATAACATACCCAGTACATACTGCTGCTGTAATGATATGCTATGTGGTTCGTAAGGATAACATACCCAGTACATACTGATGCTGTAATGATATGCTATGTGGTTCGTAAGGATAACATACCCAGTACATACTGCTGCTGTAATGATATGCTATGTGGATCGTAAGGATAACATACACAGTACATACTGCTGCTGTAATGATATGCTATGTGGTTCGTAAGGATAACATACCCAGTACATACTGCTGCTGTAATGATATGCTATGTGGATCGTAAGGATAACATACACAGTACATACTGCTGCTGTAATGATATGCTATGTGGTTCGTAAGGATAACATACCCAGTACATACTGCTGCTGTAATGATATGCTATGTGGTTCGTAAGGATAACATACCCAGTACATACTGCTGCTGTAATGATATGCTATGTGGTTCGTAAGGATAACATACCCAGTACATACTGCTGCTGTAATGATATGCTATGTGGTTCGTAAGGATAACATACCCAGTACATACTGCTGCTGTAAAGATATGCTATGTGGTTCGTAAGGATAACGTAGATAAATTGTCAGTCAACATAACGTTTAATGTAACTTCTTTTGGACCTCCTGTGCATGACCTTCTGCCTGCCCCTGGACCCAGCTACCTGCCTCCTCCTGTGCATGACCTTCTGCCTGCCCCTGGACCCAGCTACCTGCCTCCTCCTGTCTATGACCTTATGCCTGCCCCTGGACCCAGCTACCTGCCTCCTCCTGTGCATGACCTTATGCCTGTCCCTGGACCCAGCTACCTGCCTCCTCCTGTGTATGACCTTCTGCCTGTCCCTGGACCCAGCTACCTGCCTCCTCCTGTGTATGACCTTCTGCCTGCCCCTGGACCCAGCTACCTGCCTCCTCCTGTGGTCCTTTCTACCTGCCTCCCCCTGCGCTTTGACCAGTTCTGTCTCCCATCATGTTCATTTACAGTATTTTGGAGAATTTAGTACGACATCTGGGAACTTTTGGCATACCAATTATATCCATACTATGACCAATAAGCATACTACCTAGTCGATTTATGTCACAAATGGTGTGTTTAGTGCAGTTAGTAAGAGTATTCGAACACAGCTAAGGGTTTATGAATCTGGACCCAGATTCACAAAACCATTTTTAAGAAGACATTTTTTCTCCTTCTGAAGAAAGTTAAAGTTGCTCTACCACAAAAAAAAGGTTCTTGGAAATGTTGTTGTGCTATTTCTTATGTTTCTCCTTGTGCAAAAAAAGTTAAGAATAATAATTTTATTCTTGAAAATAAAGTTATTGAAAATGTTCTTAATTCCAAAATAGCAACAAATTTTTTTTACCTTTATTTAATTAGGCAAGTCAAATTCAGCAAGAACAAATTCTTAATTTCAATGATGGTTGAGGAACAGTGGGTTAACTGCCAAGTCCAACACTCTAACCACTAGGCTACCTGCCAGACAAAAGCAAGGTCCCTAGCCTGTACACACTCAACAGATTAGCCCCTAACCACTGACCCCCTTTCCCCTCAAACAACTCTACTACAGACGACCTCTGTGTTACAAACAAGGAAGAGTAATGGCCCTGTACCGTGCTTCTCCATTCCTACTCTCCTAAATGGTAAAGGTATGTTTGGTCAAATGTAGATTCTTGCTAATGAAAGCAATTGAACATGTTAAATTCATTCACAAACTTAATCTGAAAGTTTCAGTATTATTTAAACCCAAGAACATGTTTTAGAACAGTAATCTAAGTAAGAAACATGCTAACATGATTCCCATTGCTAACTAGATAGCTATCTAAAACTGTTGCCTAGCAACACATATCTTATTTGAGAAGTTTGTAAGGAAAATGATTCAATCTTAAAATATTGTTGTGAGGAATTGCACTTACGAACCATTTTATGAACTTCTTACTTTTTTTTCTTAAGATGCTTCTTCTTCTTTTTTTTGCGTAAGAAGTGTTTTTGTGACTCTGGGCCCAGACGACTAAGCAGTGAGGACAGCTCCAGTGAGGTGGTGCAGTTCAACCGTGTTGTTGAACACTACTGACACCTAGTGGCAGAGACTGGTCATTCACAGGACACCTGGGTCAGCCATATTCATAGGTTCCTAACCTTTTTTTCCCCAAGGACCTCTATTTCACATTTACATAATGTCACTTGTTTTTTGAGATATTAGGAGCATGCCTATATTAGGAGCATGCCTATATTAGGAACATGCCTATATTAGGAACATGCCTATATTAGGAGCATGTTTTGCGACAACCATTTATTCATTCAGTCATTGGACACAATAAAGCAACATAAGGAATAGGAAAATGTGTGTATTAGACAAGTTCGGGTGGTACCATTTCAGGCCCAATGAACACTTTTCTTTTGCTCACTGTGAATGAATGGTACTGCTGGGTTGACATCTGATGCTTGTGAACCAATCTTTTCAACCTCTTGCCCTGAAACTCAAACTGATCTGTTAAAATAATGTCGGAATGTGCCTCAAGGTTGAGAGCCTAGATAGAGAGAGACAGAGAGAGCGTGGAGAATTTAAAGTAGATGAGGAGTTGGGGGAGGAGTTCAGTGAGGATCACTTCTGGTCTCTATCAGCAATCAGGGTCATGCAGAGTGCTGTCGGGAAACATTCCAGGCACTTACATTACACACACGCAAACGTACAAATACACACACAAATACAAATAAACACACATACAAACACACACACTTGGACATACACACGCACACGCACTTAGACACATACATAAAAAACACACTTAGACATACACACACACACACACACACACATACAAACACACACACTTGGACATACACACGCACACGCACTTAGACACATACATAAAAACACACTTAGATATACACACACACAAACATTAAAAAAACACACTTAGACACACACACACACACACACACACACACACACACACACACACACACACACACACACACATATAGACATACACACACTGTGTTATTGGAAACAGAGGTAAAAGACATTCAGATAATTTACAAGACATCTATGTGATCATATTACTCCAGTGCTAGCCTCCCTACACTGGCTTCCTGTTAACCTCTTCAGTCGACCCTCTACTTTTTTGAACATTCTGTTAAAAATCGCGCAACATTTCAGCGCCCTGCTACTCATGCCAGGAATATAGTATATGCATTTGCTTAGTCTGTGTGGATAGAAAACACTCAGACGTTTAAAAAACTGGTTAAATCACTGCTGTGGCTTTACCAGAACGGCATTTACATCGAAAAGCACAGGAAAAACTGATCACTGAAAATGGGGAAAATATATCCATGCGCTACTTGAACCAATTGATAAACGTGAACCACAATTAATTGACTGAGGTTGCAGTACCTACAGCTTCCACAGCGTGTCTAGAGTCTTGTCATTTCCCTTCGAGTTTTTTCTTGGTCAAACACATACAGGACACCGTATCTAATCCGGTCTAGGACCGGATATTTTCGTTGAGTTTCTAGCCGGACATTTTTCCAGACGGACAGCTAATGATCTTTACATCGCCTCCTGATGAATTTTATCGCTTATTAACGTTTACTAATACCTAAAGTTGCATTACAAACGTATTTTGAAGTGTTTTGTGAAAGTTTATCGTCGACTTTTTGAATTTTAAAAAATGACGTTACGTTTTGAAACAATGTTTTTTTCGTTTATATATAACATATAACGATATCTAGGCTTTATATGGACCGATTTAATCGAAATAAAGACCCAAATAGTGTTTATGGGACATCTAGGAGTGCCAACAAAGAAGATGGTGAAAGGTAATGAATGTTTTCTATTTTATTGTGCGGTTTGTGTAACGCCGAAATGCTAATTATTTTGTTTACGTCCCCTGTGGGTCTTTTGGGGTGTTGCATGCTATCAGATAATAGCTTCTCATGCTTTCGCCGAAAAGCATTTTAAAAATCTGACTTGTTGCCTGGATTCACAACGAGTGTAGCTTTAATTCGATACCCTGCATGTGTATTTTAATGAACTTTTGAGTTTTAACTAATACTATTAGCATTTAGCGTAGCGCATTTGCATTTCCAGAGCTCTAGTTGGGACGCAAGCGTCCCGAGTAGAAGCAACAGGTTAAGGCAAGGGCTGATTTCAAGGTTTTACTGCAACCTACAAAGCAATACATGGGCTTGCTCCTACCTATCTCTCTGATTTGGTCCTGCCCTACATACCTACACATAGGTATGTACGCAGGCCTCCTAATTGTCCATAGAATTTCTAAGCAAACAGCTGGAGGCAGGGCTTTCTCCAATAGAGCTCCATTTTTATGGAATGGTCTGCCTATCCATGTGAGAGTCGCAAACTCGGTCTCAACCTTTAAATCTTTACTGAAGACTCATCTCTTCAGTAGGTCCTATGATTGAGTGTAGTCTGGCCCAGGAGTGTGAAGGTGAACGTAAAGGCACTGGAGCAACGAACCGCCCTTGCTGTCTCTGCCTGGCCGGTTCCCCTCTTTCCACTGGGATTCTCTGCCTCTAACTGTAACAATACAGAGGCGGATGCAAGATGCAAGCAACGATGGTTTAATGAATACAGGTTACAGCAGCAACAGGACAGACAGACTGTACTCAGACGGAATCCGACCCAGGGACTAGGGCGCATCCTCCTATGTGAGCGTGCTGAGAAACCCAGGTGAGAGTGTCCGGATGGATAGGAAGGAGCACAGCAGATAATCCACACAAGGGCGGCGAGAGATGAGTACGGACACACGACACAACCTCAGGGAAGTAACAACGATCTGACAACAAGAAACACTGGTTACAGAACATATAAAGGGAAGATAAGTGATTCCAGCTGGCGCAGACAATCAGGCCGAGATTGGGAACCACGCCCACACAAACACGGGAGAGAGAGAGAGAGAGAGAGAGAGAGAAAAGGAAAAGGAGGCAGTGGATTCATGAACCGTGACAATACCCCCCCCTAGGAACGCCTCTTGGCGTTCCCAGGCGAATTTACCTGTCGATTGAAATCATCGATAAGGGAGTGATCCAGAATGTCCCTAGCAGGTACCCAACTTCTCTCCTCCGGGCCGTAACCCTCCCAGTCCACCAGGTACTGGAATCCGCGTCCCCTCCTTCTAGAGTCCAAAATACGATTGACAGAAAAGGTGGGTTCCCATCAACAAGTCGTGGCGGCGGGGAACCGGGACCGGTGGGTTAATGCGTGCCTGAAACACAGGTTTTATTTTAGACACATGAAAGGTAGGATGAATTCTCCTATACGCGGAGGAAGCTGGAGCCGGACCGCCACCGGACTAATGATCCTGGTGACTTTGAACGGGCCGATAAATTTGGGGGCAAGCTTGTTCGAAACGGATCGGAGTGGAATGTTCTTAGTAGAAAGCCACACTCTTTGGCCAACGACGTATACCGGAGGCTTCGACCGGTGGCGATCGGCCTTAGTCTTGGTGCGCCCCCACCCGGAGAAGAGTCTCACGGGCTCTGCTCCATGCGTGACGGCACCTCTGGATGAAAGCGTGAGCGGAGGGAACAGACACCTCGGACTCCGTACTGGGAAAGATAGGTGGCTGGTAACCTAAACTACACTCAAACGGAGAGAGACCCGTGGCTGCCACTGGCAACGAATTGTGAGCGTACTCAACCATAGAGAGTTGTTGACTCCAGGAAGAGGGATTCTTAGAAACCAAACATCGCAACACTCTCTCCAAATCTTGGTTGGCCCTCTCCGCTTGACCGTTGCTCTGGGGATGATACCCTGAAGACAGGCTGACACTCGCTCCCAGTAACCTACAAAACTCTTGCCAAAACTTGGACACAAATTGGGGCCCCCTGTCAGAAACTACGTCCATCGGCAGACCATGTAAGCGAAAGACGTGATCCACGACAGTTACCGCTGTCTCCTTGGCAGATGGTAATTTAGGCAAGGGAATAAAATGAGCCGCCTTCGAGAACCGGTCCACCACGGTCAAAACAACCGTCTTGCCCTGGGAGGGCGGGAGTGCGGTAACAAAATCTAGCGCGATGTGGGACCAGGGTCTCGAAGGGACCGACAGCGGTTGGAGTAACCCATCTGGGGGTCGATTAGAAATCTTCCCAGTGGCACAAACCGAGCAAGCCAAGACAAAACTGTGAATGTCACGAGCCATCAGTGGCCACCAAAAGCTTTGCTTAACCAAAAAGCTAGTGCGACTGACTCCTGGATGACACGCTACGTTGGAGCAATGCCCCCACCGAATAACATCGGACCGACACCCCTCCGGCACAAACAACCGATTAGGCGGGCAACCGGGCGGAGGCGTTACCCCTTCTAAGGCCGTTTTGACCCTCGATTCAACCTCCCATGTGAGTGTGGAGACCACTAGGGTCCCGGGTAGGATGCACTCGGGAGTGGATGGGCGTTCGGAATGGTCAAAAATGCGAGAAGGGAATCGGGTTTGACATTCTTGGAACCCGGGCGTACGAGAGAGAGAAGTCAAAACGTCCGAAAAAGAGTGCCCACCGCGCCTGCCTGGAGTTAAGTCGCTTGGCGGTTCTGATATATTCCAAATTTTTGTGATCGGTCCAAACTATAAAAGGTACCCCCGAACCCTCTAACCAATGGCGCCACTCCTCCAGTGCTAACTTCACTGCCAACAACTCTCTGTTGCCAATGTCGTAGTTGCGTTCCGCAGGTGATAACCGATGGGAAAGGAACGCGCAAGGGTGCATCTTGTCGTCAGAAGAGGAACGTTGGGAAAGTACCGCACCTACCCCCACCTCTGAAGCGTCCACCTCCACCACGAACTGACGCGAGGGATCGGGAGCTATGAGGATGGGAGCCGAAACAAAGCGGCTCTTGAGTTTGACGAATGCAGCCTCGGCTGTATCGGACCACCTGAACGTCACTCTGGGGGAGGTTAAGGCGGTAAGAGGAGCGACTATCTGGCTAAAGTTGCGACGAAACGCCGGTAGAAATTGGCGAATCCCAGAAACCTCTGTAGGGCCTTACGGGAATCTGGGCTTGGCCAATCCACCACAGCCTTAACCTTGTCAGGATCCATGCGAATACCTTCAGTCGAGACGATGTAACCTAGGAATGGAACGGATTGTGCATGAAAATGCATTTCTCCGCCTTGACAAAAAGTCCATTCTCCAACAACCTCTGAAGCACTCGTCTGACGTGCTGAACGTGTTCCTGGAGAGAAGAAGAAAAATCAGTATGTCATCCAGGTAAACATATATGAACTGATCAATCATATCTCTCAGCACGTCATTTACGAGTGCCTGGAAAACCGCTGGGGAGTTGGATAGCCCAAAAGGCATGACCAAATATTCGAAGTGCCCTCTGGGGTGTTAAACGCGGTCTTCCATTCGTCCCCCCTTATGCGAACCAAATGATATGCATTACGTAAATCCAACTTAGTGAACACGGATGCTCCCTGTAACCTTTCAAAGGCTGAGGACATCAACGGTAAGGGATAGGTATTCTTCACTGTGATGTTATTCAACCCACGGTAATCAATGCAAGGACGCAGAGATCCGTCCTTCTTCTCCACAAAGAAGAACCCCGCCCCGCTGAGAAGAGGAAGGACGAATGAATCCAGATGCCAGAGAACCAGAGATGTATCTCTCCATAGCCTCCCTCTCATGAACAGAGAGTGAATATAACTTGCCTTTAGGCGGAGACTCACCTGGCAATAATTCTATTGCACAGTCATAGGGACGATGCGGAGGAAGAGAAGCAGCACGGGACTTACTGAACACCTCCTTCAGGTCGAGGTATTCAACGGGCACGTTAGACAAATCCACCGCCTCCTCTAGAAACACAGAATCAGACACAGACGAACAAGCAGACACTAAACAGGACTCAAGACATTTGTTACTCCACATGGATATAGAATTATGACCCCAGTCAACTCTGGGGTTGTGTTGGGTGAGCCAAGGGTGGCCGAGAACTAATGGTGCAAGGGGTGAGTCCATGAGTAGAAATGATAGTGTCTCAGTGTGATTGCCAGAAGTGATGAGTGTGATAGGTTCAGTGGTGTGAGAAATGTTGGGTAGTTCTTGACCATTGAGAGCGTTGATGGATATCTTGTGCGTGAGTGAGGTGATAGGAATCTGGAGTTTGTGAGCGAGCTTGAAGTCCATGAAATTACCCTCTGCTCCTGAGTCCAGTAAGGCTTGGGTGTCGTGCGTGTGGTTGGCCCATCTTAGTCTTACCGGGAGGAGAGTAGATGATGAGGTCTTCTCTGTGGTGACACCACCCGATAGTAGCCTCATTCTTACTACCGGGCCTAATCTTTTACCGGGCAGGAGTGGATAAAGTGGCCCGCTCTACCACAGTAGAGACAGAGTCCTTGGGATCTCTGCCTCTCCCTCTCTTCCCGGGAGAGGCGAGCTCTCCCCAGCTGCATGGGTTCGTGAGCGGAGGCTGAACTGGCCGTGTTCCCGCCGCTGGCATGCCAGCCCTCCGTGTCGTTATACGGTCTGTTAGGGCATGCTCGGCGGCCAACACGACTCAGACGAGCGTCGACCCTCAAGGCTAGTTCCACTAGTCCATTTAAACTCCTGGGAAGGTCCAGAACATAAATCTCCTTCTGGATCCGGTCCTCCAGCCCATGCAGGAACATGTCCCACTGCGCCTCCTCGTTCCACTGACACTCAGAGTGCTGACCGCCAGAGTGCGGAATTGGATGGAGTATTCCGATACTGAACGGTCTCCTTGGCGAAGGTCAGCGAGTAGTCTGGCCGCCTCCCTACCCGCCACGGCCCGATCGAAGACCCTTCTCATCTCCTCGGAGAGTGTCTGGAAAGAGGTGCAGCATGGGTCCTGGTTCGCCCACACCGCCGTTCCCCAAAGAGCCGCTTTGCCTGATAGCAGTGTGAGTACGAATGCTACCTTAGACTGTTCACGGTTGAAGGTCCGTGGCTGCAACGAGAAATGCATGGAACATCTCGTAAGAAAAGCTCTGCAATAGTCAGGATCACCTGAATAACCCTCTGGTGTCGGTAGCCGTGGCTCTAGCTGGGAATCCGGTTCTGGCGGGGCGGGTTGAACTGCCGGTGTAGGTGGCGCAGCGAGACCCCTCAGATGTTGTAATTGTTGGGTCAGCTGGGATACCTGCGTCGCAATGGCTTGTACTTCCCGACCTGTGCTGGAGATGTTCTCCTCTTGTTGATCCATTCTCGTGATACTACGGGAAATGAATTCGGTCAGACTCGTTGAACTCGCTGCATCCATGGTCTGGTCAGATCGTTCTGTAACAATACAGAGGCGGATGCAAGATGCAAGCAACGATGGTTTAATGAATACAGGTTACAGCAGCAACAGGACAGACAGACTGTACTCAGACGGAATCCGACCCAGGGACTAGGGCGCATCCTCCTATGTGAGCGTGCTGAGAAACCCAAGTGAGAGTGTCCGGATGGGTAGGAAGGAGCACAGCAGATAATCCACACAAGGGCGGCGAGAGATGAGTACGGACACACGACACAACCTCAGGGAAGTAACAACGATCTGACAACAAGAAACACTGGTTACAGAACATATAAAAGGAAGATAAGTGATTCCAGCTGGCGCAGACAATCAGGCCGAGATTGGGAACCACGCCCACACAAACACGGGAGAGAGAGAGAGAGAGAGAGAGAGAGAGAGAAAAGGAAAAGGAGGCAGTGGATTCATGAACCGTGACACTAACCCTATTACAGGGGCTGAGTCACTGGCTTACTGGTGCTCTTCCATGCTGTCCCTAGGAGGGGTGCATCACTTGAGTGGGTTGAGTCACTGACGTGATCTACCTGTCTGGGTTGGTTCCCTGTGCCATGGCTGATATCTTTGTGGGCTATACTCGGCCTTGTCTCAGGATGGTAAGTTGGTGGTTGAAGATATCCCTGTAGTGGTGTGGGGGCTGTGCTTTGGCAAAGTGGGTGGGGTTATATCCTTCCTGTTTGGCCCTGTCCGTGGGTATCATCGGATGGGGCCACAGTGTCTCCTGACCCCTCCTGTCTCAGCCTCCAGTATTTATGCTGCTGCTCCAGTTTCAACTGTTCTGCCTGCGGCTATGGAACCCTGACCTGTTCACCGGACGTGCAACCTGTCCCAGACCTGCTGTTTTCAACTCTCTAGAGACAGCAGGAGCGGTAGAGATACTCTTAATGATCGGCTATGAAAAGCCAACTGACATTTACTCCTGATGTGCTGACCTGATGCACCCTCGACAACTATGTGATTATTATTATTTGACCATGCTGGTCATTTATGAACATTTGAACATCTTGGCCATATTCTGTTATAATCTCCACCCGACACAGCCAGAAGAGGACTGGCCACCCCTCAGAGCCTGGTTCCTCTCTAGGTTTCTTCCTAGGTTTTGGCCTTTCTAGGGAGTTTTTCTTGGCCACTGTGCTTCTACACCTGCATTGCTTGCTGTTTGGGGTTTCAGGCTGGGTTTCTGTACAGCACTTTGAGATATTAGCTGATATAAGAAGGGCTATATAAATACATTTGATTTGATTTGATCTATAACATACATAATGACATCACCACCTCTATAATATACATAATGACATCACCAGGCTATAACATACATAATGACATCACCACCAATATAGCATACATAATGATGTCACGAGGCTATAACATACATAATGACATCACCACCCCTTTAACATACATAATGATGTCACCAGGCTATGACATACATCATGACATCACCACCTCTATAACATACATAATGACTTCACCACCCCTATAACATACATAATGACATCACCACCCCTATAACATACATAATGACATCACCACCCCTATAACATACATAATGACACCACCACCCCTATAACATACATGACATCACCCCCTCTATAACATACATAATGACATCACCAACCTCTTTAACATACATAATGACATCACCACCCCTATAACATACATAATGACATCACCAACCTCTTTAACATACATAATGACATCACCACCCCTATAACATACATAATGACATCACCACCCCTATAACATACATAATGACATCACCACCTCTTTAACATACATAATGACATCACCACCTCTATAACATACATAATGACATCACCACCCCTATAACATACATAATGACATCACCACCTCTTTAACATACATAATGACATCACCACCTCTATAACATACATAATGACATCACCACCCCTATAACATACATAATGACATCACCAACCTCTTTAACATACATAATGACATCACCACCCCTATAACATACATAATGACATCACCACCCCTATAACATACATAATGACATCACCACCTCTTTAACATACATAATGACATCACCACCTCTATAACATACATAATGACATCACCACCCCTATAACATACATAATGACATCACCACCCCTATAACATACATAATGACATCACCACCTCTTTAACATACATAACGTAGGTGCACCACTCTCACTTTTAATGTATTTCAGACTCTCTATCTGAAGATATGACATCTGGAATGTCATTACCTTCTAGGCTACTACTCTGTGGTATATGAGGTCTTTATACACCATTATCTCTCTCTGGGTTTCTCTCAGCTTGTCAACATGCAGCTGCATTATTCATCTTGATGTGCCATGATCCTTCGCTCTGCGTGAGGTGCCACGATCTCTCGCCTCGCCGACCAAGCGCCGTCTGCTGATCCTGAAGACGAGTCTATTGACTTTGTGAACCGAACTCCTCATGTTACGCCAGGGAGCAGCTGGGGGGGGGGGGAGTGTGTGTGTGTGAGAGAGAGAGAGAGAGACAGAAAGAGACAGAGAGAGACAGAGAGAGACAGAGACAGAATCAGAGAGAGACAGAGAGAGAGACAGAGAGAGAGAGACAGAGAGAGAGACAGAGACAGAGTCAGAGAGAGACAGAGAGAGAGACAGAGACAGAGTCAGAGAGAGACAGAGAGAGACAGAGAGAGAGACAGAGAGAGAGAGACAGAGAGAGAGAGAGACAGAGAGAGAGACAGAGACAGAGTCAGAGAGAGACAGAGAGAGACAGAGAGAGAGACAGAGAGAGAGAGAGAGAGAGAGAGAGAGAGAGAGAGAGAAAGAGAGAGAGAGAGAGAGAGAGGGAGAGAGAGAGAGAGAGAGAGAGCACATCAGGAAAAAGCTATTTTTCTGTGACAACTCCTCCATCCTGAGTGAGTCTGATCTCACCTCTTCAAACTCACCTCCCCCCGTCCCCGTCTCCCCCGTCCCCCGGCACTGAACACACCCAGTTCCCACAACTGCTCCTCCATCATTGAGAGGGATACATTTACAGAGCTGGAGAAAGACATGGTGCTCAGAGAGCTCGTCCACAAACTCCAGACAGAACAAACCCACAAAACTGACCAGCACAACAACAACAACTTCCATTTTCACCAAGTTGTTATCTCCACCCTGCTACCAGGAAAATACTTTCACCTTGCCACCATACAGCTGGTGAATGTAAGCATATTTTGCGAGACTGTGCCTCAATCCCTAATCTCTACCTGGCCCACCACTCCACCCTGGACTTGACCAGCCTGTGTTATAGGGCTCTGAGGGATTCTAGAACAACATGATGATTCTGCTCTCTCTACAAGGCAGCAATCCCAACCTTTGCCAGGACCCTGAAGGACGTCACCCCTCCCAGACCTGCAAGACCCCCTACTGAAGGGCCTGCACCGAGAGAACCCATGCCAGGAGGACCTACACCCAGACCACAGCATCACCAGCCACACCCAACCAGCTAAGACCACCCCAAGCAAACCCTGGCCACACCCTTTATAGACCTCCCCATTCTAGATATATGCCCTATCTGCCCACCCCATGCCCCCCGCACCTGTGGCAAGGGCCTCAACATGACAGCAGGACATATGCCCAGGCCGTGAGCAGAGAAACAGTCCCAACCCCCATTATTACATTATTACATGTTTTGATGTGAGTGGTTTTCCATTGAAAGCCTATTGACTATATAAGGGGTTAGGGCCCAGATTGCAGTTCCTATGGCTTCCACTAGATGTCAACAGTCTTTAGACATGGTTTCAGACTTGTTTTCTGAAAAACTAAGAAGAATAAGACCTTTTGGTATGTGGTCTATGGAGTCATGCAGTACTGGTTTGCGCGCGTGACTGTGTGTGCTCTTCATTCTTTTTCCTTTCTATTGAATACGCTATTGTCCGGTTGAAATATTATTGATTATTTGGATAATTGACAACCTGAAGATTAATTATAAACATGTTTCGATGAACTTTACCAGTACTTTTGGGATGTATTCGTCTGAATGTTTGGACTGCCTTTGAGCCAGTGGATTACTGAACAAAACGTGCCAACAAAACTCTGGGATATAAAGAGGGATTTTATCGAACAAAATGACCATTTATTGTGTAGCTGGGACCCTTTGGATTGCCAACAGAGGAAGATGTTCAAAGGTAAGTGATTTATTTTATCGCTATTTCTGACTTTCGTGACGCCTCTGCTTGGTTGGGAAATGTTTGTATGCTTTTGCATACGGGGCGCTGTCCTCAGACAATCGCATGGTATGCTTTCGCCGTAAAGTCTTTTAGAAATCTGAAAAAATGGCTGGATTATCAAGAAATTCATATTTTAACCTATGTATAACACTTTTATTTTCATGGATGTTTATTATTACTATTTTTGTCATTTGAATTTGTATGTTGTCGAGGTGGGACGCTAGCGTCCCAATGAGCCCAAAGAAGATAAAGGAGATGGCCCCAATGGTTGCCCTCTAGGTTACAGAGCGCTGGTAGTCCCATCCACCAAACTACCATGTGTGAACAGGGAACAGACTCAGGGGGTATGCTAATTCGGTATAGAGAAGACCGAACCCACTCTATTAAATTTGTCAAAACAGGAACATTTTACATCTGGCTAGAAATTAATAAGGAAATTATCACAACTGAGAAAAATTGAGTTGGAGATTAACAATTTCCAGGCCCAGGGACATGGACTAGTCTGTGGCGACCTAAATACCAGAACTGGACAAGAACCTGACACCCTCAGCACACAGGGGACAAACAGCTACCTGGAGGTGACAGCATTCCTTCCCCCATATGCCCGCCTAGACACAACTATGACAACATAACCAACAAAAATGGGTCACAACTCCTGCAGTTCTGTCAGAGGCTGGGTCTGTACATAGTCAACGGTAGGCTTCGAGAGGACTCTTACGGTAGGTACACCTACAGCTCATCCCTTGGCAGTAGTACTGTAGATTACTTTATCACTGACCTCAACCCAGAGTCTCTCAGAGTGTTCACAGTCAGTCCACTGACACCCCTTTCAGTTTACAGCAAAATCACATTCTACTTGAACAGAGCAATAATCAACCATGAGGAATAAAAGACAAAGAAACTGAATAATATTAAGAAATGCTACAGATGGAAGGAAAGTAGTGTGGAAATCCACCAAAAAACAATTAGACAACAACAAATTCAATCCCTTCTCGACAATTTCCTGGACAAAATGCTTCACTGTAATAGTAAACGTGTAAACTTAGCAGTATAAAACCTAAAAAGTACAGTACCACAAATTTGGACACACCTACTCGTTCCTGTCACATTGGCATGAATGATTCGGTAGACAGGAGCAGGAATGCGTAATAGTTTTTTATTAAGCCCTATTAAGGGAAGAAGACCAAACAAACACATAACAAAGCACAGGATAGAAACCCAAAACAAAGAGCGAGGAGTACCTCGAATAAATAACGCACGCACAATGATTAACCCACGGGACGAGACCCATAATCATCTGCGCAATCCACAATGGCACGAAAGCCCAAAACACACAGCACAGGTAATCACACTCACCAACGGACATTGTAACAATAATGGACAGCCCAATGGAAACAAAAGGGCACACTTATACAAGTACCAATCAGTGGAAATAGGGAAGAGGTGTGCGTAATGAAAGTTCCGGAGGGATCCGTGACAGTTCCAGGGATTTTCTTTATTTTTACTATTTTCTACATTGAAGAATAATAGTGAAGACATCAAAACTATGAAATAACACATATGGAATCACGTAGTAACCCAAAAAGAGTTAACCTGTTGCTTCTACTCGGGACGCTTGCGTCCCAACTAGAGCTCTGGAAATGCAAATGCGCTACGCTAAATGCTAATAGTATTAGTTAAAACTCAAAAGTTCATTAAAATACACATGCAGGGTATCGAATTAAAGCTACACTCGTTGTGAATCCAGGCAACAAGTCAGATTTTTAAAATGCTTTTCGGCGAAAGCATGAGAAGCTATTATCTGATAGCATGCAACACCCCAAAAGACCCACAGGGGACGTAAACAAAATAATTAGCATTTCGGCGTTACACAAACCGCACAATAAAATAGAAAACATTCATTACCTTTCACCATCTTCTTTGTTGGCACTCCTAGATGTCCCATAAACACTATTTGGGTCTTTATTTCGATTAAATCGGTCCATATAAAGCCTAGATATCGTTATATGTAGACTGTGTGATAAACGAAAAAAACATCGTTTCAAAACGTAACGTCATTTTTTAAAATTCAAAAAGTCGACGATAAACTTTCACAAAACACTTGAAATACGTTTGTAATGCAACTTTAGGTATTAGTAAACGTTAATAAGCGATAAAATTCATCAGGAGGCGATGTAAAGATCATTAGCTGTCCGTCTGGAAAAATGTCCGGCTAGAAACTCAACGAAAATATCCGGTCCTAGACCGGAGGAGATACGGTGTCCTGCATGTGTTTGACCAAGAAAAAACTCGAAGGGAAATGACAAGACTCTAGACACCGTGTGGAAGCTGTAGGTACTGCAACCTCAGTCAATTAATTGTGGTTCACCTTTATCAATGGGTTCAAGTAGCGCATGGATATATTTTCCCCATTTTCAGTGATCAGTTTTTCCTGTGCTTTTCGATGTAAATGCCGTTCTGGTAAAGCCACAGCAGTGATTTAACCAGTTTTTTAAACGTCTGAGTGTTTTCTATCCACACAGACTAAGCAAATGCATATACTATATTCCTGGCATGAGTAGCAGGGCGCTGAAATGTTGCGCGATTTTTAACAGAATGTTCAAAAAAGTAGAGGGTCGACTTAAGAGGTTAAACAAATAAAAATATATTTGAGATTCTTCAAAGTAGCCACTCTTTGCCTTGATGACAGCTTTGCACACACTTGGCTTTCTCTTTAACATCATCCTCAGCTCTACAATATTCCCCAATATTTGGAACCAAGGACCGATCACCCCAGTCCACAAAAGTGGAGACAAATCTGACCTCCATAACTACCGTGGGATATGTGTCAACAGCAACCTTGGGAAAATCCTCTGCATTATCATTAACAGCAGACTCGTACATTTCATCAACAAAAACAATGTACTGAGCCAATGTCAAATGTACCTTTTACCAAATTACCATACGATAGACCACCTATTCACTCTGCACACTCTAATTTACAAACAAACAAACCAAAACAAAGGCAATGTCTTCTCATGCTTTGATGATTTCAAAAATGCTTTCGACTCAATTTGGCATGAGGGCCTAGTATACAAATTCATGGAAAGTGGTGTTAGGGGAAAAACATACAACATTATAAAATCCATGTACACAAACAACAAGTGTGCAGTTAAAATTGGCAAAAAACAAACACATTTCTTTCCACAGGGTCAGGGGGTGAGACAGGTATGCAGCTTAAGCCCCACCCTCTTCAACATATATAACAACGAATTGGTGATTGGCACTAGAACAGTCTGCAGCACCCGGCCTCACCCTACTAGAATCCGAAGTCAAATGTGTGCTGTTTGCTGATGATCTGGTGCCTCTGTCACCAACCAAGGAGGGCCTACAGCAGCACCTACTGCTCACCCACCCTACTAGAATCTGAAGTCAAATGTCTGCTGTTTGCTAATGATCTGATGCTTCTATCCCTAACCAAGAAGGGCCTACAGCAACACCTAGATCTTCTGCACAGATTATATCAGTCACGGGCCCTGACAGCAAATATCAGTGAGACAAAAATAATGGTGTTCCAAAAAAGGTCCAGTTGACAGAACCACAAATACAAATTCCATCTAGACATCGTTGCCCTAGAGCTCACAAAAAAACGATACATACCTCGGCCTAAACATCAGCGCCACAGGTAACTTCCGCAAAGCCGTGAACGATCTGAGAGACAAGGCAGGAAGGTCTTTCTATGCCCTCAAAAGAAACATAAAATTCAACAAACCAATTAGGATCTGGCTAAAAATACTTGAATCAGTTATAGAATCCATTGCCCTGTGAGGTCTGGGGTCCGCTCACCAACCTGGAATTCACAAAATGGGGACAAGCACCCCAAAATTGTCAGATATCTCCAAAAAGAGATGTGCGTGTGGAGTCAGGCGCAGGAGAAAGCAAGTTTCCCAAAGGGGCATTTAATAAACAAGGTCCAAAGAGGAAACAGGAAAAACAGGACTAACACAGTAGCCTCAAACCACCTGTACAACAGAACCTAAAAACGGAACCCAGAACTGAACGACAGCAAACAAAACAATCCCACACAAAACCCAGAAGAAATGGCGAGATTTAAATTCCCACACTAATTACCAAAAATAGAACACAGGTGACACATAAGACAGACACAACCAAATGAAAGGAAAAAAAGGATCGTGGAAGCTATTAGACCGGCGACGACGAGCGCCGAGCACCGCCTGAACAGGGAGAGGAGCCACCTTCGGTGGAAGCTATTAGACCGGCACCGACGAGCGCCGAGCACCGCCTGAACAGGGAGAGGAGCCACCTTCGGTGGAAGCTATTAGACCGGCGACGACGAGCACCGAGCTCCGCCTGAACAGGGAGAGGAGCCACCTTCGGTGGAAGCTATTAGACCGGCGCCGACGAGCGCCGAGCACCGCCTGAACAGGGAGAGGAGCCACCTTCGGTGGAAGCTATTAGACCGGCGCCGACGAGCGCCGAGCACCGGCTGAACAGGGAGAGGAGCCACCTTCGGTGGAAGCTATTAGACCGGCGACGACGAGTGACATAGATATCCTCCGTGTAAAACACCAAATAATGCATGCAGAGCAGAATTAGGCCGAGACCCGCTAATGATCAAAATCCAGAAAAGAGCCGTTAAATTCTGCAACCACCTAAAAGGAAGCGATTCCCAAACCTTCCATAACAAAGCCATCACCAACAGAGAAATTAAACTGGAGAAGAGTCCCCTAAGAAAGCTGGTCCTGGGGCTCTGTTCACAATCACAAACACACCCCACAGAGCCCCAGGACAGCACACAATTAGACCCAACCAAATCACGAGAAAACAAAAAGATAATTACTTGACACATTGGAAAGAATTTACAAAAACCTAGAATGCTATTTGGCCCTAAACAGAGAGTACACATTGGCAGAATACCTGATCACTGTGACTGAACCAAAATTAAGGAAAGCTTTGAGAAAGGCCGCCGTAGGCAGACATGGCTCTCAAGAGAAGACAGGCTATGTGCTCACTGCCCACAAAATGAGGTGGAAACTGAGCTGCACTTTCTAACCTCCTGCCAAATGTATGACCATATTAGAGATGCATATTTCCCTCAGATTACACAGATCCACAAAGGATTCGAAAACAAATCCAATTTTGATAAACTCATATATCTACTGGGTGAAATTCCACAGTGTGACATCACAGCAAGATTTGTGACCTGTTGCCACGAGAAAAGCGCAACCAGTGAAGAACAAACACCATTGTAAATACAGCCTATGTGTACTTTAACTATTTGCACATCATTACAACACTGTATATAGACGTGGTATGACATTGGAAATGTTGTTTACTTGTGGAGCGTTTGTGAGTGTAATCTGCTATTTTATTATTATCTATTTCACTTGCTTTGGCAATGTTTCCCATGCCAATAAAGCCCTTAAATTGAATTGAAATGGATTTGAGAGAGAGAGTGAGGAGAGAGAGCAGGGGGGAGAGGAGAAAGAGAGAGAAACTGTAATGATAATGGTTCTGCCTCGGTAGCTTCTTCATTCCATAATGACGGAATGGATTAACTCTGCAGTCCCTACACAGAGCCTCAGTGGTTGGCCTGTCTGTGTGGGGTGATTGGTGACAGCCACTCTCTGTAGAAAATACACACCCAGAGCAGCAGGCCATAATATGGTCATATAACAGGAGACTTTATCCAGAGTGTTGATAGAGAGAGAGAGAGAGAGAGAGAGTGAGAGAGAGAGAGAGAGAGAGAGAGAGAGAGAGATGTGAGGGAGAGAGAGAAAGAGAGAGATGTGAGGGAGAGAGAGAGAGAGAGATGTGAGGGAGAGAGAGAAAGAGAGAGATGTGAGGGAGAGAGAGAGAGAGATGTGAGGGAGAGAGGGAGAGAGATGTGAGGGAGAGAGAGAGAGATGTGAGGGAGAGAGAGAGTGAGAGAGAGAGAGAGAGAGAGAGAGAGAGAGAGAGAGAGATATGTGAGGGAGAAGGAGAGAGAGAGAGAGGTGTGTGTTGCGTCCCCTTGGTGACATGCTCACTGACAATGTTCATTACTAAAATCAATACTAGGAGTACACTGTGTTCCCTCTGTAAATATCCTACTATCTGATATGGGTACACTGTGTTCCCTCTGTAAATATCCTGCTATCTGATATGGGTACACTGTGTTCCCTTTGTAAATATCCTGCTATCTGATATGGGTACACTGTGTTCCCTCTGTAAATATCCTACTATCTGATATGGGTACACTGTGTTCCCTCTGTAAATATCCTACTATCTGATATGGGTACACTGTGTTCACTACCAGTGGGATCAGATGGTCTTGAGTCACAACGATCACATGATTTTAAAGGTGTTCCACATAGGATGTTTTATTGAATTGTCCGTACATTTCTACTTTGTTTCTCAATTTCAGTTTATGTGAGAAAACAAGTTTAGATTTTAGTCCACCAGCTTCAAAGCTGTAAAAACAATTGTTGTTATTGAAAATATGTTTCACAGCATTTTAGATGGTACAATGGTTTTACTACACTATTCAGTGCTCGTTTTCTCACAAAAAAAGCTGAAATTGAACACGCCCACAAAGTCAGAACAGCTTTCTCAGTTTGACAACAGATGTCGCTCAGGCAGGGGAAATCAATAGGCGAGCATCACAGCCAATCACAACACTGTGAGTGAAACACTCATCATTCCACTATTAGAGACAGATAATTTAGTGACATTTTCTGAAATTACAATGCAAAAATTCAAAATGATCCAATGTTTAGCACCTCGAAAACGCATTAGTACAGTTGTGATCGAGACCAATAATCAACTGAATAAACAGTTAGATAAAGAAATAAACAAAAATGTGTTTGGCTTGGCATGACAATGAAGAGTTGAATTTGTTGAATGCAGAAACAATCCGGTAACCAAGCTTCCCTTATTCTCCTTTTAAGGAGGGTCTATATCCCAACCGGCACCCTATTCCGTAGTGCACTACGTAGGGAATATGCTGTCATTTGGGAAGCACAGGTGATGTTTTGTTGTTGTTTTCCTGTGGGACGTGTTGTGTCACTGGTTTAGGATATTACATACCGTATGAATTATACATGGCCAGGACCAAATTAAATATTTACATAAACCACATAATCAGGATGTGACTCAGTGTGCGTGAGAGAGTTTGTGTTCGACTTCACTCCCCATCACATCTTATTACCATTGAATAGGATGTGTTGAATTACAGAACTGAATAGCCTACTGAAACGAATGTGTAGAAACCTGCCCCTCCAAAGTAGTACGTTGGGCACTCTGTGGTCAGAAGACTTGTCTCGACACTTGAAGGTTTGGAGTTGGATATTCGATACAGCCTGTGGAACTCAACTCCCCTTTGTCATTTGATTTCCCGTAAACCATCACTGCCCGACTCCATGTGCTACAGGCACGGTCACTGAAAGGCACTGCCGGAGTGTCGAGGTAAGTTTTAGGAGGAAATCTCATTATTGAAAATCTAGGCTATTGAAGGAAACAGATCAATTGAAGAAATAGGCAGGGTGTAGCCATGATTGTTGGTAACTAGTGACAACCGGGTTCCTCTGATAACAAATGTGTTGGAGCTGTGCACCTGCGCACAGGGTCTTTATTGAGAATTGATGTCAAGTGTAGATTCGCTGGTTCTGAGAGCTCGTTCTGCAATGGGACTCGAGTAAGACCGTGGCGCGGAAGCGAGCACTCCGGACAAGGTAAGATTAGAAAATGAGCCTAAACAGCCTCTAATGAAGAGGCTCACGTTCATGTTAATAAAATACATGTTTTGCAAAGAGTTTCTCTGGAGTTGTGAAAACGGCATTTTGTAGCACGTAATTGGACAATGAGGATTAGGGGAAGGAGTTGAGACATTATCTTCTGTCTACCTACATTATCTTCTGTCTACCTACATTATCTTCTATCTACATGCATTATCTTCTGTGTATATATGCATTATCCTCCGTCTACCCGCACTATCTTCTGTATATCTACATTATCTTCTGTCTACCTACATTATCTTCTGTCTACCTACATCATCTTCTGTCTATCTGCATTATCCTCTGTCTACCTACATTATCCTCTGTCTACCTACATTATCTTCTGTCTACCTACATTATCTTCTGTCTACCTACATTATCTTCTGTCTACCCACATTATCTTCTGTCTACCTACATTATCTTCTGTCTAACTACATTATCCTCTGTCTACCTACATTATCTTCTGTCTACCTACATTATCTTCTGTCTACCGCTGTGGGGAGAATGTTTTCAGCACCGCAATCGAAAACTAATTCACTGCTGCAAAATCGATCATTTTACCGACATTTAGTCTTTAATCTGAACAAACAACGTGGAAAAAAGAAGCGGAGGAATTAGCTGACGAGAACCAGTCGGGTATCTAAATGTGATACATTTAATATGTTGTGTCGCACGTCTCTCTCTATTCTTGACACATCATGCACCTCAGTTCAGTGATAATAATAGATAAGCTAGTTATTTGACAGTGTTGCACACCGCGCATCTTGTCGAGTGTTATGAGTAAGTCTCTAGTGTAGCCATTTCTGTTTGCACTAAAGCTATTCAAGTAACAAGACAATAGCTCCTTATAGACTCAGTGTGTGTGTGTGTGTGTGTGTGTGTGTGTGTGTGTGTGTGTGTGTGTGTGTGTGTGTGTGTGTGTGTGTGTGAGTGACTCATCCGTGGGTGGCTATCAACCCTTGGGCCTTGGCGTCATGGCATCATCCTACACAGACAGAGCTCTATCCTTCTAACGTTGCTTGACGAAGGAGACACCCAGGGAATACTGAAGCAACAGGGCCCCGTTTCACAAAACACTTCTTATGCAAAAACTTAGGAAGCTTCTTTAAGAAAAACAATAAGAAGTTCATAAGATAATTAGTAGGTGCAACTCCTCAACAATATGATTAAGATTTCATGTTTTTCTTATGAACTTTTGAAATATCTTTGTCTCATGGGTGGAATGTTTTTAATATTTTGAATACTTTTAAAATGAATAAATATTATTAAAAGAAAACTGCCAAAAATCTGTTGTTTCTATGTCAAAAGGTTTTATTATAAACTCAAAACCAAAAAAAGAAACATCCTCACTGTCAACTGGCTTTTATTTTCAGCAAACTGAACATGTGTAAATATTTGTATGAACATAAGATTCAACAACTGAGACATAAACTGAACAAGTTCCACAGACATGTGACTAACAGAAATGGAATAATGTGTCCCTGAACAAAGGGGGGGTCAAAATCAAAAGTAACAGTCAGTATCTGGTGTGGCCACCAACTGCATTAAGTACTGCAGTGCATCTACTCCTCATGGACTGCACAAGATTTGCCAGTTTTTGCTGTGAGATGTTACCCCACTCTTACACCAAGGCACCTGCAAGTTCCTGGACATTTCTGGGGGGAATGGTCCTAGCCCTCACCCTCCGATCCAACAGGTCCCAGACGTGCTCAATGGGATTGAGATCCAGGCTCTTCGCTGGCCATGGCAGAGCTCTGACATTCCTTTCTTGCAGGAAATCACGCCAGAACGAGCAATATAGCTGGTGGCATTGTCATGCTGGAGGGTCATGTCAGGATGAGCCTGCAGGAAGGGTACCACATGAGGGAGGAGGATGTCTTCCCTGTAACACACAGCTTTGAGATTGCCTGCAATGACAACAAGCTCAGGCCAATGATGCTGTGACACACCGCCCCAGACCATGACGGACCCTCCACCTCCAAATCGATCCTGCTGCAGAGTACAGGCCTCGGTGTAACGCTCATTCCTTCGACGATAAACGTGAATCCGACTATCACCCCTGGTGAGACAAATCTGCAACTCGTCAGTGAAGAGCACTTTTTGCCAGTCCTGTCTGGTCCAGCGACGGTGGGTTTGTGCCCATAGACGACGTTGTTGCCAGTGATGTCTGGTGAGGACCTGCTTTACAACAGGCCTACAAGCCCTCAGTCCAGCCTCTCTCAGCTTATTGTGGACAGTCTGAGCACTGATGGAGGAATTGTGCGTTCCTGGTGTAACTCGGGCAGTTGTTGTTGCCATCCTGTACCTGTCCCGCAGGTGTGATGTTCGGATGTACCGATCCTGTGCAGGTGTTATTACACGTGGTCTGCACTGCGAGGACGATCAGCTGTCAGTTCTGTCTCCCTGTAGCGCTGTCTTAGGCGTCTCACAGTAGGGACATTGAAATGTATTACCCTGGCCACATCTGCAGTCCTCATGTCTCCTTGCAGCATGCCTAAGGCACGTTCATGCAGATGAGCAGGGACCCTGGGAATCTTTGTTTTTGTTTTTTTCAGAGTCAGTAGAAAGTCCTCTTTAGTGTCCTAAGTTTTCATAACTGTGACCTTAATTGCCTACCGTCTGTAAGCTGTTAGTGTCTTAACGACCGTTCCACAGGTGCATGTTCATTATTTGTTTATGGTTCATTGAACACGCATGGGAAACAGTGTTTAAACCCTTTACAATGAAGATCTGTGAAGTTATTTCGATTTTTACAAATTATGTTTGAAAGACAGGGTCCTGAAAAAGGGAGTTTATTTCAGTCTCCTTTGATGTATAGTACCAGTCAAAAGTTTGGACACACCTACTCATTCCGGTGTTTTTCTTTATTTTTACTCTTTTCTACATTGTAGAATAATAGTGAAGACATCAAAACTATGAAATAACACATATGGAATCATGTAGTTGCCAAAAATGTTAAACAAATCAATATCTATTTGAGATTCTTCAAAGTAGCCACCCTTTGCCTTGATGATTGCCAAGTGTTTGCAAAGCTTTTTCTCAACCAGCTTCATGAGGTAGTCACCTGGAATGCTTTTCCAACAGTCTTGAAGGAGTTACTACATATGCTGAGCACTTGTTGGCTGCTTTTCCTTCACTCTGCAGTCCAACTCATCCCAAACCATCTCAATTGGGTTGACATTAGCTTCCGTTTCCGTAACAGACATTTGCTTCCGTTTCTACACCCCAGATCACAAGCAAACACAGTTGACTTTCATAGCAGCCACATACAAACAGCATGGTCACTTTGCTCATTAATTTCTTCTCATCTATGTGCTCTCCTCCTCTCACCTTTTCCTTCACTTGTGGGCTTCAGTGCATAACACATCAGCAGTCTGTGACCAACCAAAATAACCTTTCCAAGACAAACCTTCATATCATAACCACTAACCGCTACACACAGCCTACATTGTTGTCACCATATTAACTAACGTCATAGTCAACATAGCTACTAGAACTAACGCGTTAGTAAACAGCAGTTTAGCAGTTACATCGTCAGGCCCCAGTGGCAACAAATTAATAAAACCAAAAGCTTACTTGGAAGTGTTCCATTGTTGGATAGCCATAGCCCGCTAGCTAACATAGCATCCATCTCTGTTGGATAGCCATAGCCCGCTAGCTTACATAGCATCCCTCTCTGTTGGATAGCCATAGCCGGCTAGCTAACATAGCATCCCTCTCTGTTGGATAGCCATAGCCCGCTAGCTTACATAGCATCCCTCTCTGTTGGATAGCCATAGCCAGCTAGCTAACATAGCATCCCTCTCTGTTGGATAGCCATAGCCCGCTAGCTAACATGGCATCCCTCTCTGTTGGATAGCCATAGCCAGCTAGCTAACATAGCATCCCTCTCTGTTGGATAGCCATAGCCCGCTAGCTAACATGGCATCCCTCTCTGTTGGATAGCCATAGCCAGCTAGCTAACATAGCATCCCTCTCTGTTGGATAGCCATAGCCCACTAGCTAACATAGCATCCCTCTCTGTTTGAGCCGGGTGTTTGAGTAGGCTAAACTAGCTAGCTGCATTCGCTTGCTAATTAAGTGAAAGCGAATGTTTTTTTTAAATACAACAAAATATAGCTAGCTCTCTCTCAATTCAATTCAAGGTGCTTTATTCAAGGGGCTTTATTTTTTTTTCTCTCTCTCTCTCTTGCTTCTCCATTTTGGAAGAATTTAATTTGTTCAACTATTGTTTTTCTCTTTCCTTGAGTCAACTACTCCCCACATGTTATGCACTGCAGTGCTAGCTAGCTGTAGTGTATGCTTTCAGTACTAGATTCATTCTCTGTTCCTTTGATTGGGTGCACAACATGTCAGTTCATGCTGCAAGAGCTCTGATAGGTTGGAGGACGTCCTCCAGAAGTTGTCATTATTTGCTGTTTAAGTCTATGGAAGGTGGGTGAGAACCATGAGCCTCCTAGGTTTTGTATTGAAGTCAATGTACTTAGAGGAGGACGGAAACTATCTGTCCTTCGGCTACACCATGGTGATACACTACAGAGTGCGGCTGAGGCTACTGTATACCTTCAAATCAAATCAAATCAAATGTTATTTGTCACATACACATGGTTAGCAGATGTTAATGCGAGTGTAGCAAAATGCTTGTGCTTCTAGTTCCGACAATGCAGTAATAACCAACAAGTAATCTAACTAACAATTCCTAAACTTCTGTCTTATACACAGTGTAAGGGGATAAAGAATATGTACATAAGGATATATGAATGAGTGATGGTACAGAGCAGCATAGGCAAGATACAGTAGATGGTATCGAGTACAGTATATACATATGAGATGAGTATGTAAACAAAGTGGCATAGTTAAAGTGGCTAGTGATACATGTATTACATAAGGATGCAGTCGATGATATAGAGTACAGTATATACGTATGCATATGAGATGAATAATGTAGGGTAAGTAACATTATATAAGGTAGCATTGTTTAAAGTGGCTAGTGATATATTTACATAATTTCCCATCAATTCCCATTATTAAAGTGGCTGGAGTTGAGTCAGTGTCAGTGTGTTGGCAGCAGCCACTCAATGTTAGTGGTGGCTGTTTAACAGTCTGATGGCCTTGAGATAGAAGCTGTTTTTCAGTCTCTCGGTCCCAGCTTTGATGCACCTGTACTGACCTCGCCTTCTGGATGATAGCGAGGTGAACAGGCAGTGGCTCGGGTGGTTGATGTCCTTGATGATCTTTATGGCCTTCCTGTAACATCGGGTGGTGTAGGTGTCCTGGAGGGCAGGTAGTTTGCCCCCGGTGATGCGTTGTGCAGACCTCACTACCCTCTGGAGAGCCTTACGGTGGAGGGCGGAGCAGTTGCCGTACCAGGCGGTGATACAGCCCGCCAGGATGCTCTCGATTGTGCATCTGTAGAAGTTTGTGAGTGCTTTTGGTGACAAGCCAAATTTCTTCAGCCTCCTGAGGTTGAAGAGGCGCTGCTGCGCCTTCTTCACGATGCTGTCTGTTTGAGTGGACCAATTCAGTTTGTCTGTGATGTGTATGCCGAGGAACTTAAAACTTGCTACCCTCTCCACTACTGTTCCATCGATGTGGATAGGGGGGTGTTCCCTCTGCTGTTTCCTGAAGTCCACAATCATCTCCTTAGTTTTGTTGACGTTGAGTGTGAGGTTATTTTCCTGACACCACACTCCGAGGGCCCTCACCTCCTCCCTGTAGGCCGTCTCGTCGTTGTTGGTAATCAAGCCTACCACTGTTGTGTCGTCCGCAAACTTGATGATTGAGTTGGAGGCGTACGTGGCCACGCAGTCGTGGGTGAACAGGTAGTACAGGAGAGGGCTCAGAACGCACCCTTGTGGGGCCCCAGTGTTGAGGATCAGCGGGGAGGAGATGTTGTTGCCTACCCTCACCACCTGGGGGCGGCCCGTCAGGAAGTCCAGTACCCAGTTGCACAGGGCAGGGTCGAGACCCAGGGTCTCGAGCTTGATGACGAGCTTGGAGGGTACTATGGTGTTGAATGCCGAGCTGTAGTCGATGAACAGCATTCTCACATAGGTATTCCTCTTGTCCAGATTGTAACGGTTTTGACTTGAGGTTATTATTTATAGGGGTGCCAGGTAGGTTGTGCCTACCAGAGAAAACATTGGTTTCTCCTTTTAGTTTGGGTGGGAATGAGTCCCATCTGGTCCGTCAAGTCTACACCAATACAAAGGACTTATGTAAAAGTCAGGATGGAAATAAATGTTTCATAAACCCTTAAAACATTGGAAAGAACTTCCAAAACAACTATATTCTTTGTGTGGGTTGTATTAACAACATCAATGATTACACACACATATAATAATATAACACAATGAGTTCTGGTTCCTCCAAAAATGTCCTGTACCTCGGGCCTAAAAAGAGTCCTGCCCGGTAGAGTTCAGGGAACTCAAGTGACTTCTGTCACGCAATGTTTGTCCGTTCATTCAGTGTAGCTGTTACGAATCCCTTTTGGCCCGACAGTCTAGGGGGGATGGTAACATAACTCATGCAAATTATTATTGTGACAAAGTAAAAGTGTGCACGAAATAACCACGACAACAGAAATCTACCGTCAAACTCTAGGTTTATTTATAAACACACGGTAATGGGGGGAGCAGGAAAAGGGGCTGAGCTGGACCCAAGAAAAGAAACAATAAGTATTCAAAAACACCCCTAAGCTAGACTAGCCTACTTTAACAACAGCTAACTAACTAACCAAAAATACAGTTGGTGGTCCGCCCAGTTCTAACTAGTGTATTTAACAAAGTTCACCTACGGGTAGTGTATGCCCATGGGCGACTTGTCTTGGTTTCCCCTTTTCCCACCAGCAACAAACAAACACCATAGCCAAAAACAATACTCACAGGTGATGACAAAGTGCTATGGAGGTGCTTTAAACAAAAGAGAGGTTAAGAAACAAAGCGAGAGTGAAACACAGAGACCTACAGACATGGCATTTACAGAGAGATTGAGCTAGAGATTGAGCTAGAGTTTGCTCCAGAGCAAACAAATGATGGGGTTTTTAAACCATGGGGAAGGAACTGTGATAGGGTAGGAAATAGGAGGAGGTGTGTCTTCTGATTGATGATTGATTGTTGACTGATTGGGGAGTGATGATTTTCACCTGTGAGGGAGAAGGACAGAAAAGAAACACACACACAGGATACACACACACACAGGATAACTGTATCCGTAACAGTAGCGTAAACCCAGTATTAGTCATACAATTAATATAACAATAATTTTACCACAGAACTTTAAAGCGTATCAACTCTTACTAAGTCCTCAACTACAACTAACTACATAAATCACAGTATACATCACATCAAAACAAATGAAATACCGTATACAAAAAGGTTGTAGTCAGTCGGTCAGTCAGACGGTGTAGTCCACGGACGGATGCAAAGAGTGGATCCGATCCTGGGTAAACTCTATTTGGCAACAAAACACATGTTTAACGGCAACAAAACAACGGAATAGAGAAGCTTCGGGAACTGAGGGTTGAACACATCCTCAGTCACGTCTCCATCACAACCCCCCTTTTGCGCAGCTGATGCTGGCTATTTAATTAGGAATTAAAGGGAAAGCGCCCTATTGGAAGGAGCTGCACTGAGACGGTTCAGAAAAATTCAGGGCCGTCACACACCCCCTCCCCTGGAAAAAGCCGACCATTGCCCTGGAAGGCACATCTTGGTCGGGGAAACCGAGAAAGGTCTCCTCATCGCTTTCCTCTACAAAAATATTTGTGACTTTTTGGAGCTCACGCTCCTCAGCTGAGGGGTCACAGGCCTTGAGGTGTGAGACTTCTGGGTCTGGGAATCCGAGAAAAGTCTCCTCACTTTCCTCTTCAAAGATATCCAGGACCTTGCGGCGCTCAATCGCCTCCAATTCCTCAGCCGAGGGGTAACAGGCCTTAAGGCGTGAGACATGGACAATGCGCATATCTTCACTTGTGTCCTCTTTCACCACTCGGTAGTTCAAAGGGCCCATCTGCTCCACAATCCTATATGGTCCTTGCCATTTAGGAGCGAGCTTGGCCGAGAAGAATTGTTCAGCTTTCGAGTAAGGATGAGAGCGAAGCCACACCCGATCACGAAGCTGGAACTGCATGTCTCGTCTGTTCTTATCATAATTCCTCTTCTGCTTGAGTCGAGCCTGGATCATGTTCTTTGAGACAAGAGCTCTCAAGTCATGGAGATGGACTACCTGGTCATAGCAAGCAGCGTCTGGAGTAAGCTGCTGGGGCTGTAGCACCATATCCAAGGGTCCTCGGAGAGGACGACTTAGGTTCAGCTCTGCAGGTGTGACTCCAGTGGACTCTTGCACAGCAGAATTCAGAGCAAATCGAAACTCGTGAAGGTGCTTGTCCCAGTGTTTGTGCTGGGTCCCTACATAGGAAGCAATCATTGTCTTCAAGGTTCGATTTACTCTCTCAGTGAGATTGGTCTGTGGGTGATAGGCAGTGGTCAACTTCTGTCTCAGGTTCCATCTTTGGCAGGTCTCCTCAAAGAGATCAGAGACAAATTGGGAACCTCGATCAGACAGGATGTAATCAGGCACTCCCCAGCGAGTCAGGATCTCTTTCGTAAGGATGTTAGAGACGGTCCTTGCTGTGGCCTGACGCAGGGAAAAGAGCTCCACCCACTTTGAATAATAATCAACAAAAACAAGCATGTACACATTCTGATTGGAGCTTCTAGGAAATGGACCCATCAAATCCACTCCTAACATTTCCCAAGGTCGGGTAACCACCGTTTGCTGCAACATGCCAGCAGGCTTTCTACCTTCTGGTTTGTACATTTGACAAACCTGACAGTTTCGGATGTGTGACTTCACATCCATGCTCAGATGTGGCCAGTACAGTAACGCTTGCAACCGCTTGTAGGTTTTGAACCTGCCCAAATGACCAGCTAATGGGTCTTCGTGGAAATGTTGAAGCAGTTGAAGGCGTAGAGTTTCAGGTATGTACATTTGGTAGAGTGTTCTGTGAGGTAATTGTACAACTCGGTAGACTTTATCTTCAATGATGGTCAGCTTTGTGGTAGGATTGACCATCTTTTCTCCATCTTCCAGGATAGTCTGGTACAAAGCCTGTACTTCTGGATCATCCTGTTGGGCTTTCCATATGGCCTCATCAGAGATGGGAAAGTCCGTTTTGGGCGAGTCTCGACTGCTTGACAGGACAGTAGCACATGTAAGATGAGGGCCACTGTTATCACAAGCAGGAGCTCTGGACAAGGCATCTGGAACAGTGTTGTATTTTCCTTTCCTGTATTCCACTGAAAAGGTGAACTCTTGCAACCGTAGAGCCCATCTTATGAGTCTGGTGCTTGGTTTGTTGGTCTTGAACACCCACACAAGGGAGGAATGGTCAGTGACCACAGTGAAGTGTCTACCCTCCAAGTAGTACCTCCACTTTTCCAAAGCCCAGACAACTGCAAGGCACTCTTGCTCAGTTGTGGAGTAGTTCCGTTCTGCTCCATTCAATGTTCGACTGGCGAACGCTAGCACTTCTTCAGTGCCAAGTCCAGTCTGTTGGACTAGGACAGCACCAAGTCCAACATCACTTGCATCAGTGTAAACAAAAAAAGGGCAATCAAAGTTGGGATGACCTAAAATGGGAGGTGTGACGAGATGTCGTTTCAGGGTTTCAAAGGAGGTCTGGCACTCTGCCGTCCATTGGAATTTCGCTCCTTTTCGCTTCAACGCGTTGAGGGGTTCTGCCACCTGGGAGAAGTTCGACACAAACCGATGGTACCATCCAGCCATACCAAGGAACCGTTGAAGGGCCTTGAGTGTGGTTGGCACAGGGAAGTCTTGTACAGCCTTTGTCTTTTCAGGATCCACATGAATGCCGTCGAAAGACACAATATGGCCAAGGAACTTCAGGGAGGTTTGGCAGAAGTTGCTCTTCTTCATATTCAAGGTCAGACCAGCTTCTCGTAGCTTGTCCAACACTGCTTGAAGATCTTGAAAGTGTCTTTCTCTGTTCTGAGAGTAGATAATTATATCGTCCAGGTAGACGAAACAGATCTTCCCTTTGAGCTCACCTAACGCAATCTCCATGAGTCTTTGGAAAGTGGCAGGGGCATTCTTTAATCCAAAGGGCATCACCTTAAAGGAAAACAAGCCCTCAGCACAGACAAAAGCAGTCTTGTCCTTGCTTTCCTGGTCCATCTCAACCTGCCAATAACCACTATTGAGGTCAAGGGTAGTGAACACAACAGCGCCAGACAATGACTCCAGGATCTCATGGATGGTAGGAAGAGGATAGGCATCAGTCTGAGAAACATTGTTGGTCTTCCTATAGTCCACACAAAATCTAAGACCACCAGTCTTTTTTGGGATGAGGACAACAGGAGCAGCCCAGGGAGAGGAGGAACGTTCTATTATATCTTGTGCTAACATATCATTAATGAGTCCCTTTTGGATGATTAGCTTCGCTGGGGACAAACGATATGGCTTTTGCTTGATTGGCATTTCCTGTGTAAGGAATATTTTGTGCTTCAGGAGCCCGGTGCGTCCTAGCTTTGAAGTACATACATCAGCATTATTCTGCAGCTGTTCCAACAGCCTTAACTCCAACAGCCTTAACCCCTGGCTGTTCCAACAGCCTTAACCCTGGCTGTTCCAACAGCTGTTCCAACAGCCTTAACTCCTCTGGCTGTTCCCAGCTGTTCCAACAGCTCTAACTCCTCTGGCTGTTCCACAGCCTTAACTCCCTGGCTGTTCCAACAGCCTTAACTCCTCTGGCTGTTCCAAAGCCTTAACTCCTCTGGCTGAGAGCCTAACTCCCTGGCTGTTCCAACAGCCTTAACTCCTCTGGCTGTTCCAACAGCCTTAACTCCCTGGCTGTTGGCTCTTAAGCAACAGCCTTAACTCCTCTGGCTGTTCCAACAGCCTTAACCCTCTGGCTGTCCAACAGCCTTAACTCCTCTGGCTGCTGAGCTAACTCCTTGGCTGTTCACAGCCTCACAGTAAAAGGAGATCGTCAGAAGGATTATCAAGGGTTAGTGGTACCGGAGCAACGGCAGAGAAGACTGCCACATTTGAACCACAGTCAGAAGGATTATCAAGGGTTAGTGGTACCGGAGCAATGGCAGAGAAGACTGCCACATTTGAACCCCAATCATGTAACTTTGTAGCTTCTGATTGGTGCGGTATTAACTGAAAGGAAGGGGATGTCGATGGGGGGGCGTAGGCAGTGACTCTTGGGGTTTCAGCTCTGGTTAAAGCACCCAGAGAAGGATGGTCATTGCTGCGAAGAGATTTAGGTGTGTTGGCCTGTTGTGATTTGTGGTCTCTAGAAGGGTTTACTTGATACGGTCTTGGACATGTAGCTGAAGAATGTCCCTTTTGGCTACATCTCCAACAGAACATGAGAGGGGTCTTGACTGGAGACTCTGGCTGTTGTTGATGGTCTGTCTTGGGCAACTGTTTGGGTGTCTGTTTCTTTCTCTGGTCATATTGCTGTTGGCATTCTCTGTCCTTCTCAAACTGCTGTCCCAAGCGAACCAGTCCATCGACAGTGGTGACTGTAGCATGGCCTTGTCTTGGCTGTTCAGAGGTGCCAGCTTGGCCCTCAGTGGTCTGAACAGAAGTGGACACCAGAGAAACTCTGTGTAAGGAGTTGTGCCTAATGGAGGCCATGTCCACAGACACGTCATCCAACATTTTAACACAATTAGAGAGTTCTCTCTGCAAGTGGCCTACAGTGTTAACCATGGGAGAAAAAACAGAATTAACGTCCTTGAGGACCTCAGTGTGGTGATGTTGCAGGCGCCATTGGAGAGTGGCAGTGAGTTGGTTTCGTTGGTAGTCAAACTGCCTGTCCATGGCACCAGTAATTTCCCGTCTTCCACTCTCACTGAGCTCTGTCAGCATGTGGGTTAGAGTGCTCAGTGAGTTTCTGAATTCCATGGCACTCTGTTGTTGCTCTTCCCTCAGACATTTGAAATTATGGTGGATAAGAGTTTGGAGATGTTGTTGAGTCCGACGAATATCAAGGATGTCACCTTGAAGTTGTAAGACTACAACCTCTGGAGATAAACCAGACAATGGAGGAAGGTTGGGTGTCAGAGGGAGGACTAGCTCAGTACTTCCACACAGATCCATGTCAATAAGTGAGAAACTGGTTAGACCTCCTGTGGCCTGTGGCTCAGGCCGAGCATTTAGATTCCCAGGGCTCTGGCCCAAATCAACTCCATTATCTCCATTCACATTATGATTTGTGTTGTCAGCTTGATGGTCAGAATGGCCCTGTGTATTCCCATTGACAGGTATGACATGGATGAGCACATTATCTTGGGGTGAATCCATTGTTTTAATTCCACACAAAATATTGGTTAGTTCTCAATGTTGAGCGGTCCCATCTGGGGTGCCATTTTTTATGTAACGGTTTTGACTTGAGGTTATTATTTATAGGGGTGCCAGGTAGGTTGTGCCTACCAGAGAAAACATTGGTTTCTCCTTTTAGTTTGGGTGGGAATGAGTCCCATCTGGTCCGTCAAGTCTACACCAATACAAAGGACTTATGTAAAAGTCAGGATGGAAATAAACTTTTCATAAACCCTTAAAACATTGGAAAGAACTTCCAAAACAACTATATTCTTTGCGTGGGTTGTATTAACAACATCAATGATTACACACACATATAATAATATAACACAATGAGTTCTGGTTCCTCCAGAAATGTCCTGTACCTCGGGCCTAAAAAGAGTCCTGCCCGGTAGAGTTCAGGGAACTCAAGTGACTTCTGTCACGCAATGTTTGTCCGTTCATTCAGTGTAGCGTAAACCCAGTATTAGTCATACAATTAATATAACAATAATTTTACCACAGAACTTTAAAGCGTATCAACTCTTACTAAGTCCTCAACTACAACTAACTACATAAATCACAGTATACATCACATCAAAACAAATGAAATACCGTATACAAAAAGGTTGTAGTCAGTCGGTCAGTCAGACGGTGGGTAAACTCTATTTGGCAACAAAACACACGTTTAACGGCAACAAAACAACAGAATAGAGAAGCTTCGGGAACTGAGGGTTGAACACATCCTCAGTCACGTCTCCATCACAACCCCCCTTTTGCGCAGCTGATGCTGGCTATTTAATTAGGAATTAAAGGGAAAGCGCCCTATTGGAAGGAGCTGCACTGAGACGGTTCAGAAAAATTCAGGGCCGTCACAAGATGGGTTAGGGCAGTGTGCAGTGTGGTTGAGATTGCATCGTCTGTGGACCTATTTGGGCGGTAAGCAAATTGGAGTGGGTCTAGGGTGTCAGGTAGGGTGGAGGTGATATGGTCCTTGAATAGTCTCTCAAAGCACTTCATGATGACGGAAGTGAGTGCTACGGGGCGGTAGTCATTTAGCTCAGTTACCTTAGCTTTCTTGGGAACAGGAACAATGGTGGCCCTCTTGAAGCATGTGGGAACAGCAGACTGGTACAGGGATTGATTGAATATGTCCGTAAACACACCGGCCAGCTGGTCTGCGCATGCTCTGAGGGCGCGGCTGGGGATGCCGTCTGGGCCTGCAGCCTTGCGAGGGTTAACACGTTTAAATGTTTTACTCAACCTTGGCTGCAGTGAAGGAGAGACCGCATGTTTTTGTTGCAGGCCGTGTCAGTGGCACTGTATTGTCCTCAAAGCGGGCAAAAAAGTTATTTAGTCTGCCTGGGAGCAAGACATCCTGGTCCGTGACTGGGCTGGATTTCTTCCTGTTGTCCGTGATTGACTGTAGACCCTGCCACATGCCTCTTGTGTCTGAGCCGTTGAATTGAGATTCTACTTTGTCTCTGTACTGACGCTTAGCTTGTTTGATAGCCTTGCAGAGGGAATAGCTGCACTGTTTATATTCGGTCATGTTACCAGACACCTTGCCCTGATTAAAAGCAGTGGTTCGCGCTTTCAGTTTCATGCGAATGCTGCCATCAATCCACGGTTTCTGGTTAGGGAATGTTTTAATCGTTGCTATGGGAACGACATCTTCAACGCACGTTCTAATGAACTCGCACACCGAATCAGCGTATTCGTCAATGTTGTTCTCTGACGCAATACGAAACATATCTCAGTCCACATGATGGAAGCAGTCTTGGAGTGTGGAGTCAGTTTGGTCGGACCAGCGTTGGACAGACCTCAGCGTGGGAGCCTCTAGTTTTAGTTTCTGTCTGTAGGCAGGGATCAACAAAATGCAGTCGTGGTCAGCTTTTCCGAAAGGGGGGCGGGGCAGGGCCTTATATGCGTCGCGGAAGTTAGAGTAACAATGATCCAAGGTTTTTCCACCCCTGGTTGCGCAATCGATATGCTGATAAAATTTAGGGAGTCTTGCTTTCAGATTAGCCTTGTTAAAATCCCCAGCTACAATGAATGCAGCCTCCGGATAAATTTCCAGTTTCCAGTTTGCAAAGAGTTAAATAAAGTTCGTTCAGAACCATCGATGTGTCTGCTTGGGGGGGATATATACGGCTGTGATTATAATCAAAGAGAATTCTCTTGGTAGATAATGCGGTCTACATTTGATTGTGAGGAATTCTAAATCAGGTGAACAGAAGGATTTGAGTTCCTGTATGTTTCTTTCATCACACCATGTCTCGTTAGCCATAAGGCATACGCCCCCGCCCCTCTTCTTACCAGAAAGGTGTTTGTTTCTGTCGGCGCGATGCGTGGAGAAACCCGTTGGCTGCACCGCTTCGGATAGCGTCTCTCCAGTGAGCCATGTTTCCGTGAAGCACAGAACGTTACAGTCTCTGATGTCCCTCTGGAATGCTACCCTTGCTCGGATTTCATCAACCTTGTTGTCAAGAGACTGGACATTGGCAAGAAGAATGCTAGGGAGTGGTGCACGGTGTGCCCGTCTCCGGAGTCTGACCAGAAGACCGCCTCATTTCCCTCTTTTTCGGAGTCGTTTTTTTGGGTCGCTGCATGCGATCCATTCCGTTGTCCTGTTTGTAAGGCAGAACACAGGATCCGCGTCGCGAAAAACATATTCTTGGTCGTACTGATGATGAGTTGACGCTGATCTTATATTCAGTAGTTCTTCTCGACTGTATGTAATGAAACCTAAGATGACCTGGGGTACTAATGTAAGAAATAACACGTAAAAAAACAAAAAACTGCATAGTTTCCTAGGAACGCGAAGCGAGGCGGCCATCTCTGTCGGCGCCGGAATTAACAGTGTGTTATAATCAATTATAATCAATTATTTGGTGACGTGAATATATTCAGTATAGTTTTATCTAAAAATGAGAACTTTCACTATTTTTCTGAAATTCACTGAGGAGGATGGTTGTCCCCTTCTTCCTCTGAGGAGGCTTCACTGGTAGTCTACAGTCTAAAGTAGGAGACAAGGAGACAGTTGCTGTTGGTTGTCTACAGTCTGTTAATGATTTATAAATACACTAGATGATTGGTAAGGGACGCTGTGCTTAAGCCACCCACTGCGCCTCCATCTTGTCACTCCTACACTATTTTGGTAGTTATAGAAATACCTTTATATTTTAATGTCTACATTAGTTTTCGCCAGATGTTTTCTTCTACAGACACCTTAATGCATACTGTATCATTATATTATGTTATGCTAAACATAAATAAATAAATCAAATGTTTTTAAAAATCTTTAAAAGTATATATTTGTTACTGTTCCCACTATAATAAAAAATAGTATACTTAAATATGTGTAATTTTGTCTTTGATACAATTATTTGAAATACTGTAGAATTTCATTAATTCCTATGGAGGACTTATTCTACTGGGGAGAGCCAATATGGCCGACCAGTGGCTTCAAAAACTCTCAATGGCCAATACATAGCATCAGCAATCTCTGGTTTATATATTATTGTATTTTACAGTCTAAAGCAGGAGACGAGACAGTTTGATGTACGTCTGTAGGCTTTGGAAACAGTTAGGGAAAGTCAACCACAATTGAGAGTGTGTGTGTGTCCTCATGTCTCTCTCTGTGTGTGTGTGTGTGTGTGTGTGTGTGTGTGTGTGTGTGTGTGTGTGTGTGTGTGTGTGTGTGTGTGTGTGTGTGTGTGTGTGTGTGTGTGTGTGTGTGCGTGCGTGCGTGCGTGCGTGTGTGTCTCTCCAGGTGTATGAGGTGTGATGGCGTCGTGCTCTGAGGCCTGTAACTCAGGGTCTGGATGTGGGTCAGGGTCCTCAGGCTGTGAGGTGAGATCTTACTAATCTGCTTTCAATAGAATCTTAGTTTAAACATTTATACACTGGTATTTATTATTTGGTTCAGGATGCCAAGATTACTCACCATGGAATGATGTGTGAATGGGGATATCCATTCTACGTCTTCTATTTCTATGGTTCCCTCCCACAGGTAGGTTCTAGCTGTGCCTGTCCGCAGTTTGGGGTGCGTTCCTACCTGCACCATTTCTATGAGGGGTGTAGCACTGCATCAGGGTGGGAGAGAGACCCTGAGGGAGTGGGGGACGTCCAGACCTTGAGATCGCCCCTGAGGTGGAGCTCAGCACTCTGGAAGGTAGACAACTAATGCACTGTCAATGACTGACCTTATCTCTCTCTCTCTCTCTCTCTCTCTCTCTCTCTCTCTCTCTCTCTCTCTCTCTCTCCCCCTCTCCCTCTCTCTATATCTCCCTCTCTCTATGTCTCTCTCGCTATGTCTCCCTCTCTCTATGTCTCTCTCTATGTCTCCCTCTCTCTTATGTCTCCCTCTCTCTATGTCTGTCTGTCTGTCTGTCTGTCTGTCTGTCTGTCTGTCTGTCTGTCTGTCTGTCTGTCTGTCTGTCTGTCTGTCTGTCTGTCTGTCTGTCTCTCTCTCTCTCTCTCTCTCTCTCTCTCTCTCTCTGTCTCTCTCTACCCTCTTTCTCTACCCTCTTTCTCTACCTTATCTGGTCACTCTCTGTCTCCCTATCTTCCTTTCCAGTCCCTTCGTAACTCACTCACTTTTATCTCTCTCTCTCTCTCTCTACTCCCCCCTCTCTCCCTCTCTCTCTCTACTCCTCCCTCTCTCTCTCTCTCTCTCTCCCTCTCTCTCAGGTCTCTCTGGCCCTTGGTCTCCTGATGGTGACCTCTGGTCTGGTCAGTCTATCCGTGGGTTACTCCGGCCCCACCAGGATCGAGTCCTTCGGGGAGGGGGACCTCCTCTTCACAGACACCCAGGCTGTCAGTTTTAACAGGGGTCTGCATCACTGCGTGGCGGCCGGGATCGGTCTCACCTGCCTGGGAACGGGTCTGACCGTGGCGGGCCTCCTTTTCTGGTCCTTCTCCAGGAGCAAATTGAAAGAGAGGCTATATCGGAGAGAGAGAGAGAAGAAAGGAGGGGTGGAGTGTGGAAAGAAGGAAGGGATAGAGGGGGGGGCACAGGGAGGAGGACAGGGGGAGATGGCTGTTATGAAGGCCCCTGGAGCAGGGAAGGGGAAGGTGCCTGCCATCCTGACCAAAGTGGAAACGGTCCAGCCATCAGGAAGAGAATCCCCATAGGTTTTAAAAGGTCTTTATGTGGTGCACATGTGTCCTCTTTTAAAATGAGCTGAATCTTGTCAAATCACATATGTTGAAAAGTCTATAAGCTATTTAAATAATGGTCATATGTTGAAAAGTCTATAAGCTATTTAAATAATGTTCACACATGTTGAAAAGTCTATAAGCTATTTAAATAATGGTCACATGTTGAAAAGTCTATAAGCTATTTAAATAATGGTCACATGTTGAAAAGTCTATAAGCTATTTAAATAATGGTCACATGTTGAAAAGTCTATAAGCTATTTAAATAATGGTCACATGTTGAAAAGTCTATAAGCTATTTAAATAATGGTCACACATGTTGAAACGTCTATAAGCTATTTGAATGGTGGTCTTGATAAGGAGTGATTTGGTACAACTCTCATACATTTGTTCTTTGAATTTACTCGTCAATGATTTTTGCATCGTGTTCCACCTCACTGTTGTAAAATATAAGAAATTGACTTTTCTCATGTCATTTTAGAGCAACTTGCAGGACCAATTTTACTCAATTTAATATATATATATATACTGTATTATCACATGATTTACAGTGGGTGTGTTTACTCACATGCGTAAACACACCGGCCCCATTGAGCATTACACCCATTACCTGTACTCCTGTACTCACGCACCGAACCATAGTATAGTATACCTGCATAGTATATACCTGTATAGTATACCTGTATGGTATATACCTGTATAGTATATACCTGCATTGTATATACCTGTATAGTATACCTGTATGGTATTTACCTGTATGGTTTCTACTTGTATAGTATACCTGTATGGTGTATACCTGTGTGGTGTATACCTGTATGGTGTATACCTGTATGGTGTATACCTGTATAGTATACCTGCATAGTATATACCTGTATGGTGTATACCTGTATAGTATATACCTGTGTAGTATATACCTGTATAGTATACCTGTATAGTATATACCTGTGTGGTATACCTGTATAGTATACCTCTATAGTATATACCTGTATAGTATACATGTATAGTATACCTGTGTGGTATACCTGTATAGTATACCTCTATAGTATATACCTGTATAGTATACCTGTATAGTATATACCTGTGTGGTATACCTGTATAGTATACCTCTATAGTATATACCTGTATAGTATACATGTATAGTATACCTGTATTGTACACCTGTGTGGTATATACCTGTGTGGTATACTATAGTATATACCTGTATAGTATACCTGTATAGTATATACCTGTGTGGTAACCTATAGTATATACCTGTATAGTATATACCTGTGTGGTATACTATAGTATATACCTGTATAGTATACCTGTATAGTATACCTGTATAGTGTATACCTGTGTGGTATACTATAGTATATACCTGTATAGTATATACCTGTATAGTATATACCTGTGTGGTATACTATAGTATATACCTGTATAGTATACCTGTATAGTATACCTGTATAGTATATACCTGTGTGGTATACTATAGTATACCTGTATAGTATACCTGTATAGTATATACCTGTGTGGTATACTATAGTATATACCTGTATAGTATACATGTATAGTATACCTGTATAGTATATACCTGTGTGGTATACTATAGTATATACCTGTATAGTATACCTGTATAGTATACCTGTATAGTATATACCTGTGTGGTATACTATAGTATACCTGTATAGTATACCTGTATAGTATATACCTGTGTGGTATACTATAGTATATACCTGTATAGTATACATGTATAGTATACCTGTATAGTATATACCTGTGTGGTATACTATAGTATATACCTATATAGTATACCTGTATAGTATACCTGTATAGTATATACCTGTGTGGTATATACCTTTATGTGAGAATTGGAGTGGAGCAAACGGTTGTCTGCTGAATAAACCCCTGATCTGCAAACTCTCCCTGGAGTTGAATTACTGATGTTCTACTGACTGACTCCTGACTACTGACTACTTTAGGATAAGACTGTATATCGCAATGTCAAACACTTTCTCAGATCAGAATCGGATCAGAGATGCCAACATTGGAATAGTACATAAATAACGCAGCCTACACGCCAAAGTGTAGGAAATATGCAGTTTGGCTACAGCCTTGTGTCCAGACCAATGCTGACATGAGGGAGACGCCAGGAAATGTAGCATAACTTAAATGAAACTTTGAATTACATAGAGTACCAGTCAAAAGTTTGGACACACTTATTCATTCCATGGTTTATTTTAATTTTCCTATAATAGTGGAGACATCAGAACAATGAAATAACACATATGGAATCATGTAGCAACCACAAAAAGTGTTACTAAACTAATCTAAATATATTCTTCAAAAGTTAAATTCCACAAATGAAAAGTTAATTTGTGATATTTCTTTCCTTCTTAATGCGTTTGAGCCAATCAGTTGTGTTGTGAAGAGGTAGGGGTGGTATACAGAAGATAGCCCTCTTTGGTGAAAGACCAAGTCCATATTTATGGCAAGAACAGGTCAAATAAGCAAAGACAAAACGACAGTCCATCATTACTTTAAGTCATGGTCAGTCAATCTGGAAAATGTCCTTGTTTCTCATGGCACAAACTATCAAGGCACAAGGCGAGACCTAGATGCAGACACAGGAGGCAGATGGTTGGAGTTTTACAATGTTTATTCATCCAAAAAGGGGCAGGCAAGAGAATGGTCGTGGACAGACGAAAGGTGAAAACCAGTTCATAGTCCAATAGGTACCGAAGGGCAGGCAGATTCAAGGTCAGGGCAGGCAGGATGAACAGGCAGGAGGGAAAGTAGTCCAGGGTCAAGCAGGGGTCAGAACCAGTCCAATAGGTACCGAAGGGCAGGCAGATTCAAGGTCAGGGCAGGCAGGATGAACAGGCAGGCAGATTCAAGGTCAGGGCAGGCAGGATGAACAGGCAGGCAGGAAAGTAGTCTAGAGTCAGGCAGGGGTCAAAACCAGGAAGACTATCAATAGAAAAGGAGTACGGGGGAAAACACGCTGGTTGACTTGACTGAACATACAAGAAGAACTGGCACAGAGACAGGAAACACAGGGATAAATACACTGGTACAGAGAGACAGGAAACACAGGGATAAATACACTGGTACAGAGAGACAGGAAACACAGGGATAAATACACTGGTACAGAGAGACAGGAAACACAGGGATAAATACACTGGAACAGGGAGACAGGAAACACAGGGATAAATACACTGGCACAGAGAGACAGGAAAACAGGGATAGATACACTGGTACAGAGAGACAGGAGAACACTGAGATAAATACACTGGTACAGAGAGACAGGAAACACAGAGACAAATAAACTGGCACAGAGAGACAGGAAACACATGGATAAATACACTGGTACAGAGAGACAGGAAACACAAGGATAAATACACTGGTACAGAGAGACAGGAAACACAGAGATAAATACACTGGGGAAAATAAGCGACACCTGGAGGGGGTGGAGACAATCACAGGGACAGGTGAAACAGATCAGGGTGTGGCACAAACTGCATATTGAACCCTGTTTCACACATCATATTGAACCCTGTTTCACACATCATATTGAACCCTGTTTCACACAGCATATTGAACCCTGTTTCACACAGCATATTGAACTCTGTTTCACACAGCATATGGAACCCTCTTTCACACAGCATATTCACCCCTGTTTCACACATCATATTGAACCCTGTTTCACACAGCATATTGAACCCTGTTTCACACAGCATATTGAACCCTGTTTCACACAGCATATTGAACCCTGTTTCACACAGCATATTGAACCCTGTTTCACACAGCATATTGAACCCTCTTTCACACAGCATATTGAACCCTGTTTCACACAGCACACAGCATATTGAACCCTGTTTCACACAGCATATGGAACCCTCTTTCACACAGCATATTGAACCCTGTTTCACACAGCATATTGAACCCTGTTTCACACAGCATATTGAACCCTGTTTCACACAGCATATTGAACCCTCTTTCACACAGCATATTGAACCCTGTTTCACACAGCACACAGCATATTGAACCCTGTTTCACACAGCATATTGAACCCTCTTTCACACAGCATATTGAACCCTCTTTCACACAGCATATTGAACCCTCTTTCACACAGCATATTGAACCCTCTTTCACAGAGCATATTGAACCCTCTTTCACACAGCATATTGAACCCTCTTTCACACAGCATATTGAACCCTGTTTCACACAGCATATTGAACCCTGTTTCACATAGCATATTGAACCCTCTTTCACACAGCATATTGAACCCTCTTTCACAGAGCATATTGAACCCTCTTTCACACAGCATATTGAACCCTCTTTCACACAGCATATTGAACCCTGTTTCACACAGCATATTGAACCCTGTTTCACACAGCATATTGAACCCTGTTTCACACACAGCATATTGAACCCTCTTTCACACAGCACATTGAACCCTCTTTCACACAGCACACAGCATATTGAACCCTCTTTCACACAGCATATTGAACCCTCTTTCACACAGCATATTGAACCCTGTTTCACACAACACATTGAACCCTCTTTCACACAACACATTGAACCCTCTTTCACAGAGCATATTGAACCCTCTTTCACACATCATATTGAACCCTGTTTCACACAGCACACAGCATATTGAACCCTCTTTCACACAGCATATTGAACCCTGTTTCACACACAGCATATTGAACCCTCTTTCACACAGCACATTGAACCCTCTTTCACACAGCACACAGCATATTGAACCCTCTTTCACACAGCATATTGAACCCTCTTTCACACATCATATTGAACCCTGTTTCACACAGCATATTGAACCCTGTTTCACACAACACATTGAACCCTCTTTCACACAACACATTGAACCCTCTTTCACACAGCATATTGAACCCTGTTTCACACAGCATATTGAACCCTGTTTCACACAACACATTGAACCCTCTTTCACACAGCATATTGAACCCTGTTTCACACAGCATATTGAACCCTGTTTCACACAACACATTGAACCCTCTTTCACACAACACATTGAACCCTCTTTCACACAGCATATTGAACCCTCTTTCACATAGCATATTGAACCCTGTTTCACACAGCATATTGAACCCTGTTTCACACAGCATATTGAACCCTCTTTCACACAGCATATTGAACCCTCTTTCACACAGCATATTGAACCCTCTTTCACACAGCATATTGAACCCTCTTTCACACAGCATATTGAACCCTCTTTCACACAGCATATTGAACCCTCTTTCACACAGCATATTGAACCCTGTTTCACACAGCATATTGAACCCTCTTTCACACAGCATATTGGTCAAAACCTATTTTCTGAACCCTGTCATTTCTAAGGTATGAACAGTACATTCCAAGCATCATTGTTAATGATCATTCTCAATGTACTATTGATTATGAACAGCATATTATTATCTGATATTACCAGACCTGTCAGCGGGGTGCAAGACTGAAGCAGTTGCTCAGAAACAATACAGGTGTTGTTATATTTCAGTTGAAGTGTGTTCCATGTAGATCTGTGGCAGGCTCAACTGCAGTTGAAGTGTGTTCCATGTAGATCTCTACTGCAGTTGAAGTGTGTTCCAGGTAGATCTATGGCAGGCTCTACTGCAGTTGAAGCGTGTTCCATGTAGATCTGTGGCAGGCTCTACTGCAGTTGAAGTGTGTTCCATGTAGATCTGTAGCAGGCTCAACTGCAGTTGAAGCGTGTTCCATGTAGATCTGTAGCAGGCTCTACTGCAGTTGAAGTGTGTTCCATGTAGATCTGTAGCAGGCTCTACTGCAGTTGAAGTGTGTTCCATGTAGATCTGTGGCAAACAATAATGCAGTTGAACCTCTGCACATCCAGCCAACGAGTTTGTAGAGTCACAAGCTTGATGTAGTCATTGAGTGCATGGAATATGGAACCAAATACTAAGTGTTTGATTACTTTAAAACAATAGAAGTGAATTTGTGCAAATAATCATCACTTCCTCAAATGGGGAGACTAGATACATAAAGTACTTTAATTTCTTAATGGTAAAACGGTATGGAAATACCCTCAAAAAGGTGACATTTTATAGTGCTGCCTCATATGAAACATTTCATCTCAAATCGAAAATGGTGGAGTATAAAGCAAAATGAAAACGTTTAGCTTCACTATCCAAAACACATACGAAGGAGGGTATAGCTCCCCTGTAGTTCAGTTAGTAGAACAAGGTCCTCTCTAGCTCAATTAGTAGAACATGGTCCTCTCTAGCTCAATTAGTAGAACATGGTCCTCTGTAGTTCAGTTAGTAGAACATGGTCCTCTGTGGTTCAGTTAGTAGAACATGGTCCTCTGTAGTTCAGTTAGTAGAACATGGTCCTCTGTAGTTCAGTTAGTAGAACATGGTCCTCTCTAGCTCAGTTAGTAGAACATGGTCCTCTCTAGCTCAATTAGTAGAACATGGTCCTCTCTAGCTCAATTAGTAGAACATGGTCCTCTCTAGCTCAGTTAGTAGAACATGGTCCTCTGTGGTTCAGTTAGTAGAACATGGTCCTCTGTAGTTCAGTTAGTAGAACACGGTTCTCTGTAGTTCAGTTAGTAGAACACGGTCCTCTGTAGTTCAGTTAGTAGAACATGGTCCTCTGTAGTTCAGTTAGTAGAACATGCTCCTCTGTAGTTCAGTTAGTAGAACATGCTCCCCTGTAGTTCAGTTAGTAGAACAAGCTTCTCTGTAGTTCAGTTAGTAGAACATGGTCCTCTGTAGTTCAGTTAGTAGAACACGGTTCTCTGTAGTTCAGTTAGTAGAACATGCTCCCCTGTAGTTCAGTTAGTAGAACATGGTCCTCTGTAGTTCAGTTAGTAGAACATGGTCCCCTGTAGTTCAGTTAGTAGAACATGGTCCCCTGTAGTTCAGTTAGTAGAACATGGTCCTCTGTAGTTCAATTAGTAGAACACGGTCCTCTGTAGTTCAATTAGTAGAACATGGTCCTCTCTAGCTCAATTAGTAGAACATGGTCCTCTCTAGCTCAATTAGTAGAACATGGTCCTCTCTAGCTCAGTTGGTAGAGAATGGCTCTTGCAATGCCAGGATAGTGTGTTGATTCCGGGGACCACCCGTACATAAAATATACACACAAATGACAATAGATATTGACAAAACTGATGTATGTCATCTGATAAATGACATATGTATAAAAATATAGCGTATTTTTACTCACAATCATCATTAGAAAACCGTCACCTTCAATGAACGTTGTTCTGTCACCGTACAATGAACAGTGAGAGTCAAGGATGCTTACTTGGCCCCCTTCACTGTTTTGCATATTAATTTTACTTTTGCACATTAGGTAAGTGACTGCACTTATCTAAATGAAGGCCTCTGTGTAGAGTCCCCCCATGCCAGGCATGTGTCCCTACTGCTTCATCATTGTAGGATATATGGGGGGGAGAGTCGGCTCAAGGAATTGGAGGTAATATCGCATGGTTATAGTTAATGCAGTTTTTCTTCTGTGTACACTAGCTGTTTGGCCTCCCAAATGGCAACCTACAGTATTCCCTATATAGTACACTAGTTTTGACCAGGGCCCACAGTGATCAGAACCCTAAGCAGTACACCATGTAGAGAATAGAGTGCCATTTGGGATTGTAGGGTCGTCGCTCTGACTAAAGACCAAGGCCAATTCCAAGTTGGCAGACCGTACCCGATACACATCTACTCGCCGATCGGCATGACAACGGTCGAGATGAAAAAGACCCTGGCACATCCCAGCCACTTCCCCTTTCCCAGCACACAAGATAACACTTCAGAGGGCCCGTAAACGGCAGAACATCCACTTATAAATGTTCTATCCAGGACAGGATGGCACCGTGACAGCTAGGGTGCCCGCCAAGTGGCTCTCGCTCTCTGCTCTTAAAGGACAGAATCCAGACTAGTCATGTGGAATCACTAGGACATTCTTGTTAACACCAATAACCTTTACGTAAGGATCTGGGCCGGGAGGCAAAAAGTGTACTGATGATCATTCTGCGCTGTCATGTTTTGCACACTATATATATTTACAAAAGTATTTGGACACCCCTTCAAATTAGTGGATTTTTTCTATTTTCAGCCACACCCATTGCCGACAGGTGTATAAAATTAAGCACACAGCCATGCAATCTCAATAGACAAACACTGGCAGTAAAATGACCTTACTGAAGATCTCAGTGACTTTCAATGCGCCACCTTTCCAGCATGTTAGTTCTGTCAAACTTCTTCTCTTCTGGATCTTCCCCGGTCAACTGTAAGTGCTGTTATTGTGAAGTGGAAACATCTAGGAGTAACAAAGTGGTAGGCCACACAAAGTGGTAGGCCCTGAAGTGGTAGGCCACACAAGTGGTAGGCCACACAAGTGGTAGGCCCTGAAGTGGTAGGCCACACAAGCTCACAGAACGGCACCGCCGAGTGCTGAAGCGCATAAAAATCACCTGTCCTCGGTTGAAACACTCACTACCAAGTTCCAAACTGCCTCTAGAAGCAACGTCAGCACAAGAACTGTTAGTTTCCATGGCACCGGGCACCCGTACACAAGCCTAATATCACCATGTGCAATACCAAGCGTTGGCTGGAGTGGTGTAAAGCTTGTTGCCATTGGACTCCAGAGCAGTGGAAACGCATTCTCTGGAGTGATGAATCACGCTTCACCATCTGGCTGTCCGATGGATGAATCTGGGTTTGGCGGATACCAGGAGACCACTACCTGCCACTACCCCTGGCTAACTACTTCCTTAGCTGATCATTTGATAATCTGTCATTGTATACTGTAGTATTATCTTGTTTTTATAATAAATCTTTGTTTTATAAAATAATATTACTATCTCTGAGATTTTGAATCTGACTTGCGACAGGAATAATTGCGACAGGAATAATTGCGACAGGTATAATTGCGACGGGTATAATTGCGACAGGAATAATTGCGACAGGAATAATTGCGACAGGTATAATTGCGACAATTATAATTGCGACAGCTATAATTGCGACAGGTATAATTGCGACAATTATAATTGCGACAGCTATAATTGCGACAGGTATAATTGCGACAGGTATAATTGCGACAGGTATCAAACAAGTCCATAGGGTTGAGAGTGCTTGATGTGTCTGGGAATCCGTTGGACATCTCCGTCGTCACAGGAAGTGTTTTTCCAAACCTTCAGAAGTTAGACTTAGCCTACTGTGGCCATAATGGAAGCGGGCAATGGGATGTGGCAGACAGGTGTTTTCTGAGGAACGTGTCGAGTCTTGACATGAGTAGTTTCCACATGTCTCTGGAGGTTATGAGCATGTTGCTGTAGAGCTTCGACTCCCTGTTAGAATTCCTTTCTCATTTAGGAATAGAGACGCCTGCCTATACAAAAGTCCTCGCCAATATTGCCTGCCACATACCTACGTTGAGAATACTCCAATTTAGATATAACAACATCAGTTTTGTTTCTGGGGAACTCCTGCAGTCCTGCACCCAGATGACAGATCTGGGAATCTAATATAATAATATGATTGATCTGTCTGACTCTTCATTCTAGCAAATGAAGCAGCTGCGAAATCTGGAATTGGGAAACAACATGCTTTCACCTGTGCTAAAAGCCACAATCTCCCCACTTGGGATGTCCTGGATCTCAGCTTCAATAGAATCAATAAACTAGAATGCTCAGATTTCACCTGTGCTAAAAGCCACAATCTCCCCACTTGGGATGTCCTGGATCTCAGCTTCAATAGAATCAATCAACTAGAATGCTCAGATTTCACCTGTGCTAAAAGCCACAATCTCCCCACTTGGGATGTCCTGGATCTCAGCTTCAATAGAATCAATCAACTAGAATGCTCAGATTTCACCTGTGCTAAAAGCCACAATCTCCCCACTTGGGATGTCCTGGATCTCAGCTTCAATAGAATCAATAAACTAGAATGCTCAGATTTCACCTGTGCTAAAAGCCACAATCTCCCCACTTGGGATGTCCTGGATCTCAGCTTCAATAGAATCAATAAACTAGAATGCTCAGATTTCACCTGTGCTAAAAGCCACAATCTCCCCACTTGGGATGTCCTGGATCTCAGCTTCAATAGAATCAATCAACTAGAATGCTCAGATTTCACCTGTGCTAAAAGCCACAACTTGGGATGTCCTGGCTCAGCTTCAATCAATCAACCCACCTTGGCCACAATCTCCCCATGATGTCCTGCTTCAATAGAATCAATCAACTAGAATGCTCAGATTTCACCTGTGCTAAAAGCCACAATCTCCCCCACTTGGGATGTCTCAGCTTCAATAGAATCAATCAACTAGAATGCTCAGATTTTACCTGTGCTAAAAGCCACAATCTCCCCACTTGGGATGTCCTGGATCTCAGCTTCAATAGAATCAATAAACTAGAATGCTCAGATTTCACCAATAAAACTGGACTCACACAACTCTTCCTTCACAAAAACAAAATCCCTCAATTTGAAAGCTGTGTGTTCCAGGATGTGAAGTCCTTAAAGGTCCTAAACATTGGAACAAACCAAATGCTGGCCTTGAGTGATGCTTTCAAGAATGTTTTTCAAAAACTAGAGATCTTGGATTTGCGAGGCAATAAACTAAGTTCTGTCAGAAAAGAAGACTTTAACAGCTTACAATCACTCAAGGAATTGCTTTTATTCAAAAAATCTAATTAGCAGTTTAGAAGATGGCGGCATTTGAGGTGATGGTCAACCTTTTAGAAGCCTTACTCTTTCAGCAAATAGAATCAGTCAAACTGAAACTATAGACCGGGTGATCAGAGGCCGAACACGCTTAACCAGCCTCAGTATTTCTTCCAATCACATCAAACATGAAACAGATGATAAACTCAACCCTCCACCCTTCTATCACCTGACATCATTCAAGATTCTATATATCTTCAGCCAACGGATGGATAATAAACCATCAAACTTTCTTGAGGGTCTGAAATGTTTATCAGAATTCAGGGCAGGGTATCAGAATATTAAGTCTCTGCATCCAGACACATTCATTCATACCCTCCAATTGAGGTACCTTGACATCAGCAATAATGTGTTCTCAACCCTCACTCCAGAGCTGTTTCTTCCAATGCCAATCAAATCAGCAGACTATATCTGTCCAAATCTCAACGTCAGTCTTTGGATTTCCTCATACTAGCCAATCTATCTCAAGTTGCATTTCCGCTGTTGGAAAACAACCAGATTAGAGAGATCAATGAGACATTGATTCGTTCTCTCCCTGCCGTAACGTCCTTGAAAATGAATAATAGCCCTTTCATATGTGACTGTAGAAATGCTTGGTTCATCCAGTGGGTGGAGGACAATAAACCAAACACAAGTTGGTGAAGCCCATGACTATAACTGCAGCTATCCAGACAATCTGAGGGGCACTAAACTGTTGGACCTTTCGTGTTCAGTAGACGTAGGCTTCTTCTACTTCCTGTCCACCACTTCTCTGGTCCTCCTCACCCTGCTGGGGTCCATCATCTACCATCTCCTGAGACGGCAAGTTGTCTATTCCTTCTTCTTCTTCTTCGTGGCATTTCTCTACGACACCAAGCGGAGGAACAGGCGTGCAGCTTATCAGTATGATGCCTTCGTCTCCTACAACACCCACGATGAGCCCTGGGTCCCGAGGGAGCTTCTGACAGAGCTGGAGGGGCAGCAGGGCTGGAAGCTGTGTCTGCACCACCGGGACTTCCAGCCAGGCAAACCCATCATAGAAAACATCACAGATGCCATCTACTGGAGCCGCAAGACCATCTGTGTGATCAGCCGTCACTGTCTGGAGAGTGAGTGGTGCTCCAGAGAGATACAGGTGGCCAGGTGGGTCTAACAATCTTCAATTACAGTTATAAGAATATTTTGACGATAAATACACAACACAGAGGATGGAAGGACTAAAAACTAGAGTACTAATGGTCAATAGGGAATTGTAAATATGAGTTGGTTTTCCGTTAAACAGCTGTTTAGAAACTGTGGAATGTCAGTCCTGAACTCAGAGCTACGTTCTGTACATTGAGTCTGGAGCAGGACACTTGTTATTTGGCCATTGGCCCAGTTGTACTGCAAGGACTAAACCCCATGCTAGGGTGGGGGGTTATAAAATGGTATCCTGTCCCTTTGTTCTGTAGAGAATAGCTGAGGACAGGGGAGACTGAATATCTACCTCCCAGCATAACATGTATGATTTGTCCTTCTCAAATAAATCTATTTTTCTCCCCGATTTGCTTTGGAGTTTGTGTTATTGAAGAATAACATCAACTGCTAACACAGTACACATAAACACACATATACTGTACTTCATAAAGACTTTCTACTTTACTCTCCAGCTTCCGTCTGTTTGACGAGCAGAAGGATGTGTTGATCCTGGTGTTTCTGGAGGAGATCGCAGACCAGCAGCTCTCTCCCTACCACCGCATGAGGAGGCTGCTGAAGAGAAAAACCTACCTCAGCTGGCCCAGAGCTGGGGAGTACGCCGGGGTCTTCTGGCAGAAACTACGGGTGGCTCTGGAGACCAGGGACTGCCCTGCTGAGCAGAACCCAATCCTCACTGGGGTGGAGAGATGGTGACAGAAATAAACTAAATGTACTAACCTTTAACCTATATGTTCATCAGACATGTTATGATATAAACATGACTGAACGTTATTGACAAATACTAATGCATCTTATATAATTAGAAATTCAGCTAATTTACTTGCGTATAGTTACATGCCTACCCAGCTAGCAAAATATTGAACCAAATGTGAAGTGGGCCAATGAATGCAGATGCAGATTGCTATAAGTTTGCTCTCAGGGTCATTTTTTATTAACTTGCTTAGCTTTGCCTAATATCATTGGTGTTTTTTCTTCTTCGAGTAAGATAAAAATGTACAATTATTATGACAAATAGTGTCCTACCTTATTTTTTTGTTGTTAATTTGTCAAAATCCTTTTGTGTTTAGGATGAATACAAGTTTATAATAGTCACACCTTTGTCACACCTTTGTCAGTTATGCTTCATTTGAACTAGCAAGCCAGCTAGCTAATGCTAGCTACCTGACAAGCTAATGAAGATAACTATTGCTAGCTAGCTGACAAGCTAATGAAGATAACTATTGCTAGCTAGCTGACAAGCTAATGAAGATAACTATTTCTAGCTAGCTGACAAGCTAATGAAGATAACTATTGCTAGCTTGCTGACAAGCTAATGAAGTTAACTATTGCTAGCTTGCTGACAAGCTAATGAAGATAACCTTTGCTAGCTAGCTGACAAGCTAATGAAGTTAACTATTGCTAGCTAGCTGACAAGGTAATGAAGATAACTATTGCTAGCTAGCTGACAAGCTAATGAAGATAACTATTGCTAGCTTGCTGACAAGCTAATGAAGATAACTATTGCTAGCTTGCTGACAAGCTAATGAAGATAACTATTGCTAGCTGACAAGCTAATGAGGATAACTATTGCTAGCTTGCTGACAAGCTAATGAAGATAACTATTGCTAGCTAGCTGACAAGCTAATGAAGATAACTATTGCTAGCTGACAAGCTAATGAAGATAACTATTGCTAGCTAGCTGACAAGCTAATGAAGCAAAACACTCAGATGAAGATAACTAACTTAGCTAGCTGGTTAGTTTGCTAGATTCAATTCACATGATGATCTTGATATAATTTTAGCTACACACACTATCCTTACAGACTCTGTAATAAACAGTGGGGCTTGAACCACCAATGATTACAAGGCAAGCAGGATGATGCAGACCTCCAAGAGCGGTAGTACAGAGTGCGATTACACACAACAGGGCTCCTTCTGACGTCGCAATTAAAGGGGGTAGGGTGGCACATCCACCACTAGAGGGCGCGCCATCTCCATAAATGTCAGTGAGTGTTCAAAAACATTAGGAACACCATCCAATATTGAGTTACACCTCCTTTTGCCCTCAAAACAGATCCAATATGCCGGGGCATGGACTCTACATGGTGACAAAAGTGTTCCACAGGGATGCTTGCCCATATTGACTCCAATGCTTCCCACAGTTATATCCAGGTGGCTGGTAGACCATACTTGATGCACAAGAGGAAACTGTTGAGCATGAAAAACCCAGCAGCGTTGCAGTTCTTGAGTTACTCGAGACGGTTGCCATGCCACCCACTACCATATCCCATTCAAAGGCACATACATCTTTTATCTTGCCCATTGACCCCCTGAACGTCACACATACATACACAATCCATGTCTCAATTGTCTCAAGGCTTTCAAAGCTTCTTTAACCTGTCTCCTCCCCTTCATCTAGACTGTTGAAGTGGATTTAACAAGTGACATCAACAAGGGATCATAGAGTTCACCTGGATTCACCTTGGTCAGTCTACCCCCCCCCCTCCCTGGACTCCCCTATGGACATTCCCTAATGGACTCCCCCTCCCTGCTGCTCCCCTATGGACATTCCCTAATGGACTCTTACCCCCCTTCCCTGCTGCTCCCCTATGGACATTCCCTAATGGACTCTTACCCCCCCCTTCCCTGCTGCTCCCCCTATGGACATTCCCTAATGGACTCTTACCCCCCTCCCCCTCCCTGCTGCTCCCCCTATGGACATTCCCTAATGGACTCTTCCCCTATGGGCCCCCTTCCCCCTCCCTGATGCTCCCCCTATGGACATTCCCTAATGGACTCTTACCCCCCCCCTCCCCCCCCTCCCACACTGCACACCAGTTCAGTTTGTATGGACATTCCCCTAATGGACTCTTACCCCCTCCCTGCTGCTAACTAACTATATATCCAAATCTATGGACATTCCCTAATGGACTCCTAAAACCCCCCCTCCCTGCTGCTCCCCTATGGACATTCCCTAATGGACTCTTACCCTCCCCCTTCCCCCCTCCCTGCTGCTCCCCGGGTGGACATTCCCTCAAATGGACTCTCACAGTAGTTGTCGAGGGTGCAGATCATTAAGAGTATCTCTACCGCATTAAGAGTATCCTGCTGTCTCTAGAGAGTTGAAAGAGCAGGTCTGGGACAGGTAGCACGTCCGGTGAACAGGTCAGGGTTCCATAGCCGCAGGCAGAACAGTTGAAACTGGAGCAGCAGCACGGCCAGGTGGACTGGGGACAGCAAGGAGTCATCATGCCAGGTAGTCCTGAGGCATGGTCCTAGGGCTCAGGTCCTCCGAGAGAGAGAAAGAGAGAAAGAATTAGAGAGAGCATACTTAAATTCACACAGGACACCGGATAAGACAGGAGAAGTACTCCAGATATAACAAACTGACCTTTGCCCCCTGACACATAAACTACTGCAGCATAAATACTGGAGGCTGAGACAGGAGGGGTCAGGAGACACTGTGGCCCCATCCGATGATAGGGCCAAACAGGAAGGATATAACCCCACCCACTTTGCCAAAGCAAAGCACAGCCCCCACAACACTAGAGGGATATCTTCAACCCCCAACTTACCAACCTGAGACAAGGTCGAGTATAGCCCACAAAGATCTCCGCCACAGCACAACCCAAGGGGTGGTGCCAACCCAGACAGGAAGATCACGTCACTGACTCAACCCACTCAAGTGACGCACCCCTCCTAGGGACGGCATGAAAGAGCACCAGTAAGCCAGTGACTCAGCCCCTGTAATAGGGTTAGAGGCAGAGAATCCCAGTGGAGAGAGGGGAACCGGCCAGGAAGAGACAGCAATGGCTCCAGAGCCTTTCCGTTCACCTTCACACTTCTGGGCCAGACTACACTCAATCATATGACCCACTGAAGAGATGAGTCTTCAGTAAAGACTTAAAGGTTGAGACCGAGTCTCCATTTCTCACATGGGTAGGCAGACCATTCCATAAAAATGGAGCTCTACAGGAGAAAGCCCTGCCTCCAGCTGTTTGCTTAGAAATTCTAGGGACAATTAGGAGGCCTGCGTCTTGTGACCGTAGAGTACGTGTAGGTATGTACGGCAGGACCCAATCAGAAAGACAGGTAGGAGCAAGCCCATGTAATGCTTTGTAGGTTGCAGTAAAACCTTGAAATCAGCCCTTGTCTTAACAGGAAGCCAGTGTAGGGAGGCTAGCACTGGAGTAATATGATAAAATTGGTTGGTTCTAGTCACGATTCTAGCAGCCATATTTAGCACTAACTGAAGTTTATTTAGTGCTTTATCCGGGTAGCCAGAAAGTAAAGCATTGCAGTAGTCTAACCTAGAAGTAACAAAAGCATGGATTAATTTTTCTGCATCATTTTGGACAGAAAGTTTTTTATTTTTTGCAATGTTACGGAGATGGAAAAAAGCTTTCCTTGAAACAGTCTTGATATGTTTGAAAGATCAGGGTCCAGAGTAACGCCGAGGTCCTTCACAGTTTTATTTGAGACCGACTGCACAACCATCAAGATTAATTGTCAGATTCAACAGAAGATCTCTTTGTTTCTTGGGACCTAAAACAAGCAGCTCAGTTTTGTCCGAGTTTAAAAGTAGAACATTTGCAGCCATCCACTTCCTTATGTCTGAAACACAAGCTTCTAGCGAGGGCAATTTTGGGGCTTCACCATGTTTCATTGTGTCATCCGCATAGCAGTGAAAGTTAACATGATGTTTTCGAATGACATCCCCAAGAGGTAAAATATATAGTGAAAACAATAGTGGTCCTATAACGGAACCTTGAGGAACACCGAAATGTACAGTTGATTTGTCAGAGGACAAACCATTCACAGAGACAAACTGATGTCTTTCCGACAGATAAGATCTAAACTAGGCCAGAACTTCTCCGTTTAGAGCCATTTGGTTTTCCAATCTCTCCAAAAGAATGTGGTGATCGATGGTATCAAAAGCAGGACTAAGGTCTAGGAGCACGAGGACAGAGCAGAGCCTCAGTCTGACGCCATTAAAAGGTCATTTACCACCTTCACAAGTGCAGTCTCAGTGCTAGGATGGGGTCTAAAACCAGACTGAAGCATTTCGTATACATTGTTTGTCTTCAGGAAGGCAGTGAGTTGCTGAGCACAAGCGTTTTCTAAAAAAATTGAGAGGGATGGAAGATTCAATATAGGCCGATAGTTTTTTACATATATTTATATATTTTATATTTTCTGGGTCAAGGTTTGGCTTTTTCAAGAGAGGCTTTATTACTACCACTTTTAGTGAGTTTGGTACACATCCGGTGGATAGAGAGCCGTTTATTATGTTCAACATAGGAGGGCCAAGCACAGGAAGCAGCTCTTTCAGTAGTTTTGTTGGAATAGGGTCCAGTATGCAGCTGGAAGGTTTAGAGGCCATGATTATTTTCATCATTGTGTCAAGAGATACAGTACTAAAACACCCTAGTGTCTCTCTTGATCCTTGGTCCTGGCAGAGTTGTGCAGACTCAGGACAACTGAGCTTTGGAGGAATATGCATATTTAAAGAGGAGTCTGTAATTTGCTTTCTAATGATCATGATATTTTCCTCAAAGAAGTTAATTCATTTATTACTGCTGAAGTGAAAGCCATCCTCACTTGGGAGACTATCTATCTATCTATCTATCTATCTATCTATCTATCTATCTATCTATCTATCTATCTAACTATCTAACAATCTATCTATCTATCTATCTATTTAATAATTCAATTCAAGGGGCATTATTGGCATGGGAAACATGTGTTAACATTGCCAAAGCAAGTGAGGTAGATAATAAACAAAAGTTAAATAAACCACAAAAATGAACAGTAAACATTACACACAGAAGTTTCAAAACAATAAAGACATTACAAATGTAATATTATGTATATACAGTGGGGCAAAAAAGTATTTAGTCAGCCACCAATTGTGCAAGTTCTCCCACTTAAAAGATCTGTAATTTTTCATCTAGGTCTTAACTATGACAGACAAATTCATTAAAAATCCTACAATGTGATTTTCTGGATTTTTTTTCTCATTTGTCTGTCATAGTTTAAGTGTACCTATGATGAAAATTACAGGCCTCTCTCATCACACTTCCCTGACCCACCGTTCAGTACAATATTTTTGACCAGAATCAACTTTATTTGCTAAAGTACAATTACACATCCTCAGAATGTTACCTGGTGATATGGTGCTGCTAGACAACATACTCAGAATGGTACCTGGTGATATGGTGCTGCTAGACAACATACTCAGAATGTTACCTGGTGATATGGTGCTGTTAGACAACATACTCAGAATGTTACCTGGTGATATGGTGCTGTTAGACAACATACTCAGAGTATTACCTAGTGATATGGTGCTGCTAGTGTTAGACAACATACTCAGAATGTTACCTGGTGATATGGTGCTGCTAGACAACATACTCAGAATGTTACCTGGTGATATGGTGCTGTTAGACAACATACTCAGAGTATAACCTAGTGATATGGTGCTGCTAGTGATAGACAACATACTCAGAATGTTACCTGGTGATATACAGTGGTGATATGGTGCAAATAAAGTATTACCTAGTGATATGGTGCTGCTAGTGATAGACAACATACTCAGAATGTTACCTGGTGATATGGTGCTGCTAGACAACAGAAGTATTACCTAGTGATATGGTTAGACAACATACTCAGAATGTTACCTGGTGATAGAATGTTACCTGGTGATATGGTGCTGCTAGACAACATACTCAGAATGTTACCTGGTGATATGGTGCTGTTAGACAACATACTCAGAGTATTACCTAGTGATATGGTGCTGCTAGACAACATACTCAGAATGTTACCTGGTGATATGGTGCTGCTAGTGTTAGACAACATACTCAGAATGTTACCTGGTGATATGGTGCTGCTAGTGATAGACAACATACTCAGAATTTACCTGGTGATATGGTGCTTAGACAACATACTCAGAATGTTACCTGGTGATATGGTGCTTAGACAACATACTCAGAATGTTACCTGGTGATATGGTGCTGCTAGACAACATACTCAGAATGTTACCTGGTGATATGGTGCTGCTAGTGTTAGACAACATACTCAGAATGTTACCTGGTGATATGGTGCTGCTAGACAACATACTCAGAATGTTACCTGGTGATATGGTGCTGCTAGACAACATACTCAGAATGTTACCTGGTGATATGGTGCTGCTAGACAACATACTCAGAATGTTACCTGGTGATATGGTGCTGCTAGACAACATACTCAGAATGTTACCTGGTGATATGGTGCTGCTAGACAACATACTCAGAATGTTACCTGGTGATATGGTGCTGCTAGACAACATATGAATGTGCTGTTAGACAACATACTCAGAATGTTACCTGGTGATATGGTGCTGCTAGTGATAGACAACATACTCAGAATGTTACCTGGTGATATGGTGCTGCTAGACAACATACTCAGAATGTTACCTGGTGATATGGTGCTGCTAGACAACATACTCAGAATGTTACCTGGTGATATGGTGCTGCTAGTGTTAGACAACATACTCAGAATGTTACCTGGTGATATGGTGCTGCTAGTGATAGACAACATACTCAGAATGTTACCTGGTGATATGGTGCTGCTAGTGTTAGACAACATACTCAGAATGTTACCTGGTGATATGGTGCTGCTAGTGATAGACAACATACTCAGAATGTTACCTGGTGATATGGTGCTGTTAGACAACATACTCAGAGTATTACCTAGTGATATGGTGCTGCTAGACAATATACTCAGAATGTTACCTGGTGATATGGTGCTGCTAGTGTTAGACAACATACTCAGAATGTTACCTGGTGATATGGTGCTGCTAGACAACATACTCAGAATGTTACCTGGTGATATGGTGCTGCTAGACAACATACTCAGAATGTTACCTGGTGATATGGTGCTGCTAGACAACATACTCAAAATGTTACCTGGTGATATGGTGCTGCTAGACAACATACTCAGAATGTTACCTGGTGATATGGTGCTGCTAGTGATAGACAACATACTCAGAATGTTACCTGGTGATATGGTGCTGCTAGACAACATACTCAGAATGTTACCTGGTGATACTAGACAACATACTCAGAATGTTACCTGGTGATATGGTGCTGCTAGTGTTAGACAACATACTCAGAATGTTACCTGTTGATATGGTGCTGCTAGACAACATACTCAGAATGTTACCTGGTGATATGGTGCTGCTAGACAACATACTCAGAATGTTACCTGTTGATATGGTGCTGCTAGACAACATACTCAGAATGTTACCTGGTGATATGGTGCTGCTAGACAACATCCTCAGAATGTTACCTGTTGATATGGTGCTGCTAGACAACATCCTCAGAATGTTACCTGGTGATATGGTGCTGCTGCAGAATGTTACCTGGTGATATGGTGCTGCTAGACAACATACTCAGAATGTTACCTGGTGATATGGTGCTGTTAGACAACATACTCAGAATGTTACCTGGTGATATGGTGCTGCTAGACAACATACTCAGAATGTTACCTGGTGATATGGTGCTGCTAGACAACATACTCAGAATGTTACCTGGTGATATGGTGCTGCTAGACAACATACTCAGAATGTTACCTGGTGATATGGTGCTGCTAGTGTTAGACAACATACTCAGAATGTTACCTGGTGATATGGTGCTGTTAGACAACATACTCAGAATGTTACCTGGTGATATGGTGCTGCTAGACAACATACTCAGAATGTTACCTGGTGATATGGTGCTGCTAGTGTTAGACAACATACTCAGAATGTTACCTGGTGATATGGTGCTGCTAGTGATAGACAACATACTCAGAATGTTACCTGGTGATATGGTGCTGCTAGTGTTAGACAACATACTCAGATTGTTACCTGGTGATATGGTGCTGCTAGTGATAGACAACATACTCAGAATGTTACCTGGTGATATGGTGCTGTTAGACAACATACTCAGAGTATTACCTAGTGATATGGTGCTGCTAGACAATATACTCAGAATGTTACCTGGTGATATGGTGCTGCTAGTGTTAGACAACATACTCAGAATGTTACCTGGTGATATGGTGCTGCTAGTGATAGACAACATACTCAGAATGTTACCTGGTGATATGGTGCTGCTAGACAACATACTCAGAATGTTACCTGGTGATATGGTGCTGCTAGACAACATACTCAGAATGTTACCTGGTGATATGGTGCTGCTAGTGTTAGACAACATACTCAGAATGTTACCTGTTGATATGGTGCTGCTAGACAACATACTCAGAATGTTACCTGGTGATATGGTGCTGCTAGACAACATACTCAGAATGTTACCTGTTGATATGGTGCTGCTAGACAACATACTCAGAATGTTACCTGGTGATATGGTGCTGCTAGACAACATCCTCAGAATGTTACCTGTTGATATGGTGCTGCTAGACAACATCCTCAGAATGTTACCTGGTGATATGGTGCTGCTAGTCAACATACTCAGAATGTTACCTGGTGATATGGTGCTGCTAGACAACATACTCAGAATGTTACCTGGTGATATGGTGCTGTTAGACAACATACTCAGAATGTTACCTGGTGATATGGTGCTGCTAGACAACATACTCAGAATGTTACCTGGTGATATGGTGCTGCTAGACAACATACTCAGAATGTTACCTGGTGATATGGTGCTGCTAGTGTTAGACAACATACTCAGAATGTTACCTGGTGATATGGTGCTGTTAGACAACATACTCAGAATGTTACCTGGTGATATGGTGCTGCTAGTGATAGACAACATACTCAGAATGTTACCTGGTGATATGGTGCTGCTAGACAACATACTCAGAATGTTACCTGGTGATATGGTGCTGCTAGTGTTAGACAACATACTCAGAATGTTACCTGGTGATATGGTGCTGTTAGACAACATACTCAGAATGTTACCTGTTGATATGGTGCTGCTAGACAACATACTCAGAATGTTACCTGGTGATATGGTGCTGCTAGACAACATCCTCAGAATGTTACCTGTTGATATGGTGCTGCTAGACAACATCCTCAGAATGTTACCTGGTGATATGGTGCTGCTAGTCAACATACTCAGAATGTTACCTGGTGATATGGTGCTGCTAGACAACATACTCAGAATGTTACCTGGTGATATGGTGCTGTTAGACAACATACTCAGAATGTTACCTGGTGATATGGTGCTGCTAGTGATAGATACTCAGAATGTTACCTGGTGATATGGTGCTGCTAGTGATAGACAACATACTCAGAATGTTACCTGGTGATGTGGTGCTGCTAGTGATAGGCAACATTTAGAGACAGACTACAGTGTCTCCTGACCCCTCCTGTCTCAGCCTCCAGTATTTATGCTGCAGTAGTTTATGTGTCGGGGGGCTGGGGTCAGTTTGTTATATCTGGAGTACTTCTCCTGTCCTATTCGGTGTCCTGTGTGAATCTAAGTGTGCGTTCTCTAATTCTCTCCTTCTCTCTTTCCTTCTCTCTCTCGGAGGACCTGAGCCCTAGGACCATGCCCCAGGACCACCTGACATGATGACTCCTTGCTGTCCCCAGTCCACCTGGCCATGCTGCTGTTCCAGTTTCAACTTCCACCTGACTGTGCTGCTGCTCCAGTTTCAACTGTTCTGCCTTATTATTATTCGACCATGCTGGTCATTTATGAACATTTGAACATCTTGGCCATCTTCTGATATAATCTCCACCCGGCACAGCCAGAAGAGGACTGGCCACCCCACATAGCCTGGTTCCTCTCTAGGTTTCTTCCTAGGTTTTGGCCTTTCTAGGGAGTTTTTCCTAGCCACCGTGCTTCTACACCTGCATTGCTTGCTGGTTGGGGTTTTAGGCTGGGTTTCTGTACAGCACTTTGAGATATCAGCTGATGTACGAAGGGCTATATAAATAAATTTGATTTGATTTGATACAGGCAAAGGATTTTAAACAAAGTTTACATACATTATATACAACTAGTTAGAGTGAGCATAGATCTGTAAGAGAATGAACAGAGATACACATATAGAGTTGATATATTTTTATTTATTTATCCGTTATTTTACCAGGTAAGTTGACTGAGAATATGTTCTCATTTGCAGCAACGACCTGGGGAATAGTTACAGGGGAGAGGAGGGGGGATGAAAGAGGCTATTGTAAACTGGGGATTATTAGGTGACTGTAATGGTTTGAGGGGCAGATTGGGAATTTAGCCAGGACACCAGGGTTAACACCCCTACTCTTACGATAAGTGCCATGTGATCTTTAATGACCTCAGAGAGTCAGGAAACCCATTAAACGTCCCATCCAAAAGACAGCATCCCCAATCACTGCCCTGGGGTATTGGGATATTTTTTTAGACCAGAGGAAAGAGTGCCTCCTACTGACCCTCCAACACCACTTCCAGCAGCATCTGGTCTCCCATCCAGGAAGTGACCAGGACCAACCCTGCTTAGCTTCAGAAGCAAGCCAGCAGTGGTACGCAGGGTGGGACACTGCTGGCTATATAGTGGGTATATGGTTGATATCCAATAGGCATATGGTTGATATTCCATGTATTTACAGTATCAGTATGACTATATCTAAATGCAGAGCGATGAACAGCGTAATGCGGTATAGTGCAGTTATTTAGAGTACAATGCAGAGCGATGAACAGCGTAATGCAGTATACGGCAGTTATTTAGAGTACAGTTCAGAGATGGCATGACACCATGTGCAAAGTCCTTTGTTGGCCTACATTGTTAAAACCAAAGATATGGATAATAAAAACACACTGTTCAAATAACAAAATAAGATCATTTTCAAATGATTGAAGTTAATTTTAACATTTTATTGAATATAAACAACTTATTTTGAACGATCTTCCATTCCGTCACTGACATTGTTAAAATAGCTCAGGCAGCTACAGAAAAGTTCCCTCCCTTCAGTAATTCCATTCAAAGTAAGCTTCCTAACCCCGGGGAGTTCAGAAGTGTTTTTCCACGACACACCTAAAATATGTGAATGATGTTGTATTGTACAGAGCGCTTCAAGAGACAACACTGCAAGCTGAGACGGAGTTGTGGGTGGCAACACAGACAATAGGCGTTTCGGGTTCATGCAAGTGTGAGATTTAAAAAGGTCTGAATGAAGTTTGAGACGGAGAAACTTTCTTGGTGCTTGTGATTTCGTTTCGTCTGTCAGTATGCTTGTTACGTTTTCATAGATATTCAGTAACACATGCAGCGTCAGGACTCTGTTGATTATTGCGAGCACTCGGTGGAGAGAGAGAGAGGGGGCATCCGCGACTCCGCGTCTTGGCACGGGTGTAATCATTAGTACAAAACGTTTTGCAACGGGAACCATTTACTACAAACGAAAACGTTTCGCATTAAAACGAGACTTTATATTGGACAAATCCAGCTTAGGTCTCTCCCCGTTTCGTTCCGTTTGCTTCCGTTTTGGTTCCTAGTTAACAACACACAACAGGCAATGCTCTGACGTCACAAGTGAGACTCTCAACTAAAGCAAGCCTATATATATATATATATATATATTATGGTTCAATCAGTGGATATACTTCCCGGGACAGAGAACTCTTTGTTTGGAGCCAAAATCCTGAAAGCACAGGTGGCAGAGTAACCGCAGGACATCGAGGTAATACATTTTACCCCGGCTCTTTTTTGTTGTTGTTAGATTCACTGCAAGGAATTCAACTCCCCTCCTTGTGGGACATAGATAATACTTCTGCTTAAAGTTCTCAGCGGCAGTCTCAACAGTTATGTAATGCCTTCTAGACAGCCCAAGTTCAACATCTGACTTATACACAGCATAAACACTGGCATGTGTGGTTATCACGTTAATACACAATTAAAACACCAAGTTAAAAAACATAAGTAAACATGATAGTATGGAGAATAAATGTTGATGTTTATTTAAATCAGTTATATGATAGTATGGAGAATAAATGTTGATGTTTAAATCAGTTATATGATAGTATGGAGAATAAATGTTACTCTTCACACCAGTCATATGTCATTTAGATGTGGGTCAAGTTGCAGGAAGACCATTTCAATCAAATCAATATTTCAAGTCAGTAGAATCAGTAAAAATCTGCTGAATTTAAATCAGTAGAATCAGTACAAATCTGCTGAATTTAAATCAGTAGAATCAGTACAAATCTGCTGAATTTAAATCAGTAGAATCAGGAAGACCTGAATTTAAATCAGTAGAAATCAAATCTGCTGAATTTTTAGAAAGTCAAATCTGCTGAATTTAAATCAGTAGAATCAGTACAAATCTGCTGAATTTAAATCAGTAGAATCAGTACAAATCTGCTGAATTTAAATCAGTAGAATCAGTACAAATCTGCTGAATTTAAATCAGTAGAATCAGTACAAATCTGCTGAATTTAAATCAGTAGACTGGCATGACTACAGTTCATCACATTTTTGCAGCCAAGGGGCCAACACATTAATGTTAATATGTCTCTCATGTCCGTTGAAAACGAATAGGTGGTTTCAATATGTCACATGTGAATATCAGAAAAAATCTTTCTCGTTAACCCACATTGGATGTAGAGTGGACTTGACAGCATTGGACATAGCAGTTGTTATCATACATACTGCAGCTGGTCTGACTCATGATCTACATCCCAAATGACACCCTATTCCCTACATGGTGCACTACTCTATGGGCCCTGGTCAAAAATAGCGCACTATGTAGGGAATAGGGTGCCTTTTGGGACATAGATCATGAGTCCGACCAGCTGCACTCTGTAAAAGTGTACCAATGATATGGAACAGCACACTGTGGTCCGGATGAATTGACCCATTTCACCCATTTTCTGTGATTGTCCAAATCTATCATGTCCAATTCCCCCTCTCTCTGTTTTCCTTTTATAGGCTGTTCTTTGCTGGGGTCCTCGCTCCAGACTATTTCTCTCTTTCATCCTCCCTTTCCCTTCACTCTCTTTCTCCACCTGCACATCAGTCCCTCCATCCTTCCTTGTCTCTTAACTCCACCCAGTGGCACTGCCATCATGCGTCGGTACAGCTCCGAGGGGTCTCTACTCGATATGGACTTCCTGCTGCGGAAGAAAGTATCCGCGAAGGGCCACAACTACCACAGCCGGGACGGGGAGTCAGGTACCTACAACCCCCACCTGGAAGGTGACGAACTGGATGGGCGAACCACCTCTTTCCCCCCTACCCCTATCATCGTGGAGCCTGGAGCCAGCCACGGGAGGGGGGAGCTGAGCAGGGATCACAGCGTCAGTGTGGAGAACTTCACAGAACTGGGGAAGCTAGAGGGTAAGGGATTTCTTGGAGTGGTAAACCTCAATGAAGGATGTAGGGCATATAGTGATGGGCAGTTGGCGCCGGGGACGACGGGCCGCAGCACAGAGAGCGTGGGCAGCGACAACCAGCCACCGTCCTCTCCCTCGCTCTCAACCTCTGGCTCCAGCCCCTTGTCCTTGAAGTCACAGCAACGGTCCCACACCAGAGCCAAGCTGTCCGCAGCCAAGCTACACCTGAAGAGCCTGTTTGGGCAGGTAAAGGGGGATGTGGGAGGTCAGGATCACTAGAGGAGTGGTCCCTGGCAGTGTTTAGGGTATTGGGTGTTTTAGGACTGGCAGTGTGGGAATGGATAGCCTGTGTGTGTTAGATGGGTTTTGACTAGGTGCGTTAGTTCTAGATTTCCGGGTGCACCATTTCAGACCATTCCATTGGACCTTGTGAAATCTCTAATCCAATCAGGGAAGTGTATGAGTCTGTTTCCTCTCAGTAGTCATTCCAACCTTGAGATTCATCCAACAGAGTGTTACATATAAAGCGGTTTTGTTCATGTCAAGGTCACACTAAGTTGACAAAGGATTAAATAATCATGCTCAACAGCACACATTTACCTCTAATATTCTCAATTTGATTTAAATATTGTCACGTGTAACGGATGTGAAACGGCTAGCTTAGTTAGCGGTGCGCGCTAAATAGCGTTTCAATCGGTGACGTCACTTGCTCTGAGACCTTGAAGTAGTTGTTCCCCCTTTGCTCTGCAAGGGCCATGGCTTTTGTGGAGCGATGGGTAACGATGCTTCGTGGGGTGACTGTTGTTGATGTGTGCAGAGAGTCCCTGGTTCGCGCCCGGGTATGGGCGAGGGGACGGTCTAAAGTTATACAGGCATATTATTCCTGTCATTGTGTAACTCATTAGGCTCATCCAGTCTTTCCTTTTGTTCTTTTAGATAAAAGCATCTGCCAAATGGCAAAACCAATGAATAGCGAGTCCCCCTCCTCTCCTATTTCTCCTATATGTTGACATCCACTACGTCATGTTTTAATGCTTTAGGTTTGGAATGTTGAATGTTTTTTTTAAATGGCGACAATGACTCGATACAGGAAAATATTGCTCAAACAGAACTTCTTAAAAATTTTGTATAACGTTTGGGCCAGAACCAAAGGTGTGTGTGTGTGTGTGTGTGTGTGTGTGTGTGTTAACTGTAGGAGTGACACATGCCAATCATTTCAACTTGGAAACAAACTAATTGTGTCTGTATTTCCAGAGTCCCCATTCATCACATTCCAACCTGTTTAACCCAGAACAGAAAGAACAGAGAGACAGGTGAGGTCATCGACTGTGGACAATAGACTATGGGCAATAGACTGTGGGCAATAGACTGTGGACAATATAATGAGGGCAATTGACTGTGGACAATAGACTGTGGGCAATAGACTGTGGACAATATAATGAGGACAATAGACTGTGGACAATAGACTGTGGACAATAGACTGTGGACAATAGACTGTGGACAATAGACTGTGGACAATATAATGAGGACAATAGACTGTGGACAATAGACTGTGGACAATATAATGAGGACAATAGACTGTGGACAATAGACTGTGGGCAATAGACTGTGGACAATAGACTGTGGGCAATAGACTGTGGGCAATATAATGAGGACAATAGACTGTGGGCAATATAATAGACTGTGGACAATAGACTGTGGACAATATAATGAGGACAATAGACTGTGGACAATAGACTGTGGACAATAGACTGTGGACAATAGACTGTGGACAATATAATGAGGACAATAGACTGTGGACAATATAATGAGGACAACAGACTGTGGACAATATACTGTGGGCAATAGACTGTGGACAATAGACTGTGGGCAATAGACTGAGGACAATAGACTGTGGACAATATAATGAGGACAATAGACTGTGGACAATATAATGAGGACAATAGACTGTGGACAATAGACTGTGGACAATATAATGAGGACAATAGACTGTGGGCAATAGACTGTGGACAATAGACTGTGGGCAATAGACTGTGGACAATAGACTGTGGACAATATAATGAGGACAATAGACTGTGGACAATAGACTGTGGGCAATAGACTGAGGGCAATAGACTGTGGACAATATAATGAGGACAATAGACTGTGGACAATATAATGAGGACAATAGACTGTGGACAATAAACTGTGGACAATAGACTGTGGACAATAGACTGTGGACAATATAATGAGGACAATAGACTGTGGGCAATAGACTGTGGACAATAGACTGTGGACAATAGACTGTGGACAATATAATGAGGACAATAGACTGTGGGCAATAGACTGTGGACAATAGACTGTGGAAAATAGACTGTGGACAATATAATGAGGACAATAGACTGTGGACAATATAATGAGGACAATAGACTGTGGACAATAAACTGTGGACAATAGACTGTGGACAATAGACTGTGGACAATATAATGAGGACAATAGACTGTGGGCAATAGACTGTGGACAATAGACTGTGGACAATAGACTGTGGACAATATAATGAGGACAATAGACTGTGGACAATAGACTGTGGACAATAGACTGTGGACAATAGACTGTGGACAATATAATGAGGACAATAGACTGAGGACAATAGACTGTGGACAATAGACTGTGGACAATAGACTGTGGACAATAGACTGTGGGCAATAGACTGTGGACAATAGACTGTGGACAATAGACTGTGGACAATATAATGAGGACAATAGACTGTGGACAATAGACTGTGGACAATATAATGAGGACAATAGACTGTGGACAATAGACTGTGGACAATAGACTGTGGACAATAGACTGTGGACAATAGACTGTGGACAATAGACTGTGGACAATATAATGAGGACAATAGACTGTGGACAATAGACTGTGGACAATAGACTGTGGACAATAGACTGTGGACAATAGACTGTGGACAATAGACTGTAGACAATATAATGAGGACAATATAATGAGGACAATATAATGAGGACAATAGACTGTGGACAATAGACTGTGGACAATAGACTGTGGACAATAGACTGTGGACAATATACTGAGGACAATATAATGAGGACAATAGACTGTGGACAATATAATGAGGGCAATAGACTGTGGACAATAGACTGAGGGCAATAGACTGTGGACAATAGACTGTGGACAATAGACTGAGGACAATAGACTGAGGACAATAGACTGTGGACAATAGACTGAGGACAATATAATGAGGGCAATATAATGAGGGCAATAGACTGTGGACAATATAATGAGGGCAATATAATGAGGGCAATAGACTATGGGCAAGGTAGCTTTCTAATAGGAAGATGTCCCTGTGCCTGGCCAAATGGCACCCTATTCCCTACGTAGCCCTTTGGGCTCTGGTAAAGATTAGTGCACTAAATAGGGAGTATGAGGTACTTTCCCTGGTCAAAAGTAGTGCACTACATAGGGAATGGGGTGACATTTGGGACGTATCCTAAGAAGTTCCGTTTGAAACGATACCCATCCGGACCTCATTTACCAAACAGCTGTGGAAATGAGGGGTTGTGTTATCATGAAATCTGATGCCTGTCTCCTCTCTCCCTTTGTCTCTGTCTCTCCCCCCTCTCTACCTTCCCCTTCTGTCTCCCTCTCTCTCTCCCTCCCTCTCCCTGTCTCTCCCTCTCCCCCCTCTCCTCCTGTCTCCCTATATCTCCATCTCCCTCCCTCACCCCCTATCTCTTCCTGTCTCTCTCCTTACCCCTCCTCTCTCTGAATCTCTCTCACCCTTCCTCTCCCCCCTCTCCTCCCTAACAGTGATAAAGAGCGGAGGTCTCGCCTCCCGTTGATGCACCAGTGGAGTCAGGTGGGCCACAGCAACGCCAAGTTCAGTCGGGTGGAACTTGATAAGTGGGCTGAATCGCTGGACGACCTCCTGGCCAGTCGGAGTAAGTAGACTAGGACACCCTCCTGACCAGTAGACAAGGACACCCTCCTGACCAGTAGACTAGGACACCCTCTCCTGACCAGTAGACTAGGACACCCTCTCCTGACCAGTAGACTAGGACACCCTCTCCTGACCAGTAGACTAGGACACCCTCCTGACCAGTAGACTAGGACACCCTCCTGACCAGTAAACTAGGTTACCCTCCTGACCAGTAGGCTAGGACACCCTCCAGACCAGTAGACTAGGACACCCTCCTGACCAGTAGACTAGGACACCCTCCTGACCAGTAGACAAGGACACCCTCCTGACCAGTAGACTAGGACACCCTCCTGACCAGTCCAGACCTAGGTCACCCTCCTGACAAGGACACCCTCCTGACCAGTAGACAAGGACACCCTCCTGACCAGTAGACTAGGACACCCTCCTGGCCAGTAGACTAGGACACCCTCCTGACCAGTAGACTAGGACACCCTCCTGACCAGTAGACTAGGACACCCTCCTGACCAGTAGACTAGGACACCCTCCTGACCAGTAGACTAGGACACCCTCCTGACCAGTAGACTAGGACACCCTCCTGACCAGTAGACTAGGGACCAGTAGACTAGGACACCCTCCTGGCCAGTAGACTAAACCACTCCCTACCCTTCCTCTTGGCCCTTACCCTTCCATGTTTGCTGATCTGAAGGGCTTTATTCAGGCATAATCAGTGTCGTGGTAATGCTTCCGCTGTACAGATCTACAAACATGGAAGGGTTAGGGCAAAGGTCATCTGGGCATCCCAGAAGGAAAACCTGGCGCCAACTACTTGATTAGATTCTAGGAGGGGGGAGAGGTATGAGAAAAGATACTAGATTGAAGAAAGGAAGCAGGGTGATACACCCCCCCCCTCCTATGTAAAAATACCTATCCAAATGACAGGGACGTTGAAAGAACCACCAGAACAATTGTTGCACCGGAGTGTTTACTGGGCACCTGTAATTAAGCAATAAGGGGAGGGGGTGTGGTATATGGCCAATATACCACGGCTAAAAGCTGTTCTTAAGCACAACGCAACGTGGAGTGCCTGGACACAGCCCATAGCCGTTGTATATTGGCCATATACCACAAACCCCAGAGATGCCTTATTTGATATTATAAACTGGTTTCCAACGTAATTAGAGCAGGAAAAATACATGTTGTGTCATTACCCGTGGTATACAGTCTGATATACCACGGCTGTCAGCCAATCAGCATTTTGGGCTCGAACCACCCAGTTTATAATTAGAGTTGGATGTTGATCTTGTCATTATTGAAGTTTCTATGATCTCTCTTTGAGTTGAGTTTGTGTCCCATAGGCTGCTGACAGATGTTCTGATACCATTTATGTTACGTAGTCTGTCCACAAGAGACTAGGGCTCAGTGGGAAGGGGGGGTGGGGAGGAAATGCAAAGTGTACTCTGATCCTGTTTTCAACCTCAGCTCACGAGTGTCTTGCAGTGTGTTGTGATGTCAGCGCGATAGGGCCGTATGGTCTTTGCGTACGTCATTGGTTTCTGTGTGCTGTGCCATAAAGCTGAGTGCAGCACTAGTTACTATGAATAGATGTGATAGAAAACAGTAAGACCGTTTTAGATTACTGTCTCGAATGATCTGGATTGTGTTCCAGATGTAGGGCTGGGAAATATGGGAAAAAATATCACAATGCATTTGTTCTGTTGACGGTATTTGACAGTATTTTATGTTTTTAAATAATAAAAGTTATCCATTTTGCTTTATGAGTTGTCCGTGACCCTAGAGTGGAAACACATACCTTCTAAAATCAGGCTTTCTCCATTCTGATTGTTTGAAGTTTGATTGAACAGTACAAACAAAAGTTGATCTGATTTTGAGATAATTTCCACTCTGCCACGTAGGGCTGCACGATATGGGCAATAGAATCTAGGCCTTATGTTGAACCAAATATTGCAATTGCAATTTGACTTGCAATTTAGATTAAAAAAACACTTAGGTGAACTGTTGGAATCATGGAAATGATTATTCTAATTCTATAGTTGGAGTGTAACAGTGGCCCCTTTGAATACGTTGTTGTATGACAAGACATTCATAGAATTAGGAATTAAAATACTATTAGAATCTCTATGGAGGCATTATTGACACAGGGTAGGAACCAAAGTGTTGGTCAGTGTTTCCCAGGGGAGTGGGACCCTATAATTGTAGTTTTCTCTTTATGTAGCTAACATATTCATGCTTCGCTTATTCCTCTCTGATTTAGAAGATACTGTTGCACAGACAACAGACTGATTTAGGCCTACACCAGCACTGGTATCAGCCTGTATTAGCTAGCTACGTTTACTCTGACTCTGTACATTTTATTAGTTAGCCAGCTAACTAGCGATTTAGTATTAGTGGCTAACACAATTTATTTTAGCCACAACTTGCTAAGAAAAGACAAACTAGCTGTTTGCAAACAGTATGATACACAAACCAATAGTTTAATTATAGGACGCTTGTGGATGTACATTAAAAAGCAAAGTGGAAAGCAGCATTGTTGTCAACTAACATATTGTTGCATCTGCTCAGTGGTGTGAAGTACTTAAGTTGGGGCAGCAGGTAGCCTAGTGGTTAGAGTGTTGTGCCAGTAACCGAAAGGTTGCTAGATCAAATCCCTGAGCTGACAAGGTTAAAAAATCTGCCATTCTGCCCCTGAACAAGGCAGTTAACCCACTGTTCCTAAGCCGTCATTGTAAATTAGAATTTGTTCTTAACTGACTTACCTAGTTACTTAAACATTTAATAAAAATACTTGAAAGTACTACTTAAGTTGTTTTTGGGGGGTATCTTTACTTTACTACATTCTTAATGAAAAATATGTACTTACATTATCCCTGACACCCAAAAGTACTTGTTACATTTTGAGTGCTTAGCAGGCCAGAATTTTTTTTAAATATCAGAGCGGCGGTAACTCACCAGCATTACGACCAGGAATACGACTTGGATCCTTTGTTCGTACCCCCCAGGGCAATTGAACTTATCCCAGAGGCTGCTCCAAAACACCGCCAGCAGAGAAGAGATATTCGGAGTGGACTAGTCTGACACAGGAGGAATGCACACCATCCACCGCTTCCGAGTATATTACTCTCTAATGTTCAGTCTTTGAATAATAAAGTAGACAAGCTCAGGGCGAGGATCTCCTTCCAGATATACATCAGGGATTGTAACATACTCTGTTTCACGGAAACATGGTTCTCGGGATATACTGTCCCTGTCTATACAGTCAGCTGGATTCTCAGTACATCGCACAGACAAGAATAAAGAACTCTCCTGGGAGAAGAAAGGCGGGGTGTATGTTTCATGATTAACTACTCATGGGGTGATTGTGATAACATACAGAAACTCAAGTCATTTTGTTCCCCCAACCTAGAATACCTCACAATCAAATGCCAACGTATTACCTCCCAAGAGAATTCTCTTTGGTTATAGTCACAGCCGTGTATATTCCCCCTCAAACCGATACCACGGCGGCCCTCAAGGAACTACACTGGACTTCATGCAAACTGGAAACCAGATATCCTGAGGCCGCATTTATTGTAGCTGGGGATTTTAACAAAGCAAATTTAAGGAAAACGCTACCGAAGATCTACCAACACATTGACTGTATTACCTGTGCTGGGAAAACATTGGACAACTGCTACTGCAAGGCCCTCCCCCGCCCTCCTTTTAGCAAATCTGATCATTTTGCTCCTCTCTTCCTATAGGACGAAATTCAAACAGGAAGTACCTGGGCTAAGGTCTATTCAATGCTGTTCTGACCAATCGGAATCCATGCTTCAGGATCGTTTTGATCACGCAGACTAGGATATGACAAAGTGGAGTCGCAATTCAACGGCTCAGACACGAGACGTATGTGGCAGAGTCTACAGACAATCACGACCTACAAAGGTCAAATCGGCCACGTCACGGACACCGACGCCTTGCTTTGGACAAGCTAAACACCTTCTTCTCCCACAAATAGCCATCACTAACTGGCTTCCACCCGGTTACACAACTCTACACCTTAAGAGGCTGCTGTCCTATGTACATAGACTTGGAATCACTGGCCACTTTAATGATGGAACACTAGAAACTTTAATAATGTTTAAATACTGCTTTACTCATCTCATATGTATATACTGTATTCTATTCTACTGTACTTTAATCAGTGCCACTCCAACATTGCTCATCCTAATATTTATATGTTTCTTAATTCCATTATTTTACTTTTAGATTGTGTGTATTGTTGTGAATTGTTAGATATTATTTCACTGTTGGAGCCAGAAACACCAGCATTTAGTTAGATATTACTGCTCTGTTGGAGCCAGAAACACCAGCATTTAGTTAGATATTACTGCTCTGTTGGAGCCAGAAACACAAACATTTAGTTAGATATTACTGCTCTGTTGGAGCCAGAAACACCAGCATTTAGTTAGATATTACTGCTCTGTTGGAGCTAGAAACACCAGCATTTAGTTAGATATTACTGCTCTGTTGGAGCTAGAAACACCAGCATTTAGTTAGATATTACTGCTCTGTTGGAGCCAGAAACACAAACATTTAGTTAGATATTATTTCACTGTTGGAGCCAGAAACACCAGCATTTAGTTAGATATTACTGCTCTGTTGGAGCCAGAAACACAAGCATTTAGTTAGATATTACTGCTCTGTTGGAGCCAGAAACACCAGCATTTAGTTAGATATTACTGCTCTGTTGGAGCCAGGAACACCAGCATTTAGTTAGATATTACTGCTCTGTTGGAGCCAGGAACACAAGCATTTAGTTAGATATTACTGCTCTGTTGGAGCTAGGAACACAAGCATTTAGTTAGATATTACTGCTCTGTTGGAGCTAGAAACACCAGCATTTAGTTAGATATTACTGCTCTGTTGGAGCCAGAAACACAAACATTTAGTTAGATATTACTGCTCTGTTGGAGCCAGAAACACAAGCATTTAGTTAGATATTACTGCACTGTTGGAGCTAGGAACACAAGCATTTAGTTAGATATTACTGCTCTGTTGGAGCTAGGAACACAAGCATTTAGTTAGATATTACTGCTCTGTTGGAGCCAGAAACACAAACATTTAGTTAGATATTACTGCTCTGTTGGAGCCAGAAACACAAGCATTTAGTTAGATATTACTGCACTGTTGGAGCTAGGAACACAAGCATTTAGTTAGATATTATTTCACTGTTGGAGCCAGAAACACAAACATTTAGTTAGATATTACTGCTCTGTTGGAGCCAGGAACACAATCATTTAGTTAGATACTACTGCTCTGTTGGAGCCAGAAACACCAGCATTTAGTTAGATATTACTGCTCTGTTGGAGCCAGGAACACCAGCATTTAGTTAGATATTACTGCTCTGTTGGAGCCAGGAACACAAGCATTTAGTTAGATATTACTGCTCTGTTGGAGCTAGGAACACAAGCATTTAGTTAGATATTACTGCTCTGTTGGAGCTAGAAACACCAGCATTTAGTTAGATATTACTGCTCTGTTGGAGCCAGAAACACAAACATTTAGTTAGATATTACTGCTCTGTTGGAGCCAGAAACACAAGCATTTAGTTAGATATTACTGCACTGTTGGAGCTAGGAACACAAGCATTTAGTTAGATATTACTGCTCTGTTGGAGCTAGAAACACAAGCATTTAGTTAGATATTACTGCACTGTTGGAGCTAGGAACACAAGCATTTAGTTAGATATTACTGCTCTGTTGGAGCTAGAAACACAAGCATTTAGTTAGATACTACTGCACTGTTGGAGCTAGAAACACAAGCATTTAGTTAGATATTACTGCTCTGTTGGAGCTAGAAACACAAGCATTTAGTTAGATATTACTGCTCTGTTGGAGCTAGGAACACAAGCATTTAGTTAGATATTACTGCTCTGTTGGAGCTAGGAACACAAGCATTTAGTTAGATATTACTGCTCTGTTGGAGCTAGGAACACAAGCATTTAGTTAGATACTACTGCTCTGTTGGAGCTAGAAACACAAGCATTTAGTTAGATATTACTGCACTGTTGGAGCTAGGAACACAAGCATTTAGTTAGATACTACTGCTCTGTTGGAGCTAGGAACACAAGCATTTAGTTAGATACTACTGCTCTGTTGGAGCTAGAAACACAAGCATTTAGTTAGATACTACTGCTCTGTTGGAGCTAGGAACACAAGCATTTAGTTAGATATTACTGCTCTGTTGGAGCCAGGAACACAAGCATTTAGTTAGATATTACTGCTCTGTTGGAGCTAGAAACACAAGCATTTAGTTAGATACTACTGCTCTGTTGGAGCTAGGAACACAAGCATTTAGTTAGATATTACTGCTCTGTTGGAGCTAGAAACACAAGCATTTAGTTAGATATTACTGCTCTGTTGGAGCTAGAAACACAAGCATTTAGTTAGATACTACTGCTCTGTTGGAGCTAGGAACACAAGCATTTAGTTAGATATTACTGCTCTGTTGGAGCTAGAAACACAAGCATTTAGTTAGATATTACTGCTCTGTTGGAGCTAGGAACACAAGCATTTAGTTAGATATTACTGCTCTGTTGGAGCTAGGAACACAAGCATTTAGTTAGATACTACTGCTCTGTTGGAGCTAGAAACACAAGCATTTAGTTAGATATTACTGCTCTGTTGGAGCTAGAAACACCAGCATTTAGTTAGATATTACTGCTCTGTTGGAGCTAGAAACACCAGCATTTAGTTAGATATTACTGCTCTGTTGGAGCTAGAAACACAAGCATTTAGTTAGATACTACTGCTCTGTTGGAGCTAGGAACACAAGCATTTAGTTAGATATTACTGCTCTGTTGGAGCTAGGAACACAAGCATTTAGTTAGATATTACTGCTCTGTTGGAGCTAGGAACACAAGCATTTAGTTAGATATTACTGCTCTGTTGGAGCTAGGAACACAAGCATTTAGTTAGATATTACTGCTCTGTTGGAGCTAGGAACACAAGCATTTAGTTAGATACTACTGCACTGTTGGAGCTAGGAACACAAGCATTTAGTTAGATATTACTGCTCTGTTGGAGCTAGGAACACAAGCATTTAGTTAGATATTACTGTACTGTTGGAGCTAGGAACACAAGCATTTAGTTAGATATTACTGCTCTGTTGGAGCTAGGAACACAAGCATTTAGTTAGATATTACTGCTCTGTTGGAGCTAGGAACACAAGCATTTAGTTAGTTACTGCACTGTTGGAGCTAGGAACACAAGCATTTAGTTAGATACTACTGCACTGTTGGAGCTAGGAACACAAGCATTTAGTTAGATATTACTGCACTGTTGGAGCTAGAAACACAAGCATTTAGTTAGATATTACTGCTCTGTTGGAGCTAGGAACACAAGCATTTAGTTAGATATTACTGCTCTGTTGGAGCTAGGAACACAAACATTTAGTTAGATATTACTGCTCTGTTGGAGCCAGAAACACAAGCATTTAGTTAGATATTACTGCACTGTTGGAGCTAGGAACACAAGCATTTAGTTAGATATTATTTCACTGTTGGAGCCAGAAACACAAACATTTAGTTAGATATTACTGCTCTGTTGGAGCCAGAACACAATCATTTAGTTAGATACTAACCAGAAACACCAGCATTTAGTTAGATATTACTGCTCTGTTGGAGCCAGGAACACCAGCATTTAGTTAGATATTACTGCTCTGTTGGAGCCAGGAACACAAGCATTTAGTTAGATATTACTGCTCTGTTGGAGCTAGGAACACAAGCATTTAGTTAGATATTACTGCTCTGTTGGAGCTAGAAACACCAGCATTTAGTTAGATATTACTGCTCTGTTGGAGCCAGAAACACAAACATTTAGTTAGATATTACTGCTCTGTTGGAGCCAGAAACACAAGCATTTAGTTAGATATTACTGCACTGTTGGAGCTAGGAACACAAGCATTTAGTTAGATATTACTGCTCTGTTGGAGCTAGAAACACAAGCATTTAGTTAGATATTACTGCACTGTTGGAGCTAGGAACACAAGCATTTAGTTAGATATTACTGCTCTGTTGGAGCTAGAAACACAAGCATTTAGTTAGATACTACTGCACTGTTGGAGCTAGAAACACAAGCATTTAGTTAGATATTACTGCTCTGTTGGAGCTAGAAACACAAGCATTTAGTTAGATATTACTGCTCTGTTGGAGCTAGGAACACAAGCATTTAGTTAGATATTACTGCTCTGTTGGAGCTAGGAACACAAGCATTTAGTTAGATATTACTGCTCTGTTGGAGCTAGGAACACAAGCATTTAGTTAGATACTACTGCTCTGTTGGAGCTAGAAACACAAGCATTTAGTTAGATATTACTGCACTGTTGGAGCTAGGAACACAAGCATTTAGTTAGATACTACTGCTCTGTTGGAGCTAGGAACACAAGCATTTAGTTAGATACTACTGCTCTGTTGGAGCTAGAAACACAAGCATTTAGTTAGATACTACTGCTCTGTTGGAGCTAGGAACACAAGCATTTAGTTAGATATTACTGCTCTGTTGGAGCTAGAAACACAAGCATTTAGTTAGATATTACTGCTCTGTTGGAGCTAGGAACACAAGCATTTAGTTAGATATTACTGCTCTGTTGGAGCTAGGAACACAAGCATTTAGTTAGATATTACTGCTCTGTTGGAGCTAGGAACACAAGCATTTAGTTAGATATTACTGCTCTGTTGGAGCTAGAAACACAAGCATTTAGTTAGATATTACTGCTCTGTTGGAGCTAGGAACACAAGCATTTAGTTAGATACTACTGCTCTGTTGGAGCTAGGAACACAAGCATTTAGTTAGATACTACTGCTCTGTTGGAGCTAGAAACACAAGCATTTAGTTAGATACTACTGCTCTGTTGGAGCTAGGAACACAAGCATTTAGTTAGATATTACTGCTCTGTTGGAGCCAGGAACACAAGCATTTAGTTAGATATTACTGCTCTGTTGGAGCTAGAAACACAAGCATTTAGTTAGATACTACTGCTCTGTTGGAGCTAGGAACACAAGCATTTAGTTAGATATTACTGCTCTGTTGGAGCTAGAAACACCAGCATTTAGTTAGATATTACTGCTCTGTTGGAGCTAGAAACACCAGCATTTAGTTAGATACTACTGCTCTGTTGGAGCTAGAAACACAAGCATTTAGTTAGATATTACTGCTCTGTTGGAGCTAGAAACACCAAGCATTTAGTTAGATATTACTGCTCTGTTGGAGCTAGGAACATTACTGCTCTGTTGGAGCTAGAAACACAAGCATTTAGTTAGATACTACTGCTCTGTTGGAGCTAGGAACACAAGCATTTAGTTAGATATTACTGCTCTGTTGGAGCTAGGAACACAAGCATTTAGTTAGATATTACTGCTCTGTTGGAGCTAGGAACACAAGCATTTAGTTAGATATTACTGCTCTGTTGGAGCTAGGAACACAAGCATTTAGTTAGATATTACTGCTCTGTTGGAGCTAGGAACACAAGCATTTAGTTAGATACTACTGCACTGTTGGAGCTAGGAACACAAGCATTTAGTTAGATATTACTGCTCTGTTGGAGCTAGGAACACAAGCATTTAGTTAGATATTACTGTACTGTTGGAGCTAGGAACACAAGCATTTAGTTAGATATTACTGCTCTGTTGGAGCTAGGAACACAAGCATTTAGTTAGATATTACTGTACTGTTGGAGCTAGGAACACAAGCATTTAGTTAGATACTACTGCACTGTTGGAGCTAGGAACACAAGCATTTAGTTAGATACTACTGCACTGTTGGAGCTAGGAACACAAGCATTTAGTTAGATATTACTGCACTGTTGGAGCTAGAAACACAAGCATTTAGTTAGATATTACTGCTCTGTTGGAGCTAGGAACACAAGCATTTAGTTAGATATTACTGCTCTGTTGGAGCTAGGAACACAAGCATTTAGTTAGATATTACTGCACTGTTGGAGCTAGGAACACAAGCATTTAGTTAGATATTACTGCACTGTTGGAGCTAGGAACACAAGCATTTAGTTAGATATTACTGCACTGTTGGAGCTAGGAACACAAGCATTTAGTTAGATATTACTGCACTGTTGGAGCTAGGAACACAAGCATTTAGTTAGATATTACTGCTCTGTTGGAGCTAGAAACACAAGCATTTAGTTAGATATTACTGCACTGTTGGAGCTAGGAACACACGCATTTAGTTAGATATTACTGCTCTGTTGGAGCTAGGAACACAAGCATTTAGTTAGATATTACTGCTCTGTTGGAGCCAGGAACACAAGCATTTAGTTAGATATTACTGCTCTGTTGGAGCTAGAAACACAATCATTTAGTTAGATATTACTGCTCTGTTGGAGCTAGGAACACAAGCATTTAGTTAGATATTACTGCACTGTTGGAGCTAGGAACACAAGCATTTAGTTAGATATTACTGCTCTGTTGGAGCTAGAAACACAAGCATTTAGTTAGATATTACTGCTCTGTTGGAGCTAGAAACACAAGCATTTAGTTAGATATTACTGCTCTGTTGGAGCTAGGAACACAATCATTTAGTTAGATATTACTGCTCTGTTGGAGCTAGGAACACAAGCATTTAGTTAGATATTACTGCTCTGTTGGAGCTAGAAACACAAGCATTTAGTTAGATACTACTGCACTGTTGGAGCTAGGAACACCAGCATTTAGTTAGATATTACTGCTCTGTTGGAGCTAGGAACACAAGCATTTAGTTACACCCGCAGTAACATCTGCTAAATATGTGTACATGACCAATAAAAATCTATTTGAACGAGCAACAACTGCCCTCCTTTAGTGACAGGGTGAGAGAGAAAGGGAGAGATAGAACTCATGTAGCAAGAGTAAACTTTTTTTTTTTTTTTAAGAGTTACAAATCACATTTAACAAACTAAACATTGAATCCTTCCATTTTTTTTTTTGCTGTCTTGATTCATACAGCGTCTCAGAGAATAAGATCAGGTCCATGTCATCGTATTCATGGTGATCTAAAAGGCCAAACTGATCCTAGGTCAGCACTCCTACTCTGAGACGCTTCGTGAATATAGTCCCAGTTCTCAGATTGATTGTTCTACGTGACAAGGATAATGGGTGGGACCTTGAATCCCAAATGGCACCCTCTTCTCCCTATATAGTGCACCACTTTTGACTACGGACTCTGGTTAAAAGTAGTGCACTATATAGGGAACAGGGTGCCATTTGGGGGACACACACGCCGTGACCAAGGAAGATACAGTAATGTCTTGTTTACTTCCTCATTCCTTCTAGAATTTCTCCTGTCCTGTTACTAACACCCGTATTATTCCACCACACCACACACTGTTGTGACAGTTTGTTGTCGTTATCTTGTAAAACAGGTTCAGGCAACCCTGGTCCTGGAGGGGCCCGCAGGCACTTCATGTTTTTTGATTTAACTGACCTGGAAGACCAGGTGTGTTGAATTTAGTCAATCACTGAACTGATCAATTAGCTCAGTTGTTCAGGTGTGGGCGCCTAGTTAGTACCTGCGGCAGTCCAGGAACAGGGTTACCTACCCCTGTCGTACGGGATCAAAATAACTAAGGGATGGTGTTTTCAGCGACCTTCCTTTTGATAGTCACATTCCAGGAAAGCAAGTGTCCTTGCTCTTCTATGGAAATTGTTGTCAGTTAAAGATAAACCCTAGGTTGTCATGGCTACATGTGCCCCCACATACACACACACACACCATACTTTAGTGTAGTCCTATTAGAATGTGGAACATTAGAGAACCATTAATGCTAACAGTGCATTGGGAAAGTATTCAGACCCCTTGACTTTTTCCATATTTTTGTTATGTTACAGCCTTGATCTAAAATCGATTAAATTACATTTATTTTGCCCGCATTAATCTACACAAAATACCCCATAATAAAAAAAGTGTAAACAGGTTTTTAGAAATTTTACCAAATGCATTAAAAATAAAAGCAGATACCTTATTTACAGTTGTGCACAAAAGTTTAGAGAATGACACAAATATTACTTTTCACAAAGTCTGCTGCTTCAGTGTCTTTAGATATTTTTGTCAGATGTTACTATGGAATACTGAAGTATAATTACAAGCATTTCATAAGTGTCAAAGGCTTTTATTGACAATTACATAAAGTTGATACAAAGAGTCAATATTTGTTAGTGTTGACTCTGCAAACCTCTGCAATCCGCCCTGGCATGCTGTCAATTAACTTCTGGCAGCCCATTCTTGCATAATCAATGCTTGGAGTTTTGTCCGAATTTGTGGGGTTTTGTTTGCCCACCCGCCTCTTGAGGATTGACCACAAGTTCCCAATGGGATTAAAGTCTGGGAAGTTTCCTGGTCATGGACCCAACATATTGATGTTTTGTTCCCCGAGCCACTTAGTTATCACTTTTGCCTTATGGCAAGGTGCTCCCTGCTGGAAAAGGCATTGTTCGTCACCAAACTGTTCCTGGATGGTTGGGAGGAGTTGCTCTCGGAGGATGTGTTGGTACCATTCTTTATTCATGGCTGTGTCATTAGGCAAAATGGTGAGTGAGCCCACTCCCTTGGCTGAGAAGCAACCCCACACATGAATGGTCTCAGGATGCTTTACTATTGGCATGACACAGGACTGATGGTAGCACCCACCTTGTCTTCTCCGGACAAGCTTTTTTCCGGATGCCCCAAACAATCGGAAAAGGGATTCATCAGAGAAAATGACTTCACCCCAGTCCTCAGCAGTCCAATCCCTGTACCCTTTGCAGAATATCAGTCTGTCCCTGATGTTTTTCCTGGAGAGAAGTGGCTTCTTTGCTGCCATTCTTGCCACCAGGCCATCCTCCAAAAGTCTTCACCTCACTGTGTGTGCAGATGCACTCACACCTGCCTGCTGCCATTCCTGAGCAAGCTCTGTACTGGTGGTGCCCCGATCCTGCAGCTGAATCAACTTTAGGAGACGGTCCTGGCGCTTGCTGGACTTTCTTGGGCGCCCTGAAGCCTTCTTCACAACAATTGACCGCTCTCCTTGAAGTTCTTGATGATCTGATAAATGGTTGATTTAGGTGCAATCTTACTGGCAGCAATATCCTTGCCTGTGATGCCCTTTTTTGTGCAAAGCAATGATGATGGCACAGGTCTGGGGAAGGGTACCAAAACATGTCTGCTGCATTGAAGGTCCCCAAACACAGTGGCCTCCATCATTCTTAATTGGAAGAAGTTTGGAACTACCAAAAATCTTCCTAGAGCTGGCCGCCTGGCCAAACTGAACAATCAGGAAGACAAGGGCCTTGGTCAGGGAGGTGACCAAGAACCCGATGGTCACTCTAACAGAGCTCCAGAGTTCCTCTGTGGAGATGGGAGAACCTTCCAGAAGGACAACCATCTCTGCAGCACTCCACCAATCAGGCCTTTATGGTAGAGAGGCAAGACGGAAGCCACATGACAGCCCGCTTGGAGTTTGCCAAAAGGCACCTAAAGACTCTCAGACCATGAGAAACACGATTCTCTGGTCTGATGAAACCAAGATTGAACTATTTGGCCTGAATGCCAAGCGTCACATATTCCTACATCTCAATGGCTGGGTTTAGACAGGCAGTCCATTTCTGATCTTTTGCCCAATTATTGGCAATAATATTGAGCTTATCTGGTTCCTTTCAGATTATAAACTGTATTGTCCATTCTTGTGGAATGGAAATGTCTTTATAGTGATGTGGCTCACACATAGCAGTCAGACAGAATACAAAAACAGTCTAAATGAATACATAAATATATATATATAACATATACTCATAAATACAACCGCATAAATACTATCATCAGTCTACTGTTATTGAAATTAAAAGCTTTCTTGGACTGCTTTCATCTACTTTCTATATACATATACAGAAAGATAGATTTCTTTCAGCTTTTATTTCTTTCATCACATTCCCAGTGGGTCAGAAGTTTACATACACTAAATTAGTATTTGATAGCATTGCCGTTAATTTTTTAAACTTGGGTCAAACGTTTCAGGTAGCCCTTCCACAAGCTTCCCACAATAAGTTGGGTGAATGTTGGCCTATTCCTCCTGACAGAGCTGGTGTAACTGAGTCAGGTTTGTAGGCCTCCTTGTTCGTACACGCTTTTTCAGTTCTGCCCACAAATGTTCTATAGGATTGAGGTCAGGGCTTTGTGATGGCCACTCCAATACCTTGACTTTGTTGTCCTTAAGCCATTTTGGCACAACTTTGGAAGTATGCTTGGGGTCATTGTCTATTTGGAAGACCCATTTGGAAGTATGCTTGGGGTCATTGTCCATTTGGAAGACCCATTTGGAAGTATGCTTGGGGTCATTGTCTATTTGGAAGACCCATTTGGAAGTATGCTTGGGGTCATTGTCCATTTGGAAGACCCATTTGGAAGTATGCTTGGGGTCATTGTCCATTTGGAAGACCCATTTGGAAGTATGCTTGGGGTCATTGTACATCTGGAAGACCCATTTGGAAGTATGCTTGGGGTCATTGTACATCTGGAAGACCCATTTGGAAGTATGCTTGGGGTCATTGTACATCTGGAAGACCCATTTGGAAGTATGCTTGGGGTCATTGTACATCTGGAAGACCCATTTGGAAGTATGCTTGGGGTCATTGTACATCTGGAAGACCCATTTGGAAGTATGCTTGGGGTCATTGTACATCTGGAAGACCCATTTGGAAGTATGCTTGGGGTCATTGTCTATTTGGAAGACCCATTTGGAAGTATGCTTGGGGTCATTGTACATCTGGAAGACCCATTTGGAAGTATGCTTGGGGTCATTGTACATCTGGAAGACCCATTTGGAAGTATGCTTGGGGTCATTGTCCATTTGGAAGACCCATTTGGAAGACCCATTTGCGAGCTTTAACTTAACTGACTGTCTTGAGATGTTGCTTCAATATATATTAACTAGTGTCAGTGTTGATTAATTGGTGTCAGTGATTAACTAGTGTCAGTGATTAACTAGTGTCAGTGTTGATTAACTAGTGTCAGTGTTGATTAATTGGTGTCAGTCATCAACTAGTATCAGTGTTGATTAATTGGTGTCAGTGATTAACTAGTGTCAGTGTTGATTAATTGGTGTCAGTCATCAACTAGTATCAGTGTTGATTAATTGGTGTCAGTGATTAACTAGTGTCAGTGTTGATTAACTAGTGTCAGTGTTGATTAACTAGTGTCAGTGTTGATTAACTAGTGTCAGTGTTGATTAATTGGTGTCAGTCATCAACTAGTATCAGTGTTGATTAATTGGTGTCAGTGATTAACTAGTGTCAGTGTTGATTAATTGGTGTCAGTCATCAACTAGTATCAGTGTTGATTAATTGGTGTCAGTGATTAACTAGTGTCAGTGTTGATTAACTAGTGTCAGTGTTGATTAATTGGTGTCAGTCATCAACTAGTATCAGTGTTGATTAATTGGTGTCAGTGATTAACTAGTGTCAGTGTTGATTAATTGGTGTCAGTGTTGATTAATTGGTGTCAGTGATTAACTAGTGTCAGTGTTGATTAACTAGTGTCAGTGTTGATTAACTAGTGTCAGTGTTGATTAACTACTGTCAGTGTTGATTAATTGGTGTCAGTCATCAACTAGTATCAGTGTTGATTAATTGGTGTCAGTGTTGATTAATTGGTGTCAGTGATTAACTAGTGTCAGTTGTGATTAATTGGTGTCAGTGATTAACTAGTGTCAGTGATTAACTAGTGTCAGTGTTGATTAATCACATGTCACAAACCTGCAATAAAGAGGGGATTGTGTCTGTAATTTGTCTGTGTTTCTGGGATTTATTCTCAGCTTTCCTTGTCTGGTTGTAAGATCTCTAATATGTTTTATTTGATTGTATATCAGCTCTCAGTATATCAGCTTTGAGAATCCGTTTTGCTGCTTATCATATAGCATGCATCGCCAATGCAGGACCACAGAATGATGGCATTACTAGCCTTGTGGGCATCCGTCATCTGAAGCAGAGAATAGCTAAACTCACACATTGTTTACATGTTGACGTTCTCAATTTAAAATGATCCAGTAGACAATGTATATAAGGTAAAGACTATACCAGATTTTGTACATGCCTTTTAAGTTTTAAGTTCTGACATCAAATTTTGTGCAAATCCAACCCTTGTATGAAAATAAGGAGATGACAATTAGGCTAAAGGAGATGAGCATTACAGGAAACATTCTACGAGGTTAATTTTATTTAATTCATTTTAGCAATATTACTAGCAAAATCATTGCAGCTCCCATAGCAACCAGGAACTGTCTATGCATCATTGACCCTGCATAAGCTAGCGACTGGGCTAACAGAGGAAACCTTTTAGGTCAATAATATGCTGTTTTTATTTTTTTTAAATTGCTTTCTAATAGTAGCTAGCTAGTAGCTAGCTAGGTTAGTTAGTTATTCCTACTACTGTAGGTAACTTACAAGGTTAGCTGACTTTTCAACAACAACAAAAATAACTCAATGTGGCTAGCTACTTGTCCCTCATGCTAGCCTCTCAATGTGGCTAGCTACTTGTCCCTCATGCTAGCCTCTCAATGTGGCTAGCTACTTGTCCCTCATGCTAGCCTCTCAATGTGGCTAGCTACTTGTCCCTCATGCTAGCCTCTCAATGTGGCTAGCTACTTGTCCCTCATGCTAGCCTCTCAATGTGGCTAGCTACTTGTCCCTCATGCTAGCCTTCACAGCCAAATATCACTTACGTCTAGCTACTTGTCCCTCATGCTAGCCTCTCAATGTGACGTCAAGATTAAAGTCTATTTTAAAGATTAAAGATTAAAGTCTATTTTTATGGCCAGCATTGTAGACTGTTGCTCCTTACGGCACTAACCTGGTGAGCGCCTTCGGAGCTCCGCCCAAGCAAAGCATTTGATTGTTTGGCGAGTTGGGAGGCGTCACTGATTGACATCTGGTGCTGACCCCTCTTGAGCTGATTTCTGCCATGGAACCTCCCCAGGCTTCCCGTTTTTCTGGTTTGCGATGAGGCTAGGTTAAAGGTTACGGTTGGTGTTAGGGAAAATACGATTTTTGAATGGGAATCAATTATTTGGTCCCCAATAAGGATAGTAAAACAAACCTGTGTGTGTGTGTGTGTGTATGTGTGGGCGTATGTGTGTGTGTGTGTGTGTGTGTGTGTACGTGTTACCCTGCCTATCCCAGTCACGGTGTGTGAACAATGACATGTTGTAAACACTGTGTCAGCAATCTGCTGGACTCCTTCGCTTCCCCACCCCCACTCAGTCTGCACAAAAACATGTTGCAACCCACTGTCTAAGCAGAGAGAGAGAGAGAGAGATAGTAAAGGGGGTGGATGTGTGACTGATTAAAGATAGCACGAATGACAATATACTGGGGGAAAAAATCCTATGATTGATTAGTACTTTACAGACTGTATATTTCTGTGTAAATGCTGTATCTCTGTGTGTGTGTGTGTGTGTGTGTGTGTGTGTGTGTGTGCGCGCACATTAACTTTTTTGAAACGTCAGGATTTTTTCAGGTCCTGAATTTGTTCAAATGCTATTTTAAGCTTAAGGGTTAGGTTTTGGGTTTTGCAGGTTAGAGTTAGGGAAAATAAGATTTTTACTCCAAAAAGTCACAAATAAAGCTGTGTCTGTGTGTGTTTGCATGTCAGTGTATTGGCCAATGGGGTGTGTGTTTGCATGTCAGTGTATTGGCCAATGGGGTGTGTGTTTGCATGTCAGTGTATTGGCCAATGGTGTGTGTGAACATCCCATCTGTCTCCCCTTCCTCGTCTTCCCCTCTAGTGACTTCCTAAATGTACTTTCATAAACCCTAATACTCCTCCCTCCCTCTCCCCCCCTCTCCCCCTCTCCCTTCCTCATCCCCCTCTCTCCAGTGGGTGTGTCTGTGTTTGGAGCATTCCTTCGCTCAGAGTTTAGTGAGGAGAATCTGCAGTTCTATCTGGCCTGTGAGCAGTACAGAAACTCGTCCAACAACTTCAGCCTGCACAGACGGGCCAAGGCGATCACTGCCACCTATATCGATGCGGGGGCGCCACGAGAGGTAAACAGCATTTGTCTATACTTGAAGCTGCCTGACCGGCCTTTCTATCGGTTTATCTGTAAATGGGCTTCTCTTTATCCATCTACCATTCTGTAATCTTCTTCCTTCTGCACGATGGTGTGTTTGTTAAACCAGTTGATTCACCCATCCCCTGTCCTCTCCCTCTTTCACTCTCTCTCTCCCTCTTTCACTATCTCTCTCCCTCCATCCCGTCCTCTCCCTCTTTCACTCTCTCTCTCCCTCCCTCCATCCCCCATCCTCTCCCTCTTTCACTATCTCTCTCTTCCTCCATCCCCCATCCTCTCCCTCTTTCACTATCTCTCCATCTCCCTCCATCCCCCCGTCCTCTTTCCCTCTTTCCATCCCCCATCCTCTCTCTCTCCCTCCCTCCATCCCCCATCCCTATCTTTCCTCTCCCTCTCCCTCCATCCCTCCTCTCTCCTCTTTCACTCTTCTCTCTCCCTCCATCCCCTGTCCTCTCCCTCTTTCACTCTCTCTCCCTCCATCCCCTGTCCTCTCCCTCTTTCACTCTCTCTCTCTCCCTCCATCCCCCGTCCTCTCCCTCTCACTATCTCTCCCTCTCTCTCTCCCTCCATCCCCTGTCCTCTCCCTCTTTCACTCTCTCTCTCTCCCTCCATCCCTGTCCTCTCCCTCTTTCACTCTCTCTCTCTCCCTCCATCCCCTGTCCTCTCCCTCTTTCACTCTCTCTCTCTCCCTCCATCCCCCATCCTCTCCCTCTTTCACTATCTCTCCCTCCATCCCGTCCTCTCCCTCCCTCCCTCCATCCCCTGTCCTCTCTCTCCCATCCATCCCCCATCCTCTCCCTCTTTCACTCTCTCTCCTCCATCCCGTCTTCTCCCTCTCTCTCCCCTCCAACCCCATCCTCGCCATCTTTCACTCTCTCTCCCCTCTCTCTCTGTCTCCATCTCCCTCTCTTTCCCACTGCCCCTCTCTCTCCTCCTCCATCTCTCCATACCTCTCCCGCTCTTGCTCTTTCTTTCTCCCCTCTCTCCTCCGTCTCTCCATACCTCTCCTGCTCTTGCTCTTTCTTTCTCCCCTCTCTCTCCCTCCCTCCCTCCCTTTCCCCACTCTGCCTCTCTCTCCCTTTCAGGTGAACTTGGACAGTAAGACCAGAGACTTAACCACACAGCTCCTACAGGCCCCATCACACACCTCCCTGTCCCACGCCCAGAAACGCATCTACTCCCTCCTGGATACAGACTGCTACCCTCGCTTCCTCCAGTCCGACATCTACCTCACCCTGCTGGGCCAGGCTGACTAGAGACTAAAGGCTCCATTCAATCCGTATCGTGGAAGCTCAGCCTCGATTGAAAGGTATCGGCAAATGTGCCTGCGTTTGCGGAGACTACATTCACGTTAAACGCTGTATATATGATGGCTCAATCTGAAATTACCTTTACATTTCAATCACGCTGTAGCGTTGAGTTACTGCAATAAGAATTGAATGGAGACCTAAGGCTGCGTCCCTATTCCTCCACTCTCCACCCTTCTCCCTAAAGTGTACACTTGCACACTATCTTACATGGATTTAACAATGGTGGAAAGGACACTCCAATCCAGTGCTTTTGAAATCTATGATGGGTGTGTGTAAGTGGGAAAGGGTGGAAAACAGAGACCTATCTGTCGTGGAAATGGGATTGGACAGTTGCAGGAGATGCTGTTACATAATGTAGAGTTAACGAGGTTTTGGGGTTTAGTCATTCCAGTTAATGAGCAGGGTTGTGTTCATTTGGGCATGGAACAGAAAAACGTTTAAAAATGTTTTTTCAAAAGCAAAAAACAAAAATGAGAGTTCCTTATTGGACAAGTCCAGGTAGTCCCTTTCTGTTTCAGTGCCTAATGAACATAACCCAGGGGGTTCTGTTAGGTTCTGTTCTGCTTAGGGTGTGAAGGAGCTTGGGGAAATGGCAGCAGGGAATGCCATGGGTTTTGGATTGAAGGAGCTTGCCAATCGAGCAACAGAGGTTACGAGACAGGGACCTGTTTCTTCCATGACTTAGTGAGTGTGAAACTGCCGATTATCAGCGTTTGTAATCATTAAACATCCTCTTTTTGTTGGCATCATTCATAGCAGAGCAGCTAAGAAGCCGATAGGTCGCCCACGGTCCAATGAGCACGTATGGAATTCCGACAGCGGAGACAAAGGAAAAAACAAGTAGAGCAAGATGCCACACTAGTTAAAAAAGGACAAGGCATTTTGTGAAACCCAAAGCAGGCCACACTGGTAGAGGGTGGAGGAGGGTGGCCCGCACAAGGAAGTAACCTATTTAAAGATTGCCTCCAGGAACTCTTTTTGCAAAAAGAGATTCCTTTTCAAAGATGTCACCTTATAATCCCTCAGATCAGATGGATGGTTTTATTAACATATCAAGACAGATCGTTTGTCGCTAGATAATTCAAAACAATTGTATTGCTTCCAAGTAAACCATCTTCCATTACAATAACACAAAAAGGAGATCCCATCAGGCCTCTGGCAAAACAAAGTCCGTGTTGGTTTGATGCTGTTCTTATGTGACTGCAGTGTGCTAAACAGCGTATGAAAACCAAGAGAGAAACCCTTTCACTTTATGCTCCATTGTACATATTTTTAAACAGTAATCTGAAGAGAATCCAACAGATAAACAAATATAATCATTTATTTCGTGTGTATAATTTCTTTGTACCTAGTTTTGAATGTGGTTTTGTCAAACTATTTTTAAAGATAAATAAATGCACCTAGATGTTGTGTACATATGACAGTAGTCGTTGGTCATTATAGGTGGATCTCAGTGCTATCTGTCTAAACACTGTGCGGTTGCTAAGTAACGCTAAGGAAATAAACTATACATCTCTGTGTCCAGTATGAAGGAAGTTTGAGGTAGTTTCGCGAGCCAATGCTAACTAGCATCAGCGCAATGAATGGAAGTCTATGGGGATCTGCTAGCATAACTGAAAGTAATCATTACGTTGCTGAGTTTGGGTAATCCAAAAGTTACGTTACTGATTACAATTTTGTACAGGTTACTATAGTAACGGATTACATTTAGAAAGTAACCTACGAAAACCCGGGGATTAATGTTTGGGTTTCAAAATCAGATTTTAAGAAGATAAATTGTAGAACTACACTGATAAAAAAATATATATAAACACGAAGATGTAACAATTTCAACAATTTTACTGAGTTAAAAGTTCCTATGAGGAAATCAGTCAATTGAAATAAATTCATTAGTCCCTAATCTATGGATTTCACGTGACTGGGCAGAGGTGCGAGCCGTGGGTGTGCACAGACCCATCGACTTGGGAGCCAGGCCCCAACCAATCAGAATACATTTCCCCTCACAAAATGGCTTTATTACAGACATAAATACTCAGTTTCATCAGCTGTCTGGGTAGCTGGTCTCAGACGATCCCTCAAGGGAAGAAGCCGGATGTGGAGGTCCTGGGCTGGAGTGGTTACACGTGGGTCTGTGGAGGTCCTGGGCTGGAGTGGTTACACGTGGGTCTGTGGAGGTCCTGGGCTGGAGTGGTTACACGTGGGTCTGTGCAGGTCCTGGGCTGGAGTGGTGGTTACACGTGGGTCTGTGGAGGTCCTGGGCTGGAGTGGTTACACGTGGGTCTGTGGAGGTCCTGGGCTGGAGTGGTTACACGTGGGTCTGTGGAGGTCCTGGGCTGGAGTGGTTACACGTGGGTCTGTGGAGGTCCTGGGCTGGAGTGGTTACACATGGGTCTGTGGAGGTCCTGGGCTGGTTACACGTGGGTCTGTGGAGGTCCTGGGCTGGAGTGGTTACACATGGGTCTGTGGAGGTCCTGGGTTGGAGTGGTTACACCTGGGTCTGTGGAGGTCCTGGGCTGGAGTGGTTACACGTGGGTCTGTGGAGGTCCTGGGCTGGAGTGGTTACACGTGGGTCTGTGGAGGTCCTGGGCTGGAGTGGTTACACGTGGGTCTGTGGAGGTCCTGGGCTGGAGTGGTTACACCTGGGTCTGTGGAGGTCCTGGGCTGGAGTGGTTACACGTGGGTCTGTGGAGGTCCTGGGCTGGTTACACGTGGGTCTGTGGAGGTCCTGGGCTGGAGTGGTTACACGTGGGTCTGTGGAGGTCCTGGGCTGGAGTGGTTACACCTGGGTCTGTGGAGGTCCTGGGCTGGAGTGGTTACACGTGGGTCTGTGGAGGTCCTGGGCTGGTTACACGTGGGTCTGTGGAGGTCCTGGGCTGGAGTGGTTACACATGGGTCTGTGGAGGTCCTGGGCTGGAGTGGTTACACGTGGGTCTGTGGAGGTCCTGGGCTGGAGTGGTTACACATGGGTCTGTGGAGGTCCTGGGCTGGAGTGGTTACACGTGGGTCTGTGGAGGTCCTGGGCTGGAGTGGTTACACGTGGGTCTGTGGAGGTCCTGGGCTGGAGTGGTGGTTACACGTGGGTCTGTGGAGGTCCTGGGCTGGAGTGGTGGTTACACGTGGGTCTGTGTGGAGGTCTGGGCTGGAGTGGTGGTTACACGTGGGTCTGTGGAGATCCTGGGCTGGAGTGGTTACACGTGGGTCTGTGGAGGTCCTGGGCTGGAGTGGTTACACGTGGGTCTGTGGAGGTCCTGGGCTGGTTACACGTGGGTCTGTGGAGGTCAAGGGCTGGAGTGGTTACACCTGGGTCTGTGGAGGTCCTGGGCTGGAGTGGTTACACGTGGGTCTGTGGAGGTCCTGGGCTGGAGTGGTTACACATGGGTCTGTGGAGGTCCTGGGCTGGAGTGGTTACACGTGGGTCTGTGGAGGTCCTGGGCTGGAGTGGTTACACGTGGGTCTGTGGAGGTCCTGGGCTGGAGTGGTGGTTACACGTGGGTCTGTGGAGATCCTGGGCTGGAGTGGTTACACGTGGGTCTGTGGAGGTCCTGGGCTGGAGTGGTTACACGTGGGTCTGTGGAGGTCCTGGGCTGGTTACACGTGGGTCTGTGGAGGTCCTGGGCTGGAGTGGTTACACCTGGGTCTGTGGAGGTCCTGGGCTGGAGTGGTTACACGTGGGTCTGTGGAGGTCCTGGGCTGGAGTGGTTACACCTGGGTCTGTGGAGGTCCTGGGCTGGAGTGGTTACACGTGGGTCTGCGGTTGTGAGGCCGGTTGGACATGCTGCCAAATTCTCTACAACTACATTGGAAGCTGCTTGTGGTAGAGAAATTCCATTAAATTATCTGGCAACAGCTCTGGTGGACATTCCTGCAGTCAGCATGCCAATTGCACGCTCCCTCAAAACTGGAGACATCTGTGGCATTGTGCTGTGGCAAAACGGCACATTTTAGAATGGGCTTTTATTGTCCCCAGCGCAAGGTGCACCTGTGTAATGATCATGCTGTTTAATCAGCTTCTTGATATGCCACACCTGTCAGGTGGATGGATTATCATGGCAAAGGAGAAATGCTCACTAACAAGGATATTAACACATTTGTGTAGAAAATATGAGAGAAATTAGCTTTTTGTGCATATGGTACTTTTTCTGGGATCTTTTATTTCAGCTCATGAAACATGGGACCAACACTTTACATGTTGTGTTTATTTTTTGTTCAGTGTAGGTGGGGCTTCCGACGTTGTAGCTTGATGGTACTAACGTCGCATTCACGTGCTGTAGGAAACTAGGAAACTCTGAAATGTCCGACTTGCTAACTGGTTGAATACTACAACATTTACATTTAAGTCATTTAGCAGACGCTCTTATCCAGAGCGACTTACAAATTGGTGCGTTCACCTTATGACATCCAGTGGAACAGCCACTTTACAATAGTGCATCTAAATCTTTTAAGGGGGGGGGGTGAGAAGGATTACTTTATCCTATCCTAGGTATTCCTTACAACCAGTGTAACTACAACCAGTTAGCAAGTCGGAAATGTCAAGAGTTACCTAGTTCCGACTAAAGGTAAACGCGGCATTGGTCGTGAATGTTTAACATATGTAATCAGGACACCAATGTTTTGGGGATGATATCTATGTGTGTGGGGAAGCAGGGTTGTGTTCATTAGGGCACACTATACAAACTATACACAAAACGTTTTGAAACAAAACAATAATGGCCATTTCTTATTGGACAAGTCCAAGTTGTTCCACCCCATTTAACTAAATTGTCTTCAGTTTTGGTGCCGAATGAACACAACCCTGTCTTGTACTTGACTGCCTGTTGAGTTCTCGTGATACTGCAGTACCGGATTTAGCCAGTAGAGGGCAGTGCAGGAGGTTCAAGGGTGTAGAGGGGACATGAGGGAAACACAAAGCACAATATCAACATTTAGGTAATCACCCCCCTATCCACATCGATGGAACAGTAGTGGAGAGGGTAGTAAGTTTTAAGTTCCTCGGCGTACACATCACAGACAAACTGAATTGGTCCACCCACACAGACAGCATCGTGAAGAAGGTGCAGCAGCGCCTCTTCAACCTCGAGAGGCTACCTGCCCTCCAAGACACCTACACCACCCGATGTCACAGGAAGGTCATAAAGATCATCAAGGACAACAACCACCCGAGCCACTGCCTGTTCACCCCGCTATCATCCAGAAGGCGAGGTCAGTACAGGTGCATCAAAGCTGGGACCGAGAGACTGAAAAACAGCTTCTATCTCAAGGCCATCAGACTGTTAAACAGCCACCACTAACATTGAGTGGCTGCTGCCAACACACTGACTCAACTCCAGCCACTTTAATAATGGGAATTGATGGGAAATTATGTCAAATATATCACTAGCCACTTTAAACAATGCTACCTAATATAATGTTACTTACCCTACATTATTCATCTCATATGTATACACTGTACTCTATATCATCTACTGCATCTTTATGTAACACATGTATCACTAGCCACTTTAACTATGCCACTTTGTTTACATACTCATCTCATATGTATATACTGCACTCAATACCATCTACTGTTGCCTATGCCGCTCTGTACCATCACTCATTCATATATCTTTATGTACATATTCTTTATCCCTTTACACTTATGTGTATAAGGTGGTAGTTTTGGAATTGTTAGCTAGATTACTTGTTGGTTATTACTGCATTGTCGGAACTAGAAGCACAAGCATTTCGCTACACTCGCATTAACATCTGCTAACCATGTGTATGTGGCAAATAAAATTGGATTTGATTTGAAATGTAATCTATGATCAATACATGGGTAAATAACACAGACATAACAAGTAAAGCGATTCCAACAACATTTAGGGACAGGTCTTTCTGTGATCCGCATAGGCCATTTATTTCTACATTGAAAACATCTTAACGTGTCAACTAAAGTCTGATGGAATTTCCAGCATGGCTCCATTGCCTTTTTGCTTCAAGTGAATTGCTGCTGGTACATGTGACAGATTTAGTAGGTCTCTAAAGCTGTGGTTCTCGTTACCATCATCAACCTACTGACTAGTACTCAGTATTCACTGCTACATTCTGTTCATTGTACTGTAACACACCATTTCACACCCTCAGACTGTGTCTAAGCCCCAAATGGCACCCTATTCCCTACGTTAGTGCACTACTTTTGACCCAAAATGGCACCCTATTCCCAATATTGTGCACTACTTTTGACCAGGTCCCATAGGGAATAGGGTGCCATTTGGGATGTATACTGTGACATCTGGCTGACTATTGTTGCATACCAAACAAACCCTTCACTTGTTCTGTCTAGAAGACATAGCACCACTAACCAGTGATCAGGTGAGAGGGCACTTGTTCTGTCTAGAAGACATAGCACCACTAACCAGTGATCAGGTGAGAGGGCACTTGTTCTGTCTAGAAGACATAGCACCACTAACCAGTGATCAGGTGAGAGGGCACTTGTTCTGTCTAGAAGACATAGCACCACTAACCAGTGATCAGGTGAGAGGGCACTTGTTCTGTCTAGAAGACATAGTACCACTAACCAGTGATCAGGTGAGAGGGCTGAAGGTGAGTGGGTGAGGATTGGCTGTGGCTGTCTTCCCGTCTATCTCGACTCTAGCTCACAGTCCATTTCTCTAAATCTCTATTAAATCAGTCTGTCAGTCGGTCTTTTTCTCCTCTCTACTTCCTGTTTCTTATCCATCCATCCGTCTGTCTTCCATCTCCTGCCTCGTATCTATCCATCTGTCAGTCAGTCAGTCTTCCATCTCCTGCTTCTTATTCATCCATCTGTCAGTCAGCCCGTCTTCTATGTTCTGCTTCTTATTCATCCATCTGTCAGTCAGCCCGTCTTCTATGTCCTGCTTCTTATTCATCCATCTGTCAGTCAGCCCGTCTTCTATGTTCTGCTTCTTATTCATCCATCTGTCAGTCAGCCAGCCCGTCTTCTATCTCCTTCTTCCTGTCAGTCCGTGTGTCTTCCATGTGGGTCACCAGGGTCTGGTGTTGTTATATTCCTGCTTCTGCCTGACCCACTGAGCTGTGTTACAGCAGCTCTCTCCCACCGTCCATGACCAGCCTCCTCTCCCCCTGTCCTTCTCAGCCCCCAATGTCCCCTTCTCAACCACCTGGGGCCCACCTCCTTTCTCTCGAGCCCTCCCAGGCCAGGGCTCTCCCCCTACCCCCACCCTGAGCCTATTCTCCAGCACCCTGGTCTCCATCCCAGCCTGTCTGTCTGGTTCTCTGGTGGTCTGGGAGCAGAGCAACTCCTTCCTGGATAGGGACAGAGGTGGAAGGGACCTGGACAGGGACAAGGAGGGTTGGGGAGAGGAGGCATATGACGAGAGGTAAGATGAGGGGATGAGTGATAGAGAAACGGAGAGTGTGAAGAAGGAAGATAACTCATTTTTGTGCTGCAGAGAAGGAAATGTAGTTCAGTCAAAACTCAAATCCACTGTAATTCCAGCTTATTTTTCTTGCTTCAATTGTAGCCACCTAGCAGCTGACTTAGAACTGGTGCGGACCAGTGGAATCCGACTGTTTAATTAAAACAAAGCATCGCGAAGGCCCAAGGTGGGTGATGACGCGATGTGATTTCTGCCCAGTGCTCTGAATGTCAAAGTGAAGAATTCAATGCCTTTCCAACCCCCCCTGCATGCATTTTATATATACAGTCAGCCAGATATATCCTGAGTATGTCTATGTGAGGGGAAATGACATCTTGGCAAACCTGTCTGTGTGTCCCAGGGGGTCTGTCTGTCCCCCCGTGTCAGTCTCTCTCTCTCTCAATAATGGTGTCAAACCTGAGGAGGTACACAGCACTAACAGGTCAGAGGTCAGTCACAAGACAACACAGTACATTCCTGGGCACAGTGGTCTATGTACTAAATGGCACTCTATTCCCTATGTAGTGCACTACTTTAGACCAGAGCCCTATTCCCTATATAGTGCACTACTTTAGACCAGAGCCCTGTTCCCTATATAGTGCACTACTTTAGACCAGAGCTCTATTCCCTATATAGTGCACTACTTTAGACCAGAGCCCTATTCCCTATATAGTGCACTACTTTAGACCAGAGCCCTATTCCCTATATAGTGCACTACTTTAGACCAGAGCCCTATTCCCTATATAGTGCACTACTTTAGACCAGAGCCCTGTTCCCTATATAGTGCACTACTTTAGACCAGAGCCCTATTCCCTATATAGTGCACTACTTTAGACCATGGCCTGGTCTAAAGTAGTCCACTAAATAGGGAATATACTCAAAAAGGCCCATAGAGTTCTGGTCTCAGAGCCTGGTTCCTCTCTAGGTTTCTTCCTAGGTTTTGGCCCTTTCCAGGGAGTTTTTCCTAGCCACCGTGCTTCTACACCTGCATTGCTTGCTGTTTGGGGTTTTAGGCTGGGTTTCTGTACAGCACTTTGAGATATCAGCTGATGTAAAGAAGGGCTTTATAAATACATTTGATTGGTTGATTGAGTGATTGGTCTAAAGTAGTGCCCTATAGCAAACAGGGTGCCATTTGGGAGACATACATAGTCCTTAGTGGTGTGTTGTTACGGTGTACTACGGTGTACTACACATGTCCCATAGCCAATCAGATCTGGTTACCTGGCAGTTTGAAGGTGTTCTGCTGGGTCTCCAACAACAGCCCAAAGCCCCGGGTGTTGATGTAGCGACTGTAGAGGTTTCCCCTGGCAACTAGGCCCTGTTGGCTACCACGGCGATGGAGCAGGGAAGGTAGAGAGGATAGGAAGAGCAAGGGAATGGGAGATGGAGGACAAATAAGAACAGGACAGAGAAAACGAGAGAGAGTGGAAGAAAGAGGGAGGGAAACATGAATAGGAAGCGAAGGAGGAGACAGAACGTAGGAAAGTACAGAAACGGGAAAAAGACAAGTGTGATGCAAAAGGAAACAGTGAAGGAAACAGCAAGAGAATTCAACAGAAAGGAAACAGCAAGAGAATTCAACCGAAAGGAAACAGTGAAGGAAACAGCAAGAGAATTCAACCAAAAGGAAACAGTGACAGAAACAGCAAGAGAATTCAACAGAAAGGAAACAGTGAAGGAAATAGCAAGAGAATTCAACCGAAAGGAAACAGTGAGGGAAACAGCAAGAGAATTCAACCGAAAGGAAACAGTGAAGGAAACAGCAAGAGAATTCAACCAAAAGGAAACAGTGAAGGAAACAGCAAGAGAATTCAACCAGAAGGAAACAGCAAGAGAATTCAACAGAAAGGAAACAGCAAGAGAATTCAACCGAAAGGAAACAGTGAAGGAAATAGCAAGAGAATTCAACCGAAAGGAAACAGTGAAGGAAACAGCAAGAGAATTCAACCGAAAGGAAACAGTGAAGGAAACAGCAAGAGAATTCAACCAAAAGGAAACAGTGAAGGAAACAGCAAGAGAATTCAACCAGAAGGAAACAGCAAGAGAATTCAACCGAAAGGAAACACTTAATTAAAACAGAATTAGCAAACAATGGCAACACTGAATGCTTGACAAATCATACAAACAATAACTGAAAACAAAACAACAAACATATTGTTGTGATATGAAGTGAAAGCAACGCCAACAGAAAGACCCGAAGACTAATGTGAGAATTATACAAGTAGGGCAGGGGTTACCAAAGTTTTTCCTAAGATTACTCACGGGACCCCATTTCACATTTCAGAGGAACCCACATGGGGTCCCAACCCCAAGTTTAAGAACCACTGAAGTAGGGGACTATTAATGAAAAAGCCTTCTCTGGCTCATTATCAAATTCTAAGCATTGTTTCTTGTTGATGTGTCATGTTGTTATTTATTTATTTATTTTATTTTATTTCACCTTTATTTAACCAGGTAGGAAAGTTGAGAACAAGTTTTCATTTACAATTGCGACCTGGTCAAGATAAAGCAAAGCAGTTCGACACATACAACGACACAGAGTTACACATGGAGTAAAACAAACATACAGTCAATAATACAGTATAAACAAGTCTATATACGATGTGAGCAAATGAGGTGAGATAAGGGAGGTAAAGGCAAAAAAAAGGCCATGGTGGCAAAGTAAATACAATATAGCAAGTAAAACACTGGAATGGTAGATTTGCAGTGGAAGAATGTGCAAAGTAGAAATAAAAATAATGGGGTGCAAAGGACCAAAATAAATAAATAAATAAAATAAATAAATACAGTAGGGAAAGAGGTAGTTGTTTGGGCTAAATTATAGGTGGGCTACGTACAGGTGCAGTAATCTGTTATGACAAAGTGAAAAGTTTTTGTTTTTTTTAACATGCGAACTTCATGTTAATAAACTTTTTAAAATGTATTTTAACCTTTATTTAACTAGGCAAGTCAGTTAAGAACAAATTCTTATTTTCAATGACGGCCTAGGAACAGTGGGTTAACTGCCTGTTCAGGGGCAGAACGACAGATTTGTACCTTGTCCAGCTCGGGGTTTTGAACTTCCGGTTACTAGTCCAACGCTCTAACCACTAGGCTACCCTGCCGCCTGAACATGAATGAATATGCCTCCAAAAGTCATCCAAATATTATTTTAGTGGCCTCATACACTGAATGAGAGTACCTACTAAAGAACATTGTAGTTAAAAGGTACAACTATTGGTTAAAACAAAGCTCTAAACAGGGTTACCAAGGGAACTTGTCCAGTTTTGTTGGAGATCGTTTTAATGCTTTCTTCTAGGAAACGTCGGGTAAAAGGCAGCTTAATAAAAAATTCCCTGAATCGGACGACCAGCACACTAGGAAAGGTTGAACAAGCTCTAACCGATGTAGAGAGAGTTTGTTCTGTTTTGTTCTTCCCTCGTTTCGTAGTAAATGAATCATTGATATAATACTAAACTCCCCTGGCCTTGACAGACGGATGGATGACAGCTAGGTTGCCTCCTGATTGTCCACACCCTGCCCACTAAGTGTACACTTAAACACTTCCTGTCACAGATCCCTAAACCTTGATGTAAACATTGGGCACTTCCTGTCACAGATCCCTAAACCTTGATGTAAACATTGGGCACTTCCTGTCACAGATCCCTAAACCTTGATGTAAACATTGGGCACTTCCTGTCACAGATCCCTAAACCTTGATGTAAACATTGGGCACTTCCTGTCACAGATCCCTAAACCTTGATGTAAACATTGGGCACTTCCTGTCACGGATCCCTAAACCTTGATGTAAACATTGGGCACTTCCTGTCACGGATCCCTAAACCTTGATGTAAACATTGGGCACTTCCTGTCACAGATCCCTAAACCTTGATGTAAACATTGGGCACTTCCTGTCACAGATCCCTAAACCTTGATGTAAACATTGGGCTCTTCCTGTCACAGATCCCTAAACCTTGATGTAAACATTGGATTGATGTAAACATTGGGCGCGGGGGAAGTTCCCACCATTCAGGGAGTTTGATTAAGGGCACCAGTCTGTGGCCTGTGACTAGAACGGGCAAAAAGCGGTGAGTGAGGAGCGCCCTTCTCCAATCGAACAGTAACCTTGCGCTGCTCGGTCATGTTGTCAACAAGGTAGCATTGTGCATCGTCCAGAAGCATACAGAAGCTATTTTCCATAACATATATGTTAGAATTACTTTTTTTTAAATCAAAAACAATAAAACAAATTTGCATGTGAAAACACAGAATCTTATTCATTACTACACGCCTCACCTACGTCACTTCGTTTTGAGACGACTTCGCCATCTGCCAAAACGAGGCACGCCCACTGGACCGGTACCCACATGCTCACTGGACCGTACTCACACCCTCACTGGACCGTACCCACACGCTCACTGGACCAGTACCCACGCTCACTGGACCGGTACCCACACGCTCACTGGACCGTACCCACACGCTCACTGGACCAGTACCCACACGCTCACCGGACCAGTACCCACACGCTCACTCTCAAAGAGAGCAGTGCTGGTCACACAGGACAATCAGGGGGGGGGGCGAGAGCGAGAGAGATGGGTAGAGAGAGAGAGAGATTGATACAAGAGAGAGAGAGAGATGGCATGATAAAAGAGAGAGAGAGAGAGATGGGTAGAGAGAGAGAGAGAGATTGATACAAGAGAGAGAGAGAGATGGCATGATAAAAGAGAGAGAGAGAGATACATGATAAAAGAGAGAGAGAGATGGCATGATAAAAAAGAGAGAGAGAGAGAGATGGGTAGAGAGAGAGAGAGAGATGGGTAGAGAGAGAGAGAGAGATGGGTAGAGAGAGAGAGAGAGATGGGTAGAGAGAGAGAGAGACAGAGAGAGAGAGACAGAGAGAGAGAGAAAGAGAGAGAGAGAGAGACAGAGAGAGAGGAAGAAAGAGAGAGAGAGGGAGAGATGGCATGATAAAAGAGAGAGAGAGAGATGGAATGGTGAGAGAGAGAGAGAGATGGGTAGAGAGAGAGAGAGATGGCATGATAAAAGAGAGAGAGAGAGATGGCATAATAAAAGAGAGAGAGATGGCATGATAAAAGAGAGAGAGAGATGGGTAGAGAGAGAGAGAGAGAGACAGAGAGAGAGGAAGAAAGAGAGAGAGAGATGGCATGATAAAAGAGAGAGAGAGAGATGGAATGGTGAGAGAGAGAGAGAGAGATGGGTAGAGAGAGAGAGAGATGGCATGATAAAAGAGAGAGAGAGATGGCATAATAAAAGAGAGAGATGGCATGATAAAAGAGAGAGAGAGAGATGGAATGGTGAGAGAGAGAGAGAGAGATGGGTAGAGAGAGAGAGAGATGGCATGATAAAAGAGAGAGAGAGATGGCATGATAAAAGAGAGAGAGAGAGATACATGATAAAAGAGAGAGAGAGAGATGGGTAGAGAGAGAGAGAGAGAGACAGAGAGAGAGAAAGAGAGAGAGAGAGAGAGAGACAGAGAGAGAGGAAGAATGAGAGTGAGAGGGAGAGATGGCATGATAAAAGAGAGAGAGAGAGATGGAATGGTGAGAGAGAGAGAGAGAGAGAAAGATGGGTAGAGAGAGAGAGAGATGGCATGATAAAAGAGAGAGAGAGATGGCATAATAAAAGAGAGAGAGATGTCATGATAAAAGAGAGAGAGAGAGATGGGTAGAGAGAGAGAGAGAGATGGGTAGAGAGAGAGAGATGGGTAGAGAGAGAGAGAGACAGAGAGAGAGAAAGAAAGAGAGAGAGAGAGAGAGAGACAGAGAGAGAGGAAGAAAAGAGAGAGAGGGAGAGATGGCATGATAAAAGAGAGAGAGAGAGATGGAATGGTGAGAGAGAGAGAGAGATGGGTAGAGAGAGAGAGAGATGGCATGATAAAAGAGAGAGAGAGAGATGGCATAATAAAAGAGAGAGAGATGGCATGATAAAAGAGAGAGAGAGATGGGTAGAGAGAGAGAGAGAGACAGAGAGAGAGGAAGAAAGAGAGAGAGAGATGGCATGATAAAAAGAGAGAGAGAGATGGAATGGTGAGAGAGAGAGAGAGAGATGGGTAGAGAGAGAGAGAGATGGCATGATAAAAGAGAGAGAGAGATGGCATAATAAAAGAGAGAGATGGCATGATAAAAGAGAGAGAGAGAGATGGAATGGTGAGAGAGAGAGAGAGAGAGAGAGATGGCATGATAAAAGAGAGAGAGAGATGGCATGATAAAAGAGAGAGAGAGAGATACATGATAAAAGAGAGAGAGAGAGATGGGTAGAGAGAGAGAGAGAGACAGAGAGAGAGAAAGAGAGAGAGAGAGAGAGAGACAGAGAGAGAGGAAGAATGAGAGTGAGAGGGAGAGATGGCATGATAAAAGAGAGAGAGAGAGATGGAATGGTGAGAGAGAGAGAGAGAGAGAGATGGGTAGAGAGAGAGAGAGATGGCATGATAAAAGAGAGAGAGAGATGGCATAATAAAAGAGAGAGAGATGTCATGATAAAAGAGAGAGAGAGAGATGGGTAGAGAGAGAGAGAGATGGGTAGAGAGATAGACAGAACAGTATTTAGAAAGAGAGATCACAAAGAGAGCAGTGCTGGTCACACAGAACAATTAGGTGTGGGGGGGAGCGAGCGAGAGCGAGAGCGAGAGAGAGAGAGAGAGACGCTTGGAATCAGAGAGAAAGCACTTTACCCAGGAGCCGTGTACACTCCCAAATGGCACCCTATTCCCAAAGTGAATAGTGTGGCATTTGGTGCCCTGAGGCTGCCTCTTTGTATGAACAATACTCTTAAATGAGAAGAACTCTGTGTCCCCCGGGCCAAGCCTTCCAAACCTGGCAGAGATACAGACAGGCCCTCAGAACTCTGTGTTCCCCGGGCCAAGCCTTCCAAACCTGGCAGAGATACAGACAGGCCCTCAGAACTCTGTGTTCCCCGGGCCAAGCCTTCCAAACCTGGCAGAGATACAGACAGGCCCTCAGAACTCTGTGTCCCCCGGGCCAAGCCTTCCAAACTTGGCAGAGATACAGACAGGCCCTCAGAACTCTGTGTCCCCAGGGCCAATCTTTCCAAACCTAGCAGAGATACAGACAGGCCCTCAGAATTCTGTGTTCCCCGGGCCAAGCCTTCCAAACCTGGCAGAGATACAGACAGGCCCTCAGAACTCTGTGTCCCCAGGGCCAAGCTTTCCAAACTTGGCAGAGATACAGACAGGCCCTCAGAACTCTGTGTCCCCAGGGCCAAGCTTTCCAAACCTAGCAGAGATACAGACAGGCCCTCAGAACTCTGTGTCCCCCGGGCCAAGCTTTCCAAACCTGGCAGAGATACAGACAGGCCCTCAGAACTCTGTGTCCCCGGGCCAAGCTTTCCAAACCTAGCAGAGATACAGACAGGCCCTCAGAACTCTGTGTCCCCCGGGCCAAGCTTTCCAAACCTAGCAGAGATACAGACAGGCCTGTCATGGTCGTCGTCGCCGGTCTACTAGCTGCCACCGATCTCTTTTTCCTTTTCGTTTGTTTTTGTCTGATTGTTTTCACCTGTTCCTTGTTGGGGTTTTGGGATGGGTGTTATTTAAGTTTGTCTTGCCCGCTGGTGTTTGTGCATGTTAGTGGTGTATTGTTGGGGTTTTGGGATGGGTGTTATTTAAGTTTGTCTTGCCCGCTGGTGTTTGTGCAGGCTTGTTGGTTTGTTACGTTTGGTGATGTATCGTGTTTGTTTTGGGTTTCCGCTGTCCAGTGTTTTTAACTAGGTTTTGGGTTTGTTTTAGCGCCAGTGTTTTAGGGCATTCACCCATGTTTGGACCTGTTACGTTTTGAAGGACATTAAAGCGTTTTTCCCGTTCACTTCGCTCTCTGCTTTTGACTCCTCAATCATCACTAACCCGACGTTACAAGGCCCTCATAATGCTGTGTCCCCCGGGCCAAGCTTTCCAAACCTGGCAGAGATACAGACAGGCCCTCAGAACTCTGTGTCCCCAGGGCCAAGCTTTCCAAACCTGGCAGAGATACAGACAGGCCCTCAGAACTCTGTGTCCCCAGGGCCAAGCTTTCCAAACCTGGCAGAGATACAGACAGGCCCTCAGATGTAATGCTGTGCTGTACACACTCTCCCACAAAACTGGATTAGTTTAGATAGTTTGCGTGGAGTGAAGTTGTATTAGTGCCTAGGGTAAAAAAAATGCTGACAACCTCCAAAATGACTTAGTCCCTCTTGATTCTGTGAGTCAGGGATCACTCCATCTGAGATCCCTCCTGATTCTGGGAGTCGGGGATCACTCCATCTGAGATCCCTCCTGGTTCTGGGAGTCGGGGATCACTCCATCTGAGATCCCTCCTGATTCTGGGAGTCGGGGATCACTCCATCTGAGATCCCTCTTATTCTGGGAGTCGGGGATCACTCCATCTGAGATCCCTCCTGATTTTGGGAGTCAGGGATCACTCCATCTGAGATCCCTCCTGATTCTGGGAGTCAGGGATCACTCCATCTGAGATCCCTCCTGATTCTGGGAGTCAGGGATCACTCCATCTGAGATCCCTCTTATTCTGGGAGTCGGGGATCAGTCCATCCGAGATCCCTCCTGATTTTGGGAGTCAGGGATCACTCCATCCGAGATCCCTCCTGATTCTGGGAGTCAGGGATCACTCCATCCGAGATCCCTCCTGATTCTGGGAGTCAGGGATCACTCCATCCGAGATCCCTCCTGACTCTGGGAGTCGGGGATCACTCCATCCGAGATCCCTCCTGATTCTGGGAGTCAGGGATCACTCCATCTGAGATCTCTCCTGTAAAACCTGGGCATTTAGTTTTGACAGTTTTTCAGGAATATCATACCTGGTGCGTTTTACCCTGTAGTTGAGGTTGCCGATGAGTGGGGGGTTGGGGGCCGGGCCCCTGTAGACCCCAGGGGCAGATGCTGGGGCCAGGGCCGGGTTGGGGCACTGGTGGGCCCTGCTTGGGGAGCACGGGGAGGATACCGACAACGGAGGAGAGAAGGGAGGAGCCGCGGGGCAACACAAAGGCCAGGAGAGAGCCCTCTGTTCCTCTCCCACAGCTGGAGGGGGGAGACAATACCATGAGGGAGAGGAGAGGGAGGAGACAATACCATGAGGAGGGGAGAGACAATACCATGAGGGAGGGGAGAGACAATACCATGAGGGAGAGGAGAGATGGGGAGACAATACCATGAGGGAGAGGAGAGATGGGGAGACAATACCATGAGGGAGAGGAGAGATGGGGAGACAATACCATGAGGGAGAGGAGAGGGAGGAGACAATACCATGAGGGAGAGGAGAGATGGGGAGACAATACCATGAGGGAGAGGAGAGGGAGGAGACAATACCACGAGGGAGGGGGGAGACAATACCATGAGGGAGAGGAGAGATGGGGAGACAATACCATGAGGGAGAGGAGAGATGGGGAGACAATACCACGAGGGAGGGGGGAGACAATACCATGAGGGAGAGGAGAGATGGGGAGACAATACCATGAGGGAGAGGAGAGATGGGGAGACAATACCATGAGGGAGAGGAGAGACAATACCATGAGGGAGAGGAGAGATGGGGAGACAATACCATGAGGGAGAGGAGAGATGGGGAGACAATACCATGAGGGAGAGGAGAGATGGGGAGACAATACCATGAGGGAGGGGAGAGACAATACCATGAGGGAGAGGAGAGATGGGGAGACAATACCATGAGGGAGAGGAGAGATGGGGAGACAATACCATGAGGGAGAGGAGAGATGAGGAGACAATACCACGAGGGAGAGGAGAGGGAGGAGACAATACCACGAGGGAGAGGAGAGATGGGGAGACAATACCACGAGGGAGAGGAGAGATGGGGAGACAATACCATGAGGGAGAGGAGAGGGAGGAGACAATACCATGAGGGAGAGGAGAGATGGGGAGACAATACCATGAGGGAGAGGAGAGATGGGGAGACAGTACCATGAGGGAGAGGAGAGGGAGGAGACAATACCATGAGGGAGAGGAGAGATGGGGAGACAATACCATGAGGGAGAGGAGAGACAATACCATGAGGGAGAGGAGAGATGGGGAGACAATACCATGAGGGAGAGGAGAGATGGGGAGACAATACCATGAGGGAGAGGAGAGATGGGGAGACAATACCATGAGGGAGAGGAGAGATGGGGAGACAATACCATGAGGGACAGGAGAGATGGGGAGACAATACCATGAGGGAGAGGAGAGGGAGGAGACAATACCACGAGGGAGGGGGGAGACAATACCATGAGGGAGAGGAGAGATGGGGAGACAATACCATGAGGGAGAGGAGAGATGGGGAGACAATACCATGAGGGAGGGGAGAGACAATACCATGAGGGAGAGGAGAGATGGGGAGACAATACCATGAGGGAGAGGAGAGATGGGGAGACAATACCATGAGGGAGAGGAGAGATGGGGAGACAATACCATGAGGGAGAGGAGAGATGAGGAGACAATACCATGAGGGAGGGGAGAGACAATACCATGAGGGAGAGGAGAGATGGGGAGACAATACCATGAGGGAGAGGAGAGATGGGGAGACAATACCATGAGGGGGGGAGAGACAATACCATGAGGGAGAGGAGAGATGGGAGACAATACCATGAGGGAGAGGAGAGATGGGGAGACAATACCATGAGGGAGAGGAGAGATGGGGAGACAATACCATGAGGGAGAGGAGGATGGGGAGACAATACCATGAGGGAGAGGAGAGATGGGGAGACAATACCATGAGGGAGAGGAGAGGGAGGAGACAATACCACGAGGGAGGGGGGAGACAATACCATGAGGGAGAGGAGAGATGGGGAGACAATACCATGAGGGACAGGAGAGATGGGGAGACAATACCATGAGGGAGAGGAGAGATGGGGAGACAATACCATGAGGGAGAGGAGAGATGGGGAGACAATACCATGAGGGAGAGGAGAGATGGGGAGACAATACCATGAGGGAGAGGAGAGATGGGGAGACAATACCATGAGGGACAGGAGAGATGGGGAGACAATACCATGAGGGAGAGGAGAGGGAGGAGACAATACCATGAGGGAGGGGAGACAATACCATGAGGGAGAGGAGAGGGAGGAGACAATACCATGAGGGAGAGGAGAGATGGGGAGACAATACCATGAGGGAGAGGAGAGATGGGGAGACAATACCATGAGGGAGAGGGAGATGGGGAGACAATACCATGAGGGAGAGGAGAGATGGGGAGACAATACCATGAGGAGAGGAGAGATGGGGAGACAATACCATGAGGGAGAGGAGAGATGGGGAGACAATACCATGAGGGAGAGGAGAGATGGGGAGACAATACCATGAGGGAGGGGAGAGACAATACCATGAGGGAGAGGAGAGATGGGGAGACAATACCATGAGGGAGAGGAGAGATGGGGAGACAATACCATGAGGGAGAGGAGAGATGGGGAGACAATACCATGAGGGAGAGGAGAGGGAGGAGACAATACCACGAGGGAGGGGGGAGACAATACCATGAGGGAGAGGAGAGATGGGGAGACAATACCATGAGGGACAGGAGAGATGGGGAGACAATACCATGAGGGAGAGGAGAGATGGGGAGACAATACCATGAGGGAGAGGAGAGATGGGGAGACAATACCATGAGGGAGAGGAGAGATGGGGAGACAATACCATGAGGGAGAGGAGAGATGGGGAGACAATACCATGAGGGACAGGAGAGATGGGGAGACAATACCATGAGGGAGAGGAGAGGGAGGAGACAATACCATGAGGGAGGGGGGAGACAATACCATGAGGGAGAGGAGAGGGAGGAGACAATACCATGAGGGAGAGGAGAGATGGGGAGACAATACCATGAGGGAGAGGAGAGATGGGGAGACAATACCATGAGGGAGGGGAGAGACAATACCATGAGGGAGAGGAGAGATGGGGAGACAATACCATGAGGGAGAGGAGAGATGGGGAGACAATACCATGAGGGAGAGGAGAGACAATACCATGAGGGAGAGGAGAGATGGGGAGACAATACCATGAGGGAGAGGAGAGATGGGGAGACAATACCATGAGGGAGGGGAGAGACAATACCATGAGGGAGAGGAGAGATGGGGAGACAATACCATGAGGGAGGGGAGAGACAATACCATGGAGATGGGGAGACAATACCATGAGGGAGAGGAGAGATGGGGAGACAATACCATGAGGGAGAGGAGAGATGGGGAGACAATACCATGAGGGAGGGGAGAGACAATACCATGAGGGAGAGGAGAGATGGGGAGACAATACCATGAGGGAGAGGAGAGATGGGGAGACAATACCATGAGGGAGGGGAGAGACAATACCATGAGGGAGAGGAGAGATGGGGAGACAATACCATGAGGGAGAGGAGAGATGGGGAGACAATACCATGAGGGAGAGGAGAGATGGGGAGACAATACCATGAGGGAGAGGAGAGACAATACCATGAGGGAGAGGAGAGATGGGGAGACAATACCATGAGGGAGAGGAGAGGGAGGAGACAATACCACGAGGGAGGGGGGAGACAATACCATGAGGGAGAGGAGAGATGGGGAGAAAATACCATGAGGGACAGGAGAGATGGGGAGACAACACCATGAGGGAGAGGAGAGATGGGGAGACAATACCATGAGGGAGAGGAGAGATGGGGAGACAATACCATGAGGGAGAGGAGAGATGGGGAGACAATACCATGAGGGAGAGGAGAGATGGGGAGACAATACCATGAGGGACAGGAGAGATGGGGAGACAATACCATGAGGGAGAGGAGAGGGAGGAGACAATACCATGAGGGAGGGGGGAGACAATACCATGAGGGAGAGGAGAGGGAGGAGACAATACCATGAGGGAGAGGAGAGATGGGGAGACAATACCCACTGAATGGCTCAGTGTCTTTCAGACTAAACTGACCTACAGTAACGAGGCAGAATATAAAGGCCTGTCATAGAGGCCACACAAATTCAGCCGAATGACAACTGTCCTATTAGCACTCTGTTTACAATGAAGTGGGGAAATATCCCTACAAGTAACAATGTTTAGTCCCAGGGAAAATATACTGTATCCTCATCAAGCTGTCATACAATGTCTTGACTGGGTTTTCTAGTACAACTAAATGATGTAAATCTGACGTTTTCCAGCTGTACTGGGCTGGTTTCCCGTACCCAGATGAAACCTAGTCCTGGAACAAGAATCTCCATTAAACGTGTTTAATCCAGGACTAGCCTTAATCTGGGTCCGGGAAACTGGCCCATTAGGAGTTATCCTCCACGTGTTCTGTCCAAGATTAAACGGTGGCTCACCTCCTCTCTGTGTTAGTGAGTAGGGCTTGATCTCTCCGTCCAGCTTTATGGGGGGAACCTTTCTCAACTGGGCCGCTGTGGAAGAGGATACAGTCAGCACGGGGTGGAAACATTATGCCAACCCTATGGCAGGCCTATGTCAACCCTATGTTAGGCCTACGGCAACACTACGGGAGGCCTATGTCAACCCTATGTCAGGCCTACGGCAACACTACGGGAGGCCTATGTCAACCCTATGGCAGGCCTACGGCAACACTACGGGAGGCCTATGTCAACCCAATGGCAGGCCTACGGCAACACTACGGGAGGCCTATGTCAACCCTATGGCAGGCCTACGGCAACACTACGGGAGGCCTATGTCAACCCTATGGCAGGCCTACGGCAACACTACGGGAGGCCTATGTCAACCCTATGGCAGGCCTACGGCAACACTACGGGAGGCCTATGTCAACCCTATGGCAGGCCTACGGCAACCCTACGACAGGTATATGGCAACCCTACGGCAGGCCGATGGCAACCCTACGGCAGGCCGATGGCAACCCAATGGCAGGCCTACGGCAACACTACGGGAGGCCTATGTCAACCCTATGGCAGGCCGATGGCAACCCTATGGCAGGCCTATGGCAACCCTATGGCAACCCTATGGCAACCCTATGGCAGGCCTATGGCAACCCTATGGCAGGCCTATGGCAACCCTATGGCAACCCTATCGCAACCCTATGGCAGGCCTATCGCAACCCTATGGCAGGCCTATGGCAACCCTATGGCAACCCTATGGCAACCCTATGGCAGGCCTATGGCAACCCTATGGCAGGCCTACGGCAAACCTACGACAGGTATATGGCAACCCTACGGCAGGCCGATGGTAACCCTACGGCAGGCCTATGGCAACCCTATGGCAGGCCTATGGCAGGCCTATCGCAACCCTATGGCAGGCAGGCCTATGGCAACCCTATGGCAGGCCTATGGCAGGCCTATGGCATCCCTATGGCAGCCCTATGGCAGCCCTATCGCAGCCCTATCGCAACCCTATGGCAACCCTATGGCAGGCCTGGGTACAATGTTAGAGGACCTAAACTCTTACCTTCATACAAACAGGTAGAGCCATCCATACAAACAGGTAGAGCCATCCATACAAACAGGTAGAGCCATCCATACAAACAGGTAGAGCCATCCATACAAACAGGTAGAGCCATCCATCCAAACAGGTAGAGCCATCCATACAAACAGGTAGAGCCATCCATACAAACAGGTAGAGCCATCCATACAAACAGGTAGAGCCATCCATCCAAACAGGTAGAGCCATCCATCCAAACAGGTAGAGCCATCCATCCAAACAGGTAGAGCCATCCATACAAACAGGTAGAGCCATCCATACAAACAGGTAGAGCCATCCATACAAACAGGTAGAGCCATCTATACAAACAGGTAGAGCCATCTATACAAACAGGTAGAGCCATCCATACAAACAGGTAGAGCCATCCATACAAACAGGTAGAGCCATCTATACAAACAGGTAGAGCCATCCATCCACACAGGTAGAGCCATCCATCCAAACAGGTAGAGCCATCTATACAAACAGGTAGAGCCATCCATACAAACAGGTAGAGCCATCTATACAAACAGGTAGAGCCATCCATCCAAACAGGTAGAGCCATCCATCCAAACAGGTAGAGCCATCTATACAAACAGGTAGAGCCATCCATACAAACAGGTAGAGCCATCCATACAAACAGGTAGAGCCATCCATCCAAACAGGTAGAGCCATCCATCCAAACAGGTAGAGCCATCTATACCAACAGGTAGAGCCATCTATACCAACAGGTAGAGCCATCCATACAAACAGGTAGAGCCATCTATACAAACAGGTAGAGCCATCTATACAAACAGGTAGAGCCATCTATACAAACAGGTAGAGCCATCCATCCAAACAGGTAGAGCCATCCATCCAAACAGGTAGAGCCATCCATACAAACATATCTCTACTTGTCTCATACAGTGGCTGCGAAAGTATTCACCCCATTTGGCCTTTTTCCTATTTTGTTGCCTTACAACCGGGAATGAAAATATATATTATATATGTGTTCTTGGGGTGATGAGAGGTGTTGGGTTTGCGCCAGACATAGCATTTTCCTCGATGGCCAAAAAGCTAAATGTTTGTCTCATTTAACCCAGAGTACCTTCTACCATATGTTTGGGGAGTCTCCCGCACGCCTTTTGGCGAACACCAAATGTGTTTGCTTATTTTGTTATTTAAGCAATGGCTTTTTTCTGGACACTCTTCCGTAAAGCCCAACTCTGTGCAATGCACAGTTTAAAGTGGTCCTATAGACAGCTAAAGGAAATGCTACCAAATGCTAATTGAGTGTCTGTAAACTTCTGCCCCACTGGGAATGTGATGAAAGAAATAAAAGCTGAAATAAATCATTATCTCTACTATTATTCTAATATTTCACAACCTGAAAATAAAGCGATGATCCTAACTAACCTAAGACAGGGCATTTTTAACTAGGATTAAATGTCAGGAATTGTGAAAAGCTGAGTTTAAATATATTTGGCTAAGGTGTAGGTAAACTTCTGACTTCAACTATATATATACTGAGATCATGTGACAGATCATGTGACACTTAGATTGCACACAGGTGTACTTTATTTAACTAACTATGTGACTTCTGAAGGTAATTGGTTGCACCAGATCTTATTGAGGGGCTTCATAGCAAAGGGGGTGAATACATACTGTATGCACGCACCACTTTTCAGTTTAGAATATTTTCGAATTTTTTGAAACAATTTTTTTTTTTTTTTTTCACTTCACCAATTTGGACTATTTTGTGTCTGTCCATGAAATGCAAATAAAAATCAATTAAAATTACAGGTTGTAATGCAACAAAATAGGAAAAATTCCAGGGGGGTGAATACTTTTGCAAGGCACTGTATGTGTGTAAATGGCACTGGTAGTGGGTGGGACTACAAATAGGTATATTATTATCTGTGGTGGGAAGGAAGCCAGGGACATTGTTAGGGGTATTGTGTCTATCTGATCTCAGGGTAACCATAGCAGCCTGGTACCTGGGAGGGCTTGCTCCAGTATATCATATATCTACAGTATATCTGTCAGATACATTGTGTCATATAATCGACCCAGCTGGGAGAGAAGCAGGGTAGTGATACAGAAGAGCAAGCACACACACACAGAGAGAGAGACAGGAGAAACAGGAAAACAGGAGAGAGAGAGAGAGAGAGAGACAGAGAGAGACAGAGACAGAGACAGAGGGAGAGAGAGAGAGAGAGCAAGAGAGAGAGAGACAGAGAGAGCAAGAGAGAGAGAGAGAGAGAGAGAGAGAGAGAGAGAGAGAGAGAGAGAGAGAGAGAGACAGAGGAGAGATAGAGAGAGAGAGAGACAGAGGGAGAGCAAGAGAGAGAGAGAGAGAGAGAGAGACAGAGAGAGAGAGAGCAAGAGAGAGACAGAGAGAGAGAGAGAGAGAGAGAGACAGAGGGAGAGACAGGGAGAGACAGAGAGAGACAGAGAGAGAGAGAGAGAGAGAGAGAGAGAGAGAGAGAGCAAGAGAGAGAGAGAGACAGAGAGAGATCCCTTTGTTTATGTCAGGGCCCCTGTTTCTCATTTCTCAGAGAAAAAGAGGGGCCCTGACATCAATGAAAGGATAGAGCAGCTAAACGAGAAAGAAAGTGGGGAGTGGATGCGAGGAACGAGGAGGAGTAAAAGAGATAGAGAGTTCCTTACAAAAAGCCGTACCTTCTCTGATCCGGCAGAGGAGAGGGAGGCGAGCCTGGGAAAGTTTGGTGAAACAAAAGCCGGCGTATGGAAAAACGCAATAAGAACAAGTAGTGCACTTCACAGAACTTTCCAGGGTTAGTGACTCTCCAAAAATATCCAATATACTGGAGGGTGCAAATGGGGAAATAGTTTTTTCTTTTTTTTTGTAGCCTACTTTTGTTCATTTAACAAAAATGTAAAAAATGAAATAAAAAATTACAATATATTACTTCAGAAAAGTAGCACTGCAGCTTATCTCATATCTCATGCTTCTGGAGACGATATGTCTGCTACATGTACGTCTTGGCAATGTGCCTCCACAGACACTTTTATCACAACTAAGATGGCTGCTACAGATTTGGGTTTTAGTGCGACACCTTTTGAGTGGTTTAAGGCCAAATACATGCATTGACAGGATGATGTAACATCTAGCTTATTCTAAAAACAAACCCAGCTGCAAATATTAGAGTGTTCTGTTTTTTGGCAAGGATACAGAGAGGAGAGACAGCCCAGTCTGTATTAGGCGTGACACAAGCGGACACCTGTGAGGGTGTGGACACCCACGCTAGCACAAACCCTGCTCCTATTACCAGTCACCACACCACCACAGGCAGGAAGCCAACACTGACTACACCAGAGTGGTGCTGTTATTTCGGATGAGAAGTGTTGCGCAACGGGCTGCGTCACAAATGACACTCTAGTTCTCTATTTAGTGTACTACTGTTAACCAGGACTCATACGGGCTCTGATCAACAGTAGTGAACTACTTTAGGGGAAAGGGAGCCATTTGGGACGCAACCCTAGTTGCACAACACTACTCATCGAAAATAACCCCAGAATGAATGAAGACATCGCCTGGCACAGAGATGGGAATATTACCTGATCTGTTGGTGAAGAAACCATCAAACACCACAAAGTTATTGACCTAGAGAAGGGGAGAGGAGAGAGAAGGGGAGGGGAGACAAGTGGACAAGGAAAGGGAGAGAGAAGGGGAGAGGGGAGAGAGAAGGGGAGACAAGTGGACAAGGAAAGGGGGAGAGAAGGGGAGAGGGGAGAGAGAAGGGGAGACAAGTGGACAAGGAAAGGGGGAGAGAAGGGGAGAGAGAAGGGGAGACAAGTGGACAAGGAAAGGGGGAGAGAAGGGGAGACAAGTGGACAAGGAAAGGGGGAGAGAAGGGGAGACAAGTGGACAAGGAAAGGGGGAGAGGGGAGAGAGAAGGGGAGAGAGAGAGGAAACTGAAAAACATATTAATAATTCATTAATCCGTCCCAGGTAGATGATAGATGGCCGGCCCATGATGATGACATCATGTAGCTAGTCTGTTTACCAGAATCATTAACCGTAGGGCCCAGCCTGATGTAGGGCCCAGCCTGATGAGAGCTAGTCTCTTTAACAGAATCATTAACCGTAGGGCCCAGCCTGATGAGAGCTAGTCTGTTTACCAGAATCATTAACCGTAGGGCCCAGCCTGATGTAGGGCCCAGCCTCTCTTCAAGTATGTTCTATATTTAGCCAATACCCCCTTCACCTCCTGTCTTATCTCAGTCTGAAACAGTTAGTTTATGAAATGTTCATATCTATTTGCATTATCTGAGGCTGTACTGTCAGGCCTGTATAATAATAATTTACCAGAGTAAAGATACAGCGTTGAGAAATACAAAGAACTGGTGGCACAATCACAGGAGAGACCGCCGTCAAATCATACCTGAGGTACACCGTTTTTCAGACAGTAATGCTTCTCCAGGAAAGAGAGGAACTTAGGGGAGGGCCTGTCGTAAGCCATCATCACTGGCTCTACCTTTTTGTGCTGAACATGGAGGGGAAGAGACGGAGGTAAAACATAGCAATTACAACACGTCTCAACAAGCAAACAGACATTTGAAGAACAGCCTCTTGGCAACACCCTGTACTTTCTAGTCCAACGACTCTGCCTCAGCACACCATCACATTCCAGTCTGTGCGTTCTACTTTTCATAGCCTGGTCAACAAAAACAAAATCATACTGTACTCAACAATGGTGAGAGCCGAGGTGTATTCATTAGTGCAAAACCGTAACAAAAAAAAAAAACGTTTCACTAAAAATGTTTGTTTTGCAACGAAAAGGAGAGTTTCTTATAGGACAAATTCAGGTAGGTCCATTCCCGTTTCGTCCCGTTTGCTTCCCTTTGGTTCCTAATGAATACACCCCGGCTGTAACCAGGCTATAGTGGTCATTCCTTCAGGGTGTCAATTCTAATTGAAGTCACTCAATTCAGAAAGTGATTTGAATTTAAAAAATCTAAATACACTGAACAAAAATATAAACACAACATGTAAAGTGTTGGTCCCATGTTTCATGAGCTGAAATAAAAGATCCCAGAAATGTTCCAGCTTATTTCTCTCAAACTTTATGCACAAATTTGTTAATATCCCTGTTAGTGAGCCTTTGTCCTCTGCCAACATAATCCATCCACCTGACAGGTGTTGCATATCAAGAAGCTGATTAAACAGCATGATCATTACACAGGTGTACTGTCATGACGTTGGCCTGGGGGTAGGTTTAGGACAGTCATAAATACCTCTTCCCCCCCTCTCTCTGTCTCTCCTTTTTCCTCTCTCTACCCTACTGATGTTACATTTGCAAAACCCTTGGTTAACATAGAGATTCTGGGAACATCAGAAGGTGGGGGGAAAGGAACTATATTCTGGTAATCCGACCAATTGAACACATGCGGTGGTACTTAATGAACATTACATTTACATTTACATTTAAGTCATTTAGCAGACGCTCTTATCCAGAGCGACTTACAAATTGGTGCGTTCACCTTAAGACATCCAGTGGAACAGCCACTTTACAATAGTGCATCTAAATCTTTTAAGGGGGGGTGAGAAGGATTACTTTATCCTATCCTAGGTATTCCTGAAAGAGGTGGGGTTTCAGGTGTCTCCGGAAGGTGGTGATTGACTCCGCTGTCCGGGCGTCGTGAGGGAGTTTGTTCCACCATTGGGGGGCCAGAGCAGCGAACAGTTTTGACTGGGCTGCGCGGGAACTGTACTTCCTCAGTGGTTGGGAGGCGAGCAGGCCAGAGGTGGATGAACGCAGTGCCCTTGTTTGGGTGTAGGGCCTGATCAGAGCCTGGAGGTACTGAGGTGCCGTTCCCCTCACAGCTCCGTAGGCAAGCACCATGGTCTTGTAGCGGATGCGAGCTTCAACTGGAAGCCAGTGGAGAGAGCGGAGGAGCGGGGTGACGTGAGAGAACTTGGGAAGGTTGTACACCAGACGGGCTGCGGCGTTCTGGATGAGTTGTAGGGGTTTAATGGCACAGGCAGGGAGCCCAGCCAACAGCGAGTTGCAGTAATCCAGACGGGAGATGACAAGTGCCTGGATTAGGACCTGCGCTGCTTCCTGTGTGAGGCAGGGTCGTACTCTGCGGATGTTGTAGAGCATGAACCTACAAGAACGGGCCACCGCCTTGATGTTAGTTGAGAACGACAGGGTGTTGTCCAGGATCACGCCAAGGTTCTTAGCGCTCTGGGAGGAGGACACAATGGAGTTGTCAACCGTGATGGCGAGATCATGGAATGGGCAGTCCTTCCCCGGGAGGAAGAGCAGCTCCGTCTTGCCGAGGTTCAGATTGAGGTGGTGATCCGTCATCCACACTGATATGTCTGCCAGACATGCAGAGATGCGATTCGCCACCTGGTCATCAGAAGGGGGAAAGGAGAAGATTAATTGTGTGTCGTCTGCATAGCAATGATAGGAGAGACCATGTGAGGTTATGACAGAGCCAAGTGACTTGGTGTATAGCGAGAATAGGAGAGGGCCTAGAACAGAGCCCTGGGGGACGCCAGTGGTGAGAGCGCGTGGTGAGGAGACAGATTCTCGCCACGCCACCTGGTAGGAGCGACCTGTCAGGTAGGACGCAATCCAAGCGTGGGCCGCGCCGGAGATGCCCAACTCGGAGAGGGTGGAGAGGAGGATCTGATGGTTCACAGTATCGAAGGCAGCCGATAGGTCTAGAAGGATGAGAGCAGAGGAGAGAGAGTTAGCTTTAGCAGTACGGAGGGCCTCCGTGATACAGAGAAGAGCAGTCTCAGTTGAATGACTAGTCTTGAAACCTGACTGATTTGGATCAAGAAGGTCATTCTGAGAGAGATAGCGGGAGAGCTGGCCAAGGACGGCACGTTCAAGAGTTTTGGAGAGAAAAGAAAGAAGGGATACTGGTCTGTAGTTGTTGACATCGGAGGGATCGAGTGTAGGTTTTTTCAGAAGGGGTGCAACTCTCGCTCTCTTGAAGACAGAAGGGACGTAGCCAGCGGTCAGGGATGAGTTGATGAGCGAGGTGAGGTAAGGGAGAAGGTCTCCGGAAATGGTCTGGAGAAGAGAGGAGGGAATAGGGTCAAGCGGGCAGGTTGTTGGGCGGCCGGCCGTCACAAGACGCGAGATTTCATCTGGAGAGAGAGGGGAGAAAGAGTTCAGAGCACAGGGTAGGGCAGTGTGAGCAGAACCAGCGGTGTCGTTTGACTTAGCAAACGAGGATCGGATGTCGTCGACCTTCTTTTCAAAATGGTTGACGAAGTCATCTAACATGATGTCAGTTCAGTTGTCATCTGAGATATTCTCATCAATGATAAGATGACATAAACTCTACAGTGGAAAGTCTACACATCAGAGTTATCGGATTCACATGGAATTTTTGTTCAATTTAAATTTTTGAATATGAAATTATTCGTGATGGGATGAAATATGATTTTAGCTTCTAAAATGTGAGATTTGGGTTTTCATAAATTAGGGCTATGCTCAATCAGTGGCCCGCCCCTGTGAAGGGACATGGTCTATAAAACTTTTCAAACACGCCCTCCTCTCCCTTCCTATATAAAGCCTGGACGACAATATAACCTCCTGTTCCGAGGACGACGGTCCGATGTCAGAATGGTTCAGATAATAACTACAGAACGAAGCCAACATCAGCGTGAGCTTTGGTTGCGAATGGTATGAACTTTGAACTCTTATTCACTACAGAAGTGATACCTCCTAGCCGTTGAGTTAGCAACAGCCGCTGCAGACGAGGTTAGGAAGGAACAGACACAGTATCCTGTCTACCACACAACGACGTTACTACAATGTATTCAATTTACCAGCAGAGACATTCTTCAACGGACAAAGGACTCGGTTGGGCAACACGGCCTTCCATCTACCACCAACCTACCGAAGCGCAGCTCAGAGTAAATATTTATTGCATTTTCCTTTTCCAAATGGGCGGTAATTTAGAATCCATAAGATACTGTATTTACGATAGCACAGCTTCGCCCTTTGTTCCTCAGTCTTCCCGCTCTTTCACTCAAACCCAGCCCCTTTTCTTTTGTGTAACAAGCTGTCATATCTGTTCCGCCCGCTGGGGACGATTTCCTTTATGACGTAATATGTAATCAAGTTATGATTTAATTATGTGTAATTCTGTGTGATTAGTTAGGTATTTAGTAAATAAATAATTAAACCCAATTTTGTATTGCTGATTCAAATTGTTAGCCAGGGTACGTGCAGAGAATTTACAACTTTCAGATGAGACTGAATTAAGATGAGGATTAATATTGACTGCTATTGGTGTAAAATATTACTAGGTCTTTAAGAGTTTATTCGGAAGATAACAGCTCTATAAATATTATTTTGTGGTGCCTGACTCTCTAGTTAATTACATTTACATGATTAGCTCAATATTAATTATTTTATAGAATAGCATGTCATATCACTTAATCCGGCATAGCCAAAGACACGACAGTACCTTGTGCTGAGGACAATAAAAGGCCACTTTAAAATGTGCAGTTTTGTTAGACAATCTCATGTCTCAGGTTTTGAGGGAGCGTGCAATTGGCATGCAGACTGCAGGTATGTCCACCAGACCTGTTGCCAGAGAATTTAATGTAAATTTTTCTACCATAAGCCGCCTCCAACGTCATTTTAGAGAATTTGGTAGTAGGTCCAATCGGCCTCACAACCACAGACCATGATGGCAGTGGGGTTATGGTGAGGGCAGGCATAAACTATGGACAATGAACACAATTGCATTTTATCGATGGCAATTTGAATGCACAGAGAGGCCCATTGTCGTGCCATTCATCCGCCGCCATCACCTCATGTTTCAGCATGATAATGCACAGCCCCATGTCACAAGGATCTTTACACAATTCCTGAAAGCTGAAAATGTCCCAGTTCTTCCATGCCCTGCATACTCTCCAGACATGCCACACGACAGCATGTTCCAGTTCCTGCCTATATCCAGTAACCTCACACACCCATTGAAGAGTGGGACTATATTCCAGACCACAATCAATAGCCTGATCAGCTCTATGCGAAGGAGATGTGTCATGCTGCATGAGACAAATAGTGGTCACACTACATACTGACTGGTTTTCTGATCCACGCCCCTACCTTCTGTGACAATCTTCTTTCCCAATCATATGAAATCCCTAGATTTGGGTAAACCTCAACCCTGCATCAGTCCCAGGTAAACCTCAACCCTGCTTCCGTCCCAGGTAAACCTCAACCCTGCTTCCGTCCCAGGTAAACCTCAACCCTACATCAGTCCCAGGTAAACCTCAACCCTGCATTAGTCCCAGGTAAACCTCAACCCTGCATCAGTCCCAGGTAAACCTCAACCCTGCATCAGTCCCAGGTAAACCCCAACCTTTCATCCGTCCCAGGTAAACCCCAACCTTTCATCCGTCCCAGGTAAACCCCAACCTTTCATCCGTCCCAGGTAAACCCCAACCTTTCACCCGTCCCAGGTAAACCTCAACCCTGCATTAGTCCCAGGTAAACCCCAACCCTGCATTAGTCCCAGGTAAACCCCAACCCTGCATCAGTCCCAGGTAAACCTCAACCCTGCATCAGTCCCAGGTAAACCTCAACCCTGCATTAGTCCCAGGTAAACCCCAACCCTGCATTAGTCCCAGGTAAACCCCAACCCTGCATCAGTCCCAGGTAAACCCCAACCCTACATCAGTCCCAGGTAAACCCCAACCCTGCATCAGTCCCAGGTAAACCCCAACCCTACATCAGTCCCAGGTAAACCCCAACCCTGCATCAGTCCCAGGTAAACCCCAACCCTGCATCAGTCCCAGGTAAACCCCAACCCTACATCAGTCCCAGGTAAACCCCAACCCTGCATCAGTCCCAGGTAAACCCCAACCCTACATCAGTCCCAGGTAAACCCCAACCCTGCATCAGTCCCAGGTACCCCAACCCTGCATCAGTCCCAGGTAAACCCCAACCCTGCATTAGTCCCAGGTAAACCTCAACCCTGCATTAGTCCCAGGTAAACCTCAACCCTGCATTAGTCCCAGGTAAACCTCAACCCTGCATCAGTCCCAGGTAAACCTCAACCCTGCATCAGTCCCAGGTAAACCCCAACCCTGCATCAAGGCTTGGTCTCTGTCTCACCTGCAGCATGAAGCTAAACAGCTCCAGTCCGTAGCCGTGCCTCTGAAAGTGGTCTGTCACGAAGAAATCCAAGACACACAGAGGCTCCGTCTCAACATGCGCCCCTCGCTGGTCCTAGGGAGGCATTACAATACATTCAATTCAATTCAAGTCGAGTCAATTCTCAATTGAATTTAATTCAACTTGATTAATCCCCTCAGGAGCAATTACGAGTAACCATAGTGAGGGAACCTAGGACATTTGAATGAGGCTGGCACAATTCCCGTATAACCGTGTAACCGACGGTTATGGATGAACACCATTGTGAAAATAAAATACAACCGACATAACCGTTTAAACAAACAGCTGACTGAATGATCAGCAGCAGCGCAGCACATAGAAATATAATGAATAGAACCTCTAACCCTGGTCATGTGACTGGTAAATATAATGAATAGAACCTCTAACCCTGGTCATGTGACTGGTAAATATAATGAATAGAACCTCTAACCCTGGTAATGTGACTGGTAAATATAATGAATAGAACAGGCTTGGAACCTCTAACCCTGGTCATGTGACTGGTAAATATAATGAATAGAACCTCTAACCCTGGTCATGTGACTGGTAAATATAATGAATAGGACCTCTAACCCTGGTAATGTGACTGGTAAATATAATGAATAGAACCTCTAACCCTGGTCATGTGATTGGTAAATATAATGAATAGAACCTCTAACCCTGGTCATGTGACTGGTAAATATAATGAATAGAACCTCTAACCCTGGTCATGTGACTGGTAAATATAATGAATAGAACCTCTAACCCTGGTCATGTGATTGGTAAATATAATGAATAGAACCTCTAACCCTGGTCATGTGACTGGTAAATATAATGAATAGAACCTCTAACCCTGGTCATGTGACTGGTAAATATAATGAATAGGACCTCTAACCCTGGTCATGTGACTGGTAAATATAATGAATAGAACCTCTAACCCTGGTCATGTGACTGGTAAACTCAAATTGGTAAAGAGGTCAATGTAAGGCCGACCGTTGAGGATAAAAGAAAGATTACATTTACATTTACATTTAAGTCATTTAGCAGACGCTCTTATCCAGAGCGATGGCGGATTGACATTCAACAAATCTGATCTAACTAAAGTGGATATTTGTCAAATCCGTCATGATTGATGTATTGTAACAGGCACATAATGTGGTTAAATAAAGTCTGGATTTGTGTAAATATCTGTCTGTTTTCACTGAACAACATTTAGAAGTTGACCCCTTTTTTCATGTTTAGAATAAGTTACTGCTAAATGCTAACTCCTGTTCGTATAAACTGGTAGCATAGCTAGCGTACAAAGCTCAGTGGTTGATAGTCGTTTTTAACTGTTATGCAGTGAATTGGTGACGATGACATGGACACGTATTGGGGTTGACATCCATACAAGGATTATACTGTTCTTGGATTATACTGACACCTGTTCTTTTCATTCTATTTATACCAAACAAAAATATAAAAACGCAACATGGAACAATTTCAAATATTTTACTGAGTTACACTACATTTCAGGAAATGAAGTCAATTGAAATAAATTCACGAGGCCCTACTCTATGGAGTAGGGCAGTGGTGTAGCCATGGGTGGGCCTGGGAGGGCATAGGCCCACCCACTGGGGAGCCAGGCCCGGCCAATCAGAATGAGTTTTTCCCCACAAGACGGCTTATTACAGACAGATATACTCCTCAGCACTCCCACCCCAGACGATCCCACAGGTGAAGAAGCCAGATGGGGGGTCCTGGGTTGGCGTGGTTACACGGTTGTGAGGTTTGTTGGACACACTGCCAAATTCTCTAAAATGACATTGAACTAAGCTTAAAGTAGAACAATTAACATTAAATTATCTGGCAACAGCTCTGGTGGACATTCCTGCAGTCAACATGCCAATTTGTACGCTCCCTCAAAACTTGAGACATCTGTTGCATTTTTGTTATGTAGCAAAACACGGCACATTTTAAAATGGGCTTTTATTGTCCCCGGCACAAGGTGCACCTGTGTAATTATCATGCTGTTTAATCAACTTATTGATATGCAACACCTGTCAAGTGGATTTAATTACCTTGGCAAAGGAGAAATGCTCACTAACTGGGATATAAACAAATCTGTGCACAACATTTGAGAGAAATAACATTTCTGTGCGTAAAAAAAAACATTTCTGGTATTTTTTTTGTTCAGCTCATGAAAGATGGGACAAACACTTTACATGCTGCGTTTTATATTTTTGTTCAGTGTATATGGCAGCACATGCAGTCAGGAGCGGAGGAGAGGAGAAGATGTGCTTTAATTAAAATGTTTTTGCTATAATGGTTATTACGGTGAACAAGGCCATTTGGCCGGCCAATTCCCGTCATCCAAAATCCCATGACCGTCACAGCCCTACATTCGAATGAGCTGAAACCTCCTTTTACTACTGAAATGTTGCAAACAGGGAACACACTTTTGCATTAATAGGAACAAACTCTCGCATATGTTGCATTAAAAACATCGTGGGAATACACAAGTAAAGAAAGTGGGACTCACAAGCAGAAATAACTTCTTACAGCCAACCTTTAGAAAACCCACTGCAAGTCCCTTTCCTCTGTGTGCGTGGGGGAGAAAAAGAGAGAGAGGGGAGTGTTACAGTCAAGCTGCTACATTGGGAAGCGAGAGGAGGGTTGAAATCACAAAATGATAAACCTAGTTTTCCATTTGAGTGAATTCCACTGAGAGAAACCAGAACTAGTATAGTGTTGGTTTCAGCACCACACCGTTTCTTAACTTGGCAAACCACTAACACTGTGCCTCCTTTGTGACCTCACAACTCATTACAGCAGAAAGAAAGAAAGAAAGAAAGAAAGAAAGAAAGAAAGAACGAAAGAAAGAAAAAGACAGACAGACAGACAGACAGACAGACAGACAGAGTGAATAACAGACCGACCGACCGACCGCCCGACAGACAGACAGACAGACAGACAGACAGACAGACAGACAGACAGACAGACAGACAGACAGACAGACAGACAGACAGACAGACAGACAGACAGACAGACAGACAGACAGAGTGAATAACAGACCGACCGACCGACCGACCGACCGCCCGAAAGACAGACAGACAGACAGACAGACAGAGAATAACAGACCGACCGACCGACAGACAGATGTGACAGCTGTGACAGTAGTAGACATGCCAAGGTGGCCTTGAAAAGCTTTTGCTACTCTATGATGATGAACAAACATGAATTCTTGAAGGACTTCCACAAAGAGGTTTGAAACAGATGCGTGTTCTTGTGTCTCATTGTGTCTTATACTGGACAAAATGTCCTCAATAGTCGAGGATTACATGTTCTAATCTAATCTGTGAGGAGTTAAGAGGCTTTTCCCATTCTAGTGATACTATTTCTATGTTCTAGAAAAAGGATAGAAACCAGGAGCTGTGCGTGCATGATGAGTGAGGTAGGTAGGCAGGTAGTTAGGGGTACCCGTTGCTTTCTCGGTCTTTCAGCAGGTAGAGATGGTGCTTGTTGGTCTGCAGCTTTGATGCACTTGTGATTGGTGCTGTCAAGTATTGGGCCTGGGGAAAGACAATACAGTGAATGAAACTAGGGCCTACGGCAACAGAAATATAGGTTGTAGCGCACACGCACACACCTTGGCTGAGGCTCTTCCAAGTTCATCAATTACTGCTGCAATTAGAGATTGAGGATCTGACCTACATTAAAGAATAAAATAACAATAAAAAGAGGAGAAAGGTGAAGAGAGGAGATGGGAGGTTTGATTCATGTCACACTAACAGTAAAATATCTATTGATCTTGTGTGTATTCTAGGTCTATTCATGTATTGGTCAAATGTGGTAGCCTAGTGTTTCAAACTGCTCAGTGATCTTCTATCCAAAATAGTAAACACTTAAGAATATAATGTAGGTTACATATAGACTTTTTTTTCTGTCAGCTTTAATTAAGAACTGTCACTTTGCATTTTTTTGCAAACCGAGGAAGGGATTGAATGATTGTCAATACACAGACGTCATGCACAACTGTATTTGGCCGAAGTTCTCCGCAGTCATGTTGTAAATGGACATCACATGTAACCAGAGATGGTAAACTTAACGGCGAATGTCCCGAATGAAAAGCTGTTCGTTCTGGCTGCAGAAAACGAATAGAATAACGTTACCTTCCCAGCGATTTTGTAAATGCAATCAGGTTTTGATCCAAAACTGTAATCCTTTCAGGGAAAATGTGGTTTACATCAACAGTGGTTTCCATATTCCTTTAAAAAAAGTCGTCTCTCGTAGTATAAAATCAGTGCTCCCGCATGTGTTTTATTGCTTGCTAACGTGCAGCCAGCTAGAGGTTTAACAATAACACTGTTAGCAAAGCTAGCTAGCAACCTCGACCCTTAAAGATAGAACAACATTGGCCACTGATTTTACAGTCACTTAACTATGTTATCAATGAGCAACAGTAACTAGCTACAGTATGAACACGGTCCGGTCATGTAGTGGTAATATTGTATCAATACTATACCCGGGTAACCCAATAATACCATTATACAACAACAAAAACACGGATCTTTATAAAAGCGTTAGCCCACTAAACTTTCAAAAACTTACAAAAACTCAAGTAAATAAACAATGACATAAAATAAAAACTTTAAATGCCAATATTGCACATCTTATCAGTTCGTGTAAAACAGCCACGATGAGCCTGAAGTATAATCTGTACATTTATACACTGCCCTACGGCGAACGGGTCCGGGCTGTCGCTGTACAGTTCGATTTGGTTGTTAGGAAAGCAAAGGAGGCTCATGAACGCGCCAATGTGGCTCATGAACGCGCCCAGGTGGCTCATGAACGCTCCCAGAGCCCTTGAATGCGCGCAACCTGTCCTCTATCTCTGTCATCAGGGATCTCTGCAAGAAAGAAGACTGCTGTTATTCTAATCAAATCAAATCAAAGTTTATTTGTGACGTGCGCCAAATACAACAGGTACCTTACAGTGCAATGCGTACTTACAGGCTCTAACCAACAGTGCAAAAAAGGGATTAGGTGAACAATAGGTAAGTAAAGAAATAAAACAACAGTAAAAAAGACAAGCTATTTACAGTAGTGAGGCTATAAAAGTAGCAAGGCTACATACAGACACCGGTTGGTCAGGCTGATTGAGGTAGTATGTACATGTAAATATGATTAGTGACTATGCATATATGATAAACAGAGAGTAGCAGTAGTGTAAAAAGAGGGGTTGGGGGGTCACACAATGCAAATAGTCCAGGTAGCCATTTGGTTACTTGTTCAGGACTCTTATGGCTTGGGGGTAAAAACTGTTGAGAAGCCTTTTTGTCCTAGACTTTGCACTCCGGTACCGCTTCCCATGCGGTAGTAGAGAAGACAGTCTATGACTGGGGTGGCTGGGGTCTTTGACAATTTTTAGGGCCTTCCTCTGACACCGCCTGGTGTAGAGGTCCTGGATGGCAGGCAGCTTGGCCCCAGTGATGTACTGGGCCGTACGCACTACCCTCTGTAGTGCCTTGTGGTTGGAGGCCGAGCAGTTGCCGTACCAGGCAGTGATGCAACCGGTCAGAATGCTCTCGATGTTGCAGCTGTAGAACCTTTCGAGGATTTGAGGACCCATGCCAAATCTTTTCAGTCTCCTGAGGGGGAACAGGCTTTGTCGTGCCCTCTTCATGACTGTCTTGGTATGTTTGGACCATTCTAGTTTGTTGTTGATGTGGACACCAAGGAACTTGAAGCTCTCAACCTGCTCCACTACAGCCCCGCCGATGAGAATGGGGACGTGCTCGGTGCTCCTTTTCCTGTAGTCCACAATAATCTCCTTAGTCTTGGTTACGTTGAGGGAGAGGTTGTTATTCTGGCACCATCCGGCCAGGTCTCTGACCTCCTCCCTATAAACTGTAGGCTAAGGGGTTATTGTCTGCCCACTAAAATATACATAATACACAGTTGTGTTTTAAGTTTCCACAAATTATGAAATCAAGTGCATCCATTTAGCACAAGCTAAAGGATTGTCAATTTGAGACCAAAATCATTTTCATTATGTGGTGAGATAAGGTGACATAATTGATAAGCCTTATTTTATCAAGCCAACAACTTCCTGCCTTTGGAAGATGACATCATAAGATGACTTATTGCAGATGAGCCACTCTGTTCCTTTAGGCTTTGACGCAGATGTTATTTCTGGTGTCAGATAGCCCTTGGCCCATGTCATTCAAACCCACTCAATACAGCGGAAGAGTTTAATGAGTCAAGCTAATCATTGAGTGAGTGTATCCCAAATAGCTCTATAAGTCCAGGTCAAAAGTTAGGGCACTATATAGGGCATAGGGTGCCATTTGGGACACTATAGCCTACACTCATCCAGAGTTGGAAACATCCTAATTTAAAAAATGTAAAAGATCAGCCTCTTCACTTCCTCGACATAGATAAAATATCAAATGTGTTAATTTATGCATGGTGGGTAACGTTTTAGCATGCAATGCTAACATTTCACTTCCTCCTTCCTCCTATTTTTTTATTTTACCTTTATTTAACTAGGCAAGTCAGTTAAGAACAAATTCTTATTTTCAATGACGGCCTAGGAACAGTGGGTTAACTGCCTGTTCAGGGGCAGAACGATCTTGTCAGCTCGGGGATTTGAACTTGCAACCTTTCGGTTACTAGTCCAACGCTCTAACCTAAATATTCAAACTTGTGTGTGAGTGGCGAGGTTTCCATCCAATTTGCAACAGATTTTCATGCGAATATTCTAAAATCGGCAATAATAAATAAATAAAAACTATACGTGCATTTTCCCACCAGAGATGCGTTTCCATCAAACTGACTTTTTACCAGTGGTGGAAAAAGTATCCAAATATCATACTTGAGTAAAAGTAAAGATACCTTAGAAAAGTCACCCAGTAAAATTCTACTTGAGTCAAAGTCTAAAAGTATTTGGTTTTAAATATACATACGTATCAAAAGTTAAAGTATAACTCATTTCAAATTCCTTATATCAAGCAAACCAGACGGCACCAATTTTGTATTTTTATTTACGGATAGCAAGGGGGCACGCTCCAACACTCAGACATCATTTGCAAAGAAGGATGTGTTTAGTGACTCCGCCATATCAGAGGCAATAGGGATGACCAGGGGTGTACGGTATTGAGTGGGAAAATGTACGGATTAAAAAGTACATCATTTTCTTTAGGAATGTGGTAAAGTATAAGTTGTCAAAAAATATAAATAGTAAAGTACAGATACCCCCCCAAAAAATGACTTAAGTAGTATTTTCAAGTATTTTTACTTAAGTACTTTACACCACTGCTTTTTACGGATAAAAGGGTGTGCGTGATGAGGCAGCAGTGCTCATAAAAATAACCTTTGCCATTAATTTCCCATGTACCGAATGAAAAATACTAGTTAATTAAATAGGTTTCCATCGCATTTTTAAAACTGTTGCGTTGCATTATATAGCAAATGTGCGCACTTTGGTCTTAGCGCATGCGCTCTAGCCAACAGCTCGTAGATATATTGCTGGTAGGCTACTTTATATTATGAGATTATTATGGAAAAGAGCGATAAAACCATCGATCATCATGTCACCAGAATAAGTCCATCGATATTTATTGAAATGGGGCATCAAGCTCATCACCTTGCACATTCATCACAATTTATTTCATCTGTAGCCTAGTAAACTGCATTATTTTTCGAGTCGTAGTTGGAGGATCACACAACATATCGCGTGGCTCCAAGTTTACTTCGATATGATGGTTATTTCCACAGGCATTTCATGCATAATTAATTTGAACGACACAAAAAAAGATCCCACCATGGAACGAACGAACAAATTGTCTGTCGGCATTTATAAAATTGTTCCGGCATTTCATGTTTCCGTCAACCGTGTCTTGATTTTTTTAATGCGTCAGGTAATTCATCCACATAAAATGGTTGGATGGAAATGTGGTTAGTGTCATCAACTCACATTTGGGCATAATTCAGATGACTACTGCAGAGAAAATGAATTCTAAATGTCTATCTGGAAAATGATTATACTTACACGTACAAAACAAAAACATTAAGTCAGCTGTTTCCAATTTTGGAATTCACAGAATTGCAATAGTTAGGTGAAACTGAAAAGCAGCAAGCTATATTAGGATGTGAGGTGTTGTTCAAATTGATATTTCAAAAGCTAACATCAACATATCCACAAATGTAAGAATCAAAGTTAAGATCAAATAACTTAAATCGAGCATATACACCTACTCTCCTTGAGCTGAAATTGTTTGGGCATGTTACACTTGTGTGGACATGTTACACACGTTTACAATGACAGTAATCGTAAATAAGAATTTGTTCTTTAATAACTGACTTGCTTAGTTTAAATTATGGTTAAATAATTTGTTTAAATAACAGACATGACCACAAGTTGGGGCTAAATGTAGAGAAGTTGTGAGTCATTGATAAGGTGGGGCTACAAGTAGACAAGTTCTGGGTCATTCACAACCATGTGGTTCTATTCTATCTCACTTCCATCAATGGCATTTTCAACAGTTAGGCCTTTCAACTGTTTGACTATGTCTATTACCATTATATTTGTTGTCATTTAAACTACATGTAATGTTATGAATTTACAGATGCAACTGGTGCCAAGCGATACAGTATCTCAGAGGGAGATTGAATGAGAGATTGACTAAAATGCGATCCTTATCTAACCTAATTTTAAACCACAAGTGGACCAATATTTGCCACTCACACCTCCCCCCAACACCAGTAGCGTAATGGTTCCAAAAGCCTGGAAGGAAAGGAAACCACAGTTTCACTTAGTCAGAGCTCTGAATGCCCCTTTTCCTCCTCTCTCTGTAGCTGGTATGTTTCACCTTTAATGGTCACACCTGTGACCACCTTCCTCTCACTCCTTCTAATCTCCTTTCTCTCCCACGTATATTCTTTCTACCCTTTCTCAATAATACACAGTCATATATATTTTTTTTCCTATGATACTGAGCTTCGGGGCAGGAAGGGTTTATTGCATCATTCTCAAACCAATACTAAACGCCTCGACTACACTGACAGCGTCATTGAACAAAATAGTATGCAGCATGATCTGGATATGTACGCGAGACAAAAGTTAAACATTCACACATTCCTGCTACCGTACCGTTTGAAGCGTATGTTGGATAAATCCGATTTATGCATCACCCAGAATGCACTGCAACTGCCTCTGCAACCCAATGGTGCAAGGCAAACCCAGCGTTTCATTGGAAATTAATGTAATTCTTGTGTACTAAAAATGTAATGACGATGTCGGTGTGATCGAAGCATAAGACCAATAGAAATGGGGGGGGGATGCCAAGACTCCACAACAGTGACTGTTCCTTCTTGTCGATATTTCACAGAAACAATGTTTGATGTCCAAATATCTTATTGTCTAGAATGGCCTTCCATCTTTCAAATCCCCTTTTGGTTTAATGCGGTTGTAGGTTTTACTTCCCTGTCTTAAGGTCAAGTCTTCCTCGTGGTATTTTTCAGCTAATAAAGTGACTTTCACGTGATACTGACGAAAACTTTCTTACTTCGGTCTTTGGAAATACCTTTAATATCATATTTGAATGTTTCATATGATATGGGAATGTTTCTGGATTCATTATTTTTTTTGCTATCAATGTTATCATTGTTGAGGCTATAATCATCTGACAGTTATGTACAGTACATGATTTTAAGACCAACTTTTAAAGCTCTGATGGTTCAAGTTGAAATTGAATCAAAGCTAATAGGTAAAAAGATGGGACTTCCCCTGGACCTTATGTGAATCTCTCTCTCTCTCTCTCTCTCTCTCTCTCTCTCTCTCTCTCTCTGTCTCTCTCTGTCTCTCTCTCTGTCTCTCTCTCTGTCTCTCTCTCTCTCTCTCATCAAATCAGTTACCAAGAAATGCCCCACTTTCAGCCCCTTTCTGGTGAAGCTCACCTCCTCAGTGTGTAAACACCTCCGCAGTGTTCCAGTGGTGGCCTTGATGTGGTCCGTATGTAGTAATACCACACAGTGCAATGATGCATTACTACATTCCACTGAACTGGAAATGAATCCACACCGTGCGTCTGTACTAGATTTGGCCCCTCACAGGCCCTGTACTACAACTATGATGTAGGCCTACAACACATTACACACATTGGTTGTAATACAACATATCATTTTTTTGGTGGAATAATAGAGTATCTCCACAACCTTTTACAACCAGTGTGTCTCCACAATGCTTATATAATCTTCTTCTTTTTTTAGCAGAAAAACGTTATGTTTTATCACAACTGTTGTGCCAAATGCCGTTGTACATCAATTGTAGAAGTGGAATGTCTAAAGGGGGCCAATGTCTATGCACTACTAAGCGCTGTGCTGTGTGAATGACAGCGCCCCCATTCACCCACGGATAAACAAGCTGCGGTGGGAGAGGATAGAGAGAACGACGTGAAATAGGACGTGGGAAGGTGTTTGTTAGTCCTTTTCTCATCAACTGATAATTCTGTTGACACAAGAGGAAGGAAAATATGTTTTACGACGGTGGACTGTAAACTACACATGGGGGAACTACCCCGACTATTCATAATGGAAGTGTCAAATAATTATAATAATTCTCCAATATGTCAAATACCTCTTTCAAAAGGTAGATGAAGAGACTGACAAACAAAACAACAACAACAACAACATTCACCGTCTCGGAATGAGATGCCAGGTGAAACACATCGGTTAAATCCCCCAAAAACGGCACCCTATTCACATTTCACAGATGTAGGATCTTGTGGCTGATAATTGTCCTGGGCCGCAGTAAATGCAGATGAGCTTCATGATTGACATGAATTCACTGAAAACCCACACTGACACATTAAATTAACAGTATGGCTCTTTTCATGTAGCCTACTTTTTGGCCAGCTAATAGCCTAACCATCGATCAAGCAACATTATGGACTAAATGTTCATATCCTTTTGCTGCAGTATTATCATGTTAAAATCTTATATACCAGTCAAAAGTTTGGACACACTTACTCATTCAAGGGTTTTTCTGTATTTTTACTATTTTCTATTTTGTAGAATAATAGTGAAGACATCAACACTATGAAATAACACATATGGAATCATGTAGTAACCAAAAAAAGTGTTAAACAAATCTAAATATATTTTATATTTGAGATTCTTCAAAGTAGCCACCCTTTGCCTTGATGATGTCTTTGCACACTCTTGACATTTTCTCAACCAGCTTCACATGGAATGCTTTTCCAACAGTCTTGAAGGCGTTCCCACATTTACATTTACATTTACATTTAAGTCATTTAGCAGACGCTCTTATCCAGAGCGACTTACAAATTGGTGCTTTCACCTTATGACATCCAGTGGAACAGCCACTTTACAATAGTGCATCTAGGTCTTTTAAGGGGGGGGGGGGAGAAGGATTACTTTATCCTATCCTAGGTATTCCTTAAAGAGGTGGGGTTTCAGGTGTCTCCGGAAGGTGGTGATTGACTCCGCTGTCCTGGCGTCGTGAGGGAGTTTGTTCCACCATTGGGGGGCCAGAGCAGCGAACAGTTTTGACTGGGCTGAGCGGGAACTGTACTTCCTCAGTGGTAGGGAGGCGAGCAGGCCAGAGGTGGATGAACGCAGTGCCCTTGTTTGGGTGTAGGGCCTGATCAGAGCCTGGAGGTAGTGAGGTGCCGTTCCCCTCACAGCTCCGTAGGCAAGCACCATGGTCTTGTAGCGGATGCGAGCTTCAACTGGAAGCCAGTGGAGAGAGCGGAGGAGCGGGGTGACGTGAGAGAACTTGGGAAGGTTGAACACCAGACGGGCTGCGGCGTTCTGGATGAGTTGTAGGGGTTTAATGGCACAGGCAGGGAGCCCAGCCAACAGCGAGTTGCAGTAATCCAGACGGGAGATGACAAGTGCCTGGATTAGGACCTGCGCCGCTTCCTGTGTGAGGCAGGGTCGTACTCTGCGGATGTTGTAGAGCATGAACCTACAGGAACGGGCCACCGCCTTGATGTTATTTGAGAACGACAGGGTGTTGTCCAGGATCACGCCAAGGTTCTTAGCGCTCTGGGACGAGGACACAATGGAGTTGTCAACCGTGATGGCGAGATCATGGAACGGGCAGTCCTTCCCCGGGAGGAAGAGCAGCTCCGTCTTGCCGAGGTTCAGCATATGCTGAACACTTGTTGGCTGCTCTTCCTTCACTGCGGTCCAACTCATCCCAAACCATCTCAATTGGGTTGAGGTCGGGTGATTGTGAAGGCCAGGTCATCTTATACAGCAATCCATCACTCTCCTTCTTTGTCACATAGCCCTTACACAGCCTGGATGTGTATTGGGTCATTGTCCTGTTGAAAAACAAATGATAGTCCCACTAAGCGCAAACCTGTTGGGATGGCTTACTGCTGCAGAATGCTGTGGTAGCCATGCTGGTTAAGTGTACCTTGAATTCTAAATAGATCACTGACAGTGTCACTAGCAAAGGAGTCCCACACCATCACACCTCCTCCTCCATGCTTCACAGTGGGAACCACACATGCGGAGATCATCCGTTCACCTACTCTGTGTCTCACAAACACACGGCGGTTGCAAACCAAAGGACAGATTTCCACCAGTCTAATGTCCATTGGTCTAATGCCCATTGGTCTAATGTCCATTGGTCTAATGTCCATTGGTCTAATATCCATTGGTCTAATGTCCATTGGTCTAATGTCCATTGGTTTAATGTCCATTGGTCTAATGTCCATTGCTCGTGTTTCTTGGCCAAACAAGTCTCTTCTTATTTTTTGTGTCCTTTAGTAGTGGTTTCTTTGCAGCAATTAGACCATGAAGGCCTGATTCACGCAGTCTCCTCTGAACAGTTGATGTTGAGATGTATCTGTTACTTGAACTCTGTGAAGCATTTATTTGGGCTGCAATTTCTGTGGCTGGTAACTCTTAATGAACTTATCCTTTGCAGCAGAGGTAACTCTGGGTTTTCTTTTCCTGTGGCGTTCCTCATGAGAGCCAGTTTCATCACAGCGCTTGATGGTTTTTGCGACTGCACTTGAAGAAACGTTTAATGTTATTGACATTTTTCGAATTGACCTTCATGTCTTAAAGTAATGATGGGCCGTCGTTTCTCTTTGCGTGTGTGTGTGTGTGTGTGTGTGTGTGTGTGTGTGTGTGTGTGTGTGTGTGTGTGTGTGTGTGTGTGCGTGCGTGCGTGCGTGCGTGCGTGCGTGCGTGCGTGCGTGCGTGCGTGCGTGCGTGCGTGTGTGTGCGCGCGCGTGTGTGTGTGCGTGTGTATCATCTTATTACTCATGCTGGACCAGTCACCATCAGGTGTTTTGAACCTAGACAGAAAGTGTTGTAATTACAAAGCTTTAATGTGTTTTCTAGGGCTCTGAACTCTGTTGATCCACCTCAGCCCATACTTTAATAAATACTTATCTGTTCAGTGTCTGTTTACTAAATTGTTCACTTCGTGTGATCTATTAACTTATTTTTTGTTGTTGTTGTTGTTGTTGTTGTTGTTGTTGTGATCAAACAGTCTAATTTTTATTTAGCCAGTTGAATGAATGACTAATGTTAATGACTATTAGTTTCTGTTAGTGTCATGGCCGTCAGAAGAAGAGGACCAAGGTGCCGCGCTGGTGAGCGTAGATTTTACACTTTATTTTGGAATGACGCCAACAAAACAAGCAACAACCGTGACGCTTACAGGGCTTTAGTTCTACAAACAACGTTAACTACCCACACAGAAGGAGGGCAAAAGGGCCACCTAAGTATGATTCCCAATCAGAGACAACTATAGACAGCTGTCCCTGATTGAGAACCATACCCGGCCAAAACATAGAAATAAAGAAACATAGAAAACAAAACATAGAATGCCCACATCACACCCTGACCTGACCAAATAGAGAAATAAAACATCTCTCTAAGGTCAGGGCGTGACAGATTGTAGTTCTGGGATTTATATGGAATGTTTGTTGTTACTTGTTTCCATAATGTGTGTGACATAATGTTGCCCCTTCATTATTAATACTCATCTATTCAAATATCCTCACGCTCAAAATAAGGAAGCGCTAAATATAGCCGCTCAGTCATAGGCAAATCCCTAGAATGTCAACATGCCATACAGTACACTGGCTACAAATATACTCCCACACGGCTCTGTAGTTGTTAAGTAATGTCGATGACATCACCTACTTCCAAACCCCCGTCTAGTGTGAGAAATCCTGGGCTTCAGAGGCTAGTCAGACACTAACTCACTTAGGGATATTATTGGTGAATCGGTAACATCCGCACAGACTGAGTAAATGTGTCACAAAGTTACAAATATGTTCGTCCATTGATATGTGTGAATGTACAGGGAACCCAGCTACATTTTGGAAAGCTGTTAAATCACTGAAGGCTTGTGTCTCCTCTTCTCTCTCTTCCCAAGACATTCATTTAGATTCTGGTCCTATTACTGACAAAATTGATATCATTCATGCATTTAATAACCATTTTATCTCTGCGGGCTTGATATTTGAATGTATTTCAAAGCCAGCTCTTGAAAAAAAAGAGTAGTTTGGATGTAGATGGTGAAACACTATTGAATGATACTGAAAATGCTGGTCAGGAGTTTTCTTTTTGGAAATTCACAGATGAAGAGGTCCTGGATGCTTTATTTTTTTTTCAATCCCCAGGGGCTGATCATTTTGAGCCTGGTCTACCTATGTGCTGGCTTATTGCTGGCTCGGTAGCCCACATTTTTTATTTAACATTGTTATCAGGAAGTGCTCCAAAAGCATGGAAATCCGCGTAGGTACTGCCACTCCATAAGGGTGAGGATACAAAGGATCTGGACAACTATCGCCCCATAAGGGTGGGGATACAAAGGATCTTGACAACTATCGCCCCATAAGGGTGCGGATACAAAGGATCTTGACAACTATCGCCCCATAAGGGTGGGGATACAAAGGATCTGGACAACTATCGCCCCATAAGGGTGGGGATACAAATGATCTTGACAACTATCGCCCCATAAGGGTGGGGATACAAATGATCTTGACAACTATCGCCCCATAAGGGTGGGGATACAAATGATCTTGACAACTATCGCCCCATAAAGGTGGGGATACAAAGGATCTTGACAACTATCGCCCCATAAGGGTGGGGATACAAAGGATCTTGACAACTATCGCCCCATTTCAAGACTACCTTGTTTAGCTAAGATTCTTGAATCATTGGTTAATGTGCTGCCTTGTTCATTGACCTGTCAAAGGCATTTGTTTTGCTGAAGAAATTATCAAGAGTCGGCCTGAGATATACAGCCTGTTTATGGTTTCAGAATTATCTTAGCGGCAGAACTCAGGCCATCTTGATAGATGGGGTTAAATCTGAATTATTTGAGCGACAGAACTCAGGCCATCTTGTTGGTGGGGTTAAATCTGAATTATCTTAGCGACAGAACTCAGGCCATCTTCATAGATGGGGTTAAATCTGAATTATCTCAGCGACAGAACTTAGGCCATCTTGATAGACGGGGTTAAATCTGAATTTCTTGAGATTCAAAAAGGTGTTCCTCAGGGTTCTATTTTAGGTCCATTATTGTTCACCTTGTATATTAATGAAATAGGAAACACTTAATACTTGTAACATGCGTCTCTATGCAGATGACACAGTTTTGTATTCCTGTGCCACCTCGGTGCAGCAGGCCATTTGTGAACTTCAGCATGACTTTGATTCAATTCAGAAATCACGTACAGATCATAAATTAGTGTTATATACAAGTAAAATCAAGCTCATGCTGTTCTCTAGGTCACGAAATATTGACCCTGAGGACCTGTATATGTGCCCTATAAATGGAGCCCAAATTAAGCTTGTTTGTCAATATAAGTACCTGGATGTCTGGATTGATGACAAGTTGTCCTTGGTAACTGGAAATTGTCCTTCGTAACGCATATCAAATATCTGACTAAGAAGCTAAGATCCAAGATTTTTTTTTATTCTTTATATCAAAATAAATCCCACATTAGTATTAAAAATAGGAGAAAGATTGTTCAAACAACGCCTCTCCCTGTATTGGATGTTGGTGATATTGTTTACATGCATGAGGCACAACCTCTGTTTTAAAACCCTTGGACACAGTCTACCATTCAGCAATACGTTTTATCACAGGGGACCATTTTAGGACTCGTCATTGTAGTCTGTATAAAATGTGGGATGGACCTCTCTCTGTCTGTAAGAAGAAAGCTGCATTCTCTTTTATGTACAAAGCAATCTGACTGAAACTCCCTCTATGTGTAACATCGTTAATTAAGATTTTAAAAATCAGAAGTTACCAAACCCTTTCACAGGAATGGATAACACTAGAGATCCCTTCAGTCTCCACAGATTTGGGAAAATCTGCATAAAAAAAATGTATCCCTACTTTGTGGAACAATCTGCAGAATTCAGGTTAAATAAATACACAAAAAATAATACAGAGTCACTATTTATCATCTTTACCACTGATGTTACAGTATTACCTCTGAATATGACACTGAGTGGATGCAGTTGTTAAAGATCAGCTGGATGAGACTGGATGAGGCAAAACAGAACAGGATGAGACTGAGGCCATTCTAATATGTATGGGTGCCTGAGTTTGTCTGAAAGTGGGGGTGCAAAAGGGGGGCTCAGTTTTCCTGCAATTCTGTACCGTTTCTTAACAGGGAGAATCAATATTTATGAACAGAACACAACAATCCTTCTTACCTTTTGCCACAATAAATGATATAGAAAACATGTTTTGATGACTAGTTTACTAATCTACTCCCTTCCCTGAAAATCCCACCCCCAATAACAAATAGACGGGTCTGAAACCCTACCAAATCTGTGACTCATAAACATCATGCCCCCTTCCCTAAAACCCCCACCTACAGTGATCGATTGACAGGCCAAACTGTTAAGAAAGTTGGCATGACAACAATGACAACAATGACAACAATGAAGAAACATAATTGAAAATGGGAGGAATAATATTGTTTTACCCAATAAGAATTTAAATTGTGTACTTATAGGTTAATTAAAAAAAAAGCATTATTAAATTGCAAATAAATTTGTATTTTTTTGTCCAAAATAATGCAATCACAGTAATGTAGTACAATTACAAATGTGAATTTTTATTTCTCTTTAAACAATTTTCTTTCTCAGTTTGGCAGTGTTATCTGGTAGGACATTAAACAATAACTGTCAACTTGAAAATGCAAACTGGAGTTTTTGCATTTAAATTTGGTCATAGATTATGTTCACATAAACACAACATTGCACACATATTAATTTATAATTATCATTGTGAAATTAGCATTTTTTGGGGGGGCCAGCTATATATACCCATATATTTTACGGCCCGAAATCTGCAATCAAAATAATAATATGTAGCTCCGGTAATATGGGTTACATTTGAACGGTTTGGGCAGAGGTTTTCAACCTTTTCTTTCATAAGAGCAACTTCATACTAAAACTTTTTTTTGCAAGCTACTCATATAGGCTACAGCCTGTCTGCATACATAATGTAATTGCGTTTTGGTTCTTAAAATCACACATTTTGAACATTTTGCCTACGATGACAATCTTGAATGCTTTTTCCTGATTTTATATATATATATATGCATGTGCTGTAGCAACACCCTGAGTTCATCAGACACGAAACAACGACCAACATGTAACAACAGCACATCAAAACAGATAAAGGACGTTCTTTTGCCTTTTGATTTTCAACACCAGGGGTGTAACTGGTGCTTTCACAACCAACACAGTGGTGAGTGGCAGGGAGCCAAAGCAAAATATATATATATACATTTCACCTTTATTTAACCAGTTAGGCTGGTTGAGAACAAGTTCTCATTTGCAACTGCGACCTGGCCAAGATAAAGCAAAGCATAATCCTGAGGCGACGGGGGGAGGGGTGGTACAAAATGCAATCTGTTATTTATGGTATCGTATATAAAATGGACATATCTATTTTAATACAGACTAGCTGAAAATATAATTGAACGTTGCAAATTACCCAAAGGATCATTTAAAAAACAGGGGAGAGGAAAAACAACCCTTATTTTGAAAGTAGAGATTCAGCTGCTCCATTTGCTCCGTTTGCTCAGGTTCCTAGGATATTTTTGGTTTTTATTTAACTTTTATTTAACTAGGCAAGTCAGTTAAGAACAAATTGTTATTTATAATGACAGTCTACCAGGGAACAGTGGGTTAACTGCCTTGTTCAGGGGAACAGTGGGTTAACTGCCTTGTTGAGGGGAACAGTGGGTTAACTGCCTTGTTGAGGGGAACAGTGGGTTAACTGCCTTGTTCAGGGGAACAGTGGGTTAACTGTCTTGTTCAGGGGAACAGTGGGTTAACTGCTTGCTCAGGGGAACAGTGGGTTAACTGCCTTGTTGAGGGGAACAGTGGGTTAACTGCCTTGTTCAGGGGAACAGTGGGTTAACTGCCTGTTCAGGGGAACAGTGGGTTAACTGCCTGTTCAGGGGAACAGTGGGTTAACTGCCTTGTTGAGGGGAACAGTGGGTTAACTGCCTGTTCAGGGGAACAGTGGGTTAACTGCCTTGTTGAGGGGAACAGTGGGTTAACTGCCTTGTTGAGGGGAGCAGTAGGTTAACTGCCTGTTCAGGGGAACAGTGGGTTAACTGTCTTGTTCAAGGGAAAAGTGGGTTAACTGCTTGCTCAGGGGAAAAGTGGGTTAACTGCCTTGTTCAGGGGAACAGTGGGTTAACTGCCTTGTTGAGGGGAACAGTGGGTTAACTGCCTTGTTCAGGGGAACAGTGGATTAACTGCCTTGTTCAGGGGAACAGTGGGTTAACTGCCTTGTTCAGAGGAATAGTGGGTTAACTGCCTTGTTCAGGGGAACAGTGGCTTACCTGCCTTGTTCAGGGGAACAGTGGGTTAACTGCCTTGCTCAGGGGAACAGCGGGTTAACTGCCTTGCTCAGGGGAACAGCGGGTTAACTGCCTTGTTGAGGGGAACAGTGGGTTAACTGCTTGCTCAGGGTAACAGTGGGTTAACAGCCTTGTTGAGGGGAACAGTGGTTTAACTGCCTTGTTCAGGGGAACAGTGGGTTAACTGCCTGTTCAGGGGAACAGTGGGTTAACTGCCTGTTCAGGGGAACAGTGGGTTAACTGCCTTGTTGAGGGGAACAGTGGGTTAACTGCCTGTTCAGGGGAACAGTGAGTTAACTGCCTTGTTCAGGGGAACAGTGGGTTAACTGCCTTGTTCAGGGGAACAGTGGGTTAACTGCCTTGCTCAGGGGAACAGCGGGTTAACTGCCTTGTTCAGAGGAATAGTGGGTTAACTGCCTTGTTCAGGGGAACAGTGGCTTACCTGCCTTGTTGAGGGGAACAGCGGGTTAACTGCCTTGTTGAGGGGAACAGTGGGTTAACTGCCTTGTTCAGGGGAACAGTGGGTTAACTGCCTTGTTGAAGGGAACAGTCGGTTAACTGCCTTGTTGAGGGGAACAGTGGGTTAACTGCTTGCTCAGGGGAACAGCAGGTTAACTGCCTTGTTGAGGGGAACAGTTGGTTAACTGCCTTGTTGAGGGGAACAGTGGGTTAACTGCCTTGTTGAGGGGAACAGTGGGTTAACTGCCTTGTTGAGGGGAACAGTGGGTTAACTGCCTTGTTGAGGGGAACAGTGGGTTAACTGCCTTGTTGAGGGGAACAGTGGGTTAACTGCCTTGTTGAGGGGAACAGTGGATTAACTGCCTTGCTGAGGGGAACAGTGGGTTAACTGCCTTGTTGAGGGGAACAGTGGGTTAACTGCCTTGTTGAGGGGAATAGTGGATTAACTGCCTTGTTGAGGGGAACAGTGGGTTAACTGCCTTGTTGAGGGGAACAGTGGGTTAACTGCCTTGTTGAGGGGAACAGTGGGTTAACTGCCTTGTTCAGGGGAACAGTGGGTTAACTACCTTGTTCAGGGGAACAGTGGGTTAACTGCCTTGTTGAGGGGAACAGTGGGTTAACTACCTTGTTCAGGGGAACAGTGGGTTAACTGCCTTGTTGAGTGGAACAGTGGGTTAACTGCCTTTTTGAGGGGAGCAGTGGGTTAACCACCTTGTTAAGTGGCAGAACGACAGATTTTTTACCTTGTCAGCTCAGGGATTCGATCCAGCAACCTTTTCGAGTTACTGGCCCAAATCTCTAACCACTAGGCTACCTGCCAACTAAATATGGACTCCGTACATCCTACTAAATGATCAACGATTGTATAGATAATGTTTTATCATAGTAAAGCTACATTTCTTACGATCTTTTATTACTTATGTTTCCACCATACAAAGATATACATCACACATTGTTTCATTATTACATTAACAATAAGTATCTCTCAACGCATTACATACATTTGCATTAATGAAATGGGGAAAATAAAAGGCTGAAATAGTTAGAGAGAGGGGGAGATGGGGGAGAGGGGGAGATGGGGGAGAGGGGGAGATGGGGAGATGGGGGAGATGGGGGAGAGGGGGAGATGGGGGAGAGGGGGAGATGGGGGAGATGGGGAGATGGGGGAGAGGGGAGATGGGGGAGATGGGGGCCTCCCCCTCCCCTCCCCCTCCCTGTATGCTTGGCCTATTTTAAAAGAGATGGAAGGAAGTGTCAGTTATACCATTACAGATAGCAGCCATGACACATCTCTGTGGGCGCATATTTGGCAGATGAGGATGTTTGTTTGTGTGAATGTATAGCGCCAATGTACCTGTAACGTACAAGCTTCAGCATAGCAGTGATGATGTTGCATTACCATGAACATACAGTAACATAACATTAACTTTTATCCTTTATATATATATATATATATATATATATATATATAAAAACATCATACTAACTGCTATATCCCCTTTACGGAAGTAAAATTATACCACAACGTCGTCTGTCACTCAATAGACTGCTCTGTCCTTCTAACCAGCCACCAGTGCTGCTACTAATGGACAGAAGTAGAAAACACGTCGATATGTGGCACATGAAGTTCAGTGAAAAGCAGAACATTAAAAGGCCAAGAAAGAAAGAAAGAAAGTCAAAAACAAAAGAAAAAAATCCCCGTAGAAACGAAAATAAAATTGATTAGGGAACAGAGTAAAGATGAAGTTAGAGAGAGGGATGTTGGTGTTTACTTTAGGAGAGAGAGAGAGGGAGACAGGTGTGTGTGTGTGTGTGTGTGTGTGTGTGTGTGTGTGTGTGTGTGTGTGTGTGTGTGTGTGTGGTCAGATGTTTCATTTAGTTTCGTTTATTAGGGTATTGCATGCAGCAGCTGATCTTCCTGTGTTTTTTGGTTTCAATACCTTTCTCAATTGTGTAAAAACCACAGGTCCCTCCAGCCATTACCCACACCTCCTCCTCCTCCTCCAAAACTCTGTTCCCTTGCTAGCCTCCACTCTGAGTGACATCACTGGAGTTTCCCTTGGCAGCTAGATGTATATAACAGCAGCAGTGAGAGTATCAGTCAATCAATCAGCAGGCCTGTCACTACCTACTACCTTCAAAACACAGTCAACCTCTAATACCACTGTGGGAACTTAGCTACTGAAGTTATTCTGAGTTTACCAACTTGTATACCTATCGCAAACCAGCTTGATTGACATTGGAGCTCCAGGCTTCTCTTGGATACTAAGGACTTTGACGGAAGGTTCTACTATACGATGGCAGGTGATTGCAGCAGAGTGATGTTAGACGTGGAGAGTGGCCCTGTGTACCCAGCAACGACCGTGACCCTGGTACGGGAGAAGTCCACACACCGATGGAGGCTGTGTGGTGCCCTGCTGGCCATGGCACTGTGTGTCTCAGCTGCACTCTTCGTTACCTGGCACACCAAGGTGAGAACACATACAGACCATTTTATCTTATCATTCATTATTAGTGGCATAATGGATTGATAAGGGAACTGGATTATTTTGGATGAGCTGATATCAAGTGTATTCCATCAGCAATTTGATTAATTAAGTTTGAACTTTGAAGTTGAACTTAGATCCTGATTGAAACTACTGTATATCTCTGTAGCGATATTTACATTTTAGATTTAAATCTACTTTTACTTACATATCTTCTGTATATCACTATATATCTACATATCTATATATATATATTTAAATATCTATATATCACCATGTATCTTTGTAAATCTCTGTATATCTCATATATCTCCTGTGTAGCGTCAATGTGAAACCGATCACGGGACTAACTTTCTTCGTTTTTCTCCATTTCTCTTTTCCTCTAACTCAGAGACAAGATCAGGTCGAGGATGTTAATGGTGAGTTTGTTTCCTTTTTTTTCCCAGTCAGGTTCTATACGTTCTACTGCTGGTAGTATGGCGTTATAATGTTGAATATATACCGCTACTCCCTTGACAAAGGGCGTATTCTAAATAGCATCCTGTTTCTTTTAATAGTGCACTACTTATGACGGGAGCCCTGTCGGCCCTGGTCAAAAGTAGTCCACTATATAGGGAATACAGAGTGCCAATTTGAGACAAAAACACCTAAATGTGTAAGATAAACTCTCGCAAAGCTCTCGCAGCAGTACGGCATTATATGGAGTTTAACGAGAGAGAATTCACCCTCGGAAGTGTCCGTTTTCTAAATCTCTGTCTTCTTCCCTTCTTCAGAACTTCAGCATACACTGAGACAACTCTCTGTAAACAGAAAGGCTGCCATTCATCTGGAAGGTGAGATGACACTTTACAGTAATGTATACTATGTCTGCTTCCGAAGTGGCACCCTACTCCCTATATAGTGCACTAGTTTTGACCAGGACCCATATGTAGGGGATAGGGTGCTATTTGGATAAGGGAAGGTTACCTGACAGGATGCTGTATTAGAGTCCTTTCAAGAGCCCTGTAGAACTGGAACGAACTCGTCTGCAGGGTGAATCATCTGGATATATGCCATGTAAATTTGGTCTATGCATAATCAAATGCACACTTGACCCTTGACTTTGAAATGGGGATTAGAAGCTGTGAATGAATCGAGCCTGTTTGACATACGGTATAAAGTCAAAGACATAACCTTCATCTCTTTTTTTGAACCGGCTCATTTACAACTTGCCTCGATAGATGGTGTGTCGTAGTGCTCCGTCTGTCAATATCTACAGCTAATTATATTCATGTCCAACCACTCTGCATCTCAACCACTTTGACTTTATTTATTTTTTGGGGGGTTAAAATTATTTGTACAGTTAAAAACAAATTAAAAGTACAAAGAACCCCAAAGGAATTCACATACAAACGTTAAATGCATATATTTATTTCCGATGTGGACCTTGGAAGAGGTTCATTATTTCCCATGTTAACCTCTCTCTCTCTCTCTCTCTCTCTTCTCCCAGGTGAGTACAACGTCAGTGGAAAATACAAGACCACAGTGGAGTGGACAGACGATGAGGGCCAGGTAATCTCACAGGGGGGTCTTAAACTCAACAACAACGAGATTGTGATCCCTCGGCCGGGCCTATACTTCGTCTACAGCCAGGTCTCTTTCCGCGTCAGCTGCAAGGCCGACCCCAAGCACCCTAACAACCAGGAGATGGTTCACCTGAGTAACACGGTCACGCGCTGGTCCCCAAGCTACGGCACCGAAGACGACAAGGAGGACCAGATGCTGCTCAACTCTGTACGCACCGTGTGTAAGAAGTCTTCCAACAGCGAGGCGAGCGAAGGACAGTGGTATAATGCCGTGTATGTGGGAGCCGTGTTCAACCTGGAGAAGGGAGACAGGCTCCGGACAGTCACAGAGAACAGGCTTCTGCCCCATCTGGAGAGTGGCGATGGGAAGAACTTCTTTGGCGTGTTCGCCTTGTGAGACGGACGAAAATGGCATGACGATAGAGAGGAAGGGTACTTCCCAAATCACCCTATACTTTAACTATGGGTGCACTATATAGGGAGTAGGGTGACGTTTGGGCCGTGGCCTCAGCGTGAGGGGGAAAAGGTTCATACAGTAGGAGGGGTTAAACAGCAAGATCCACGATGAAGAAGAGGATAATGGAAGGTTAGCTGATAGGAGTCAGGGCCGTTTCATCTACTGAAGTTGACTGAGGTTAAGGCATCGTGTTGTTTCGTGTTAAAGCCAATGCATTTTATTTTTTATTTTGAACTCTTCTGTCAAAGATGAGGAATTATAGATTGGGTACTAGTCTGTTTGTGCCATCATGCCACTCCTTGTCATACCAAACATCGGCTTGCATGACAGCATGATGTAGGCAAGAGCACAAGCAGATGTGGAACCAGGCTAGAGAAATGACACCGATCTATCTAAACTGTAGCAGTTTGTTTATATATACTTGGGGTTTATTGTTTAACAAATGTGTTGCCATGGCGTTACCATGACAGTAAATGTCTATGATGCTAATGCTGAACTACAATCCACAGCACATAAACCAACCCTCACTATATATATATATATATATATATATATATATATATTCTACTATCTGAAGGAATTCTGACATACAGTATGATTCAATTTATTTAAGCATTGTGGCCCACTACATCGGTCAAATATCTCATATTGAGAAGTCAATTCTAATTGATTCTGAATTCTGAATTCATTATTTATTTTAAAAATATATATTTATCATTATGTTTTAGTTAATTATACTTGTATTGTTGTCTGTATTTACTATGTATTATGAAGCTTTATTTAAACTAGGCAAGTCAGTTAAGAACAAATTCTTATTTACAATGACGGCCTACCCCGGCCAATCCCTGCCCTAAACCCAGACAACACTGAGCCAATTGTGCTCCGCCATATGGGACTCCCAATCACAGTCGGTTGTGATACAGCCTGGAATCAAACCAGGGTGTCTGTAGTGACGCCTCTAGCAATGAGATGCAGTGCCTTAGACCGCTGCCCACTCAGGAGCCACTAAGGGTATATATTGTATTACTTGCTATTTAAATTACATTTGAAATTATTATTATTATTTTTTTTTTTTTTTTAATTCTACATTTTAAAGAGTAATTTATTTGTATACATTTATTTATTTAACTACAGTAGTGTGGTTGAGTTGAAATATCTCAATAAAATGCGAATGAAAAATGACAAAACATTTATTGTATGTGAATCAGTTCTGATCGTCAAAAATGGGTTCATGTAACATGGTCACTATTTAGAGATTCTACAGCCACGCCCCCCGCCCCAAGAAGAAAAGTGATCTGATGACTGTAGTGTAAAGGTCTTTAATGTATACTGAAAGGGTTTCTGAAAACATCACTTTAAAAAACCTTCAGAACAATAAGTGGTTCATATCATTTTGTATCAGGTCATAGTAGCTAATTCTATCAATAGGACTATCAATAGGACTATCAACAGGACTATCAATAGGACTACCAATAGGACTACCAATAGGACTGTCAATAGGACTATCAATAGGACTACCAATAGGACTACCAATATGACTATCAATAGGACTTTCAATAGGACTATCAATAGGACTACCAATAGGACTATCAATAGGACTACCAATAGGACTACCAATAGGACTACAAATAGGACTACCAATAGGACTATCAATAGGACTACCAATAGGACTACCAATAGGACTACCAATAGGACTATCCGTAGGACTACCAATAGGACTATCCATAGGACTATCAATAGGAACTTTCCTAAAAATAGTTATCTCTTTGCTATCAAGGAATGATTTGCCTTTCTCTTGACTCTCATGTCAATTGAATTAGCATACATTTGCAAAGACACCTCTACTAAAATAAACTCAGTGGGTGTTTCCATTGTGGTCGGTAGCATTTCCTCAAGTACTGTGTTAGTAGTGTGTCCGTGTGTTTCCTACACAGTCAGTTGCATTTCCTCAACAGCAAATGGGGATAATCCCCTTGGTAATCAGGACCATGACTGCTGAGTGTCTGAGTGAGCATACAGTGTGATCTACAGGGCTCCTTCTGCTGGCCCCCCACGCATCTGCCCTCCTCCAACCCTTTAACATGTGGGTGGTGGGAGGGATTTGTGTGGTGACGTTCCAGTAGGCGTTCGTTTCCCTTTATCGTCACTGTTAAATGGCTCACGACCACTGCTACCTCTCACAGCTACGCTGCTGCTATAATGAGTATTGATTTGATTCATTAGCCACCTGACTTCACACCAGAGAACACACACAGGAGAGAAACCTCCTGTGCTGCTGTTCATTGATTATTGATTTGATTCATTAGCCACCTGACTTCACACCAGAGAACACACACAGGAGAGAAACCTCCTGCGCTGCTGTTCATTGATTATTGATTGCCGTTACCATTAGTATCTATCTATTTATCATGCTACTGGTCATTATTAGTCCTGTTTACGTGTATATATTACCATTAGTATCTATTTATCCTGCTACTGGTCACTATTACTCCTGTTTACATGTATATATTACCATTAGTATCTATCTATTTATCATGCTACTGGTCATTATTACTGTTGTTTACATGTATATACTACCATTAGTATCTATTTATCCTGCTACTGGTCACTATTACTCCAGAGCCTGTGGTGGATCCAGGCAGAGCCCCCGTGTGGGTGTGGGTGTGGGGTGTGTGTGTGTGTGTGTGTGTGTGCGTGTGTGTGTGTGGGTGCGTGCATGTGTGTGTGCGCGTGTGTGATTTACTGAGGCCCTGCTGGTCCAAAGGATTGTGATTCATTGTCTTTCCCTTGACAGATCTGTACTCTGAAAATATCCATTGATCCTCTGTATATTCTTCAAAGGGATAATACGGATTCATCGTAGAATGCAGACAGTGAATTATTACGACGTAGAAACACCAACCTGCACCCTTATTTGACTGGCTCTGCTACCAAAAAAAGCCCACAGAATTGATATAACATCTCATATACATCATATTAAATTATATAACACACTGTAAATATAATGGAAAAACAATGACTTTTATTTTTAATATCATTGCTGTTGCATTTCACATCATTTCAAAATGTTAACCATCCTTATAGTACCGTAATGTAAACACAGGACCAGTGGACAACACCTACTCATTCATGGGTTTTTATTTGAACTATGTTCTACATTGTAGAATAATAGTGAAGACATCAAAACTATGAAATAACACACATGGAAACATGTAGTAACCCAAAAAAAGTGTATTGAGATTCTTCAATGTAGCCACCCTTTGCCTTGATAACAGCTTTGCACACGCTTGGCATTCTCTCAACCAGCTTCATGAGGTAGTCACCTGGAATGCATTTCAATTAACAGGTGTGCCTTGTTAAAAGTTCATTTTTGGAAGGGGTGTTATACAGAAGATAGCCCTATTTGGTAAAATACCAAGTACATATTATGGCAAGAACAGCTCAAATAAGCAAAGAGAAACGACGGTCCATCATTACTTTAAGACATGAAGGTCAGTCAATCTGGAACATTTCAAGAACTTTTAAAGTTTCTTCAAGTGCAGTCACAAAAACCATCAAGGGCTATGATGAAACTGGCTCTCATGAGGACCTGCCACAGGAAAGGAAAACCCAGAGTTACCTCTGCAGCAGAAGATAAATTCATTTAATTGCACCTCAGTTTGCAGCCCAAATACATGCTTCACAGAGTTCAGGTAACAGACACATCTCAACATCAACTGTTCAGAGGAGACTGTGTGAATCAGGTCTCCGTGGCCAAATTGCTGCAAAGAAACCACTACTAAAGGACACCAATAAGAAGAAGATACTTGCTTGGGCCAAAAAACACGAGCAAAGGACATTAGACCGGTGGAAATCTGTCCTTTTGTCTGATGAGTCCAAATTTTTGATTTTTAGTTTCAACAGCTGTGTCTTTGTGAGATGCAGAGTAGGTGAACGGATGATCTCTGCATGTGTGGTTCCCACTGTGAAGCATGGAGGAGGAGGTGTGATGTGTGGGGGTGCTTTGCTGGCAACACTGTCAGTGGTTTATTTTGAATTCAAGGCACACTTAACCAGCATGGCTACCACAGCATTCTGTAGTGATACGACATCCCATCTGGTTTGCACTTAGTGGGACAATCATTTGTTTTTCAACAGGACAATGACCCAACACACCTCCAGGCTGTGTAAGGGCTATGTGACAAAGAAGGAGAGTGATGGATTGCTGTATAAGATGACCTGGCCTCCACAATCACCTGACCTCAACCCAATTAACCAATTAAGATGGTTTGGGATGAGTTGGACCGCAGTGAAGGAAGAGCAGCCAACAAGTGCTCAGCATATGTAGGAATGCCTTCAAAAATGTTGGAAAAGCATTCCAGGTGAAGCTGGTTGAGAAAATGTCAAGAGTGTGCAAACATGTCATCAAGGCAAAGGGTGGCTACTTTGAAGAATCTCAAATATAAAATATATTTTAATTTGCTTAACACTTTTTTGGTTACTACATGATTCCATATGTGTTATTTCATAGTTTTGATGTCTTCACTATTAGTCTACAATTTAAAAACTAGTAAAAATAAAGAATAACCCTTGAATGAGTAGGTATTTCCAAACTTTTGACTGGTACCATATATACATATATATATATATAATTCAAATACCACACAGGAATACCATATGCGTACGTATGTATGAGCAAGATAATACATATATCATAATAATCATTTCACACAATGTCAATATTGTCCATATCCTCGTTTTGTATACACATCACTGGTATCATTGTTGTATTCCGACTACACAGAGCTCGCTATACATTATATATATTATACATTACATACAGAATACTGACAAACACATGCACAGATGTGCACCATAAAGGATCTGACATGAGGACTGCGTTGTACAAGGTTCTCGTTAATAATGTGTACATTAGAGCTTCGTAAGCACTACTCAAGACATTCATAATTGCTTTACGACACGACAACTCATATCACAGTCATTAACAAGCTGGGCTACTGTACCACACTAGAGTCTAGAGAGTTCCAAAGGTCAAGCAAGGCCAAGGCATTCTGGGGCATTGAGAAAGGTTGAAGGTCACACAAGCACTAACCCATTTGCCATAAGAGTTGATGAATACGGAAGAGGTGCTCATGAGGGTACACTCCATATTACATTACGTGGGTCATGGGATGTGGGTTAGGGGTGTGGGTCGTAAAATGTCCAAGGGCTTCATTCAACCTGTAGCGCGGTTGAGCTACGTTGTAGCGCGGAAGAGATGTAAAGGTGATTTCTGAATGAGCAGAATGAGCCGTGAATTTAGTCACCACAAACGCAGAAACATTTCCATTAAATGTCAATCACGCTATAACGCTGATCTTATGCGATACTGATTGAATCAAAGCTCCAAAATGAAAAATCGGGAAAAAAAGATTAGCTTAATAAAAGAGTAGAGGTCACAGAACTGACTCCAGACCTGTCTAAATCAACATCCTCCCTACGGGTAGAGATTACAGAACTGACTCCAGACCTGTCTAATTCAACATCCTCCCTACAGAACTGCATTAGGGGGCCATTTCAGCTATTGCATTTCTCAACATCACAAAGCTGATCATCTGACAGAGGCAGGGTACTCTCACCGTGCCGGTGGAATTATGTTAAGTATCCGAGGAAGGGTTATTTTCTGTCTGTCTCTAAAAAGTACAGCGCTTTAAAAAAAAAAAGTCCTTCCTCCTTGACATTGCTTCACAAGACAAACATGAAACCGTGGAGCAGAAGCAACCAACTAAACATGGAATTACTGCTGAATGGAGGGGAGATTCTTGTTTACGGCCACGTGTTTGTTTGAGTAGTTCACAATTTGCTAAAGCGGAGCCTCCCCCTCTTAAAGTGGCACTGAGGAATCAACTGGATCTTCAGATGGGGTGATTCAACTTTGTCCCAAAATAGCAGTTTCCTATGTAGATAGATAGATAGAGAGAGAGAGAGAGAGAGAGAGAGAGAGAGAGATAGATAGATAGATAGATAGATAGATAGATAGATAGAGAGAGAGAGAGAGAGAGAGAGAGAGAGAGAGAGAGAGAGAGAGAGAGAGAGAGAGAGAGAGAGAAAGAGAGAGAGAGAGAGAGAGAGATAGATAGATAGATAGATAGATAGATAGATAGATAGATAGAGAGAGAGAGAGAGAGAGAGAGAGAGAGAGAGAGAGAGAGAAAGAGAGAGAGAGAGAGAGATAGATAGATAGATAGAGAGAGAGAGAGAGAGAGAGAGAGAGAGAGAGAGAGAGAGAGAGAGAGAGAGAGAGAGAGAGAGAGATAGATAGATAGATAGATAGATAGATAGATAGATAGAGAGAGAGAGAGAGAGAGAGATAGATAGATAGATAGATAGAGTGTGGAGAGAGAGAGACCTTTTGTGAGTGCAATGTTTACTGGGCATTTTTGTTGTTTATTTCACTTTTGTTAAGTATCTACTTCACTTGTTTTGGCAATGTTTCCCATGCCAATAAGTCCCTTAAATTGAATTGAAAATTGAATTGACAAAGAGACAGACAGAGAGAGAGATATGTCTGCTCACCAACCAAGAATTCACAAAACGGGACAAACACCAATTTGAGACTTTGCATGCAGAATTTTGCTAAAATATCCTCTGTGTACAATGTAAAACACCAAATAATGCCTGCAGGGCAAAATTAGGATGATACCCACTTATTAAAAATCCAGAAAAGAAAAGTTAAATTCTACAACCACCTAAAAGGAAGCAATTCCAAAACCTTCCATAACAAAGCCATCACCTACAGAGAGATGAACCTGGAGAAGAGTCCCCTAAGCAAGCTGGTCCTGGGGCTCTGTTCACAAACACAAACAGACCCCACAG